>NW_020837956.1:34150858-34198358 GCF_003676395.1 Aethalodelphis obliquidens
TAGGGAGGGTGGGAGGGAGGGAGACGCAAGAGGGAGGAGATATGGGGATATGTGTATATGTATAACTGATTCACTTTGTTATAAAGCAGAAACTAACACACCATTGTAAAGCAATTATACTCCAATACAGATGTAAAAAAAAAAGCAATTTAAAAACTTTCCAAAACCCATGATTCTGATTGCTATTATTTTGATAGTCAAAACTAAAATATCAAATGAATCATCCTGCCTTTTGGTCAGCTGACAGGAAAGAAACTGAAAGAAACATGGCATTAAGGTATCAAAAAAAAAAAAAAGAATGCTTTCTACTAAACACAAATAGTAGGACTGGGTGAAGCACCTTCCTTGCTTCTGCTCATGTCCTGCTACTCATCTGATATCTGAGCAAAATCAGGTTTCTGTTAGCAAAGAAGAAAATGAAAAAAGGCTCCTAGGAAGCAAACAGCAAATATCTGTCCGGATTAGAGCATAAAGGAAGTCCAGGGGGATTTATACGTGGCAGGGTCGGCACGGAGCAGTAAGCGAGGGTCTTAATAGGCAGAAATCAAGTCTAAGTAGGGAATTCACAAGGACCGTCTTATTCTGGGGAGATGGGAGAGAGACTGCAAAAATCTTCAGAAACCCAGGGCAAGGAGGCCAGGAGTTACACAGAGCTATAACCATGATAGAAAATATGTCTAACAACAAAGCAGAAGAAACATGAAATAGGGCTATGGAACTGACATTTAAATAAACCCCAAATATCCACCGAGATTTGCAGGTTGGTTGCTACCTTTTTGCTTGAGACCTGCTTGGAAGCTAATACAGGGCATGGGTACCTGCCAGCGCCCTCTGCAACCCAGAGCTGGCATATCGAAAACCGCCACATACCTTGCCTGACATGCTAACACACTACAAATGTCTTTAAATAGAAAAACATTTAAACTGAAGCCAAGAAGTTTGAAAATAAAAAACAAAAAACCCTCAACCCTACAACCTCTTTATTGAGAACAAATAATAAAAGTTTTAAGATTTCCACTGACAAAAGATAGCTGTAAGGCAGATCATTTTAAAATGCCTCTGGCTGAGTAATATTTCACATACTTTCTTAAATTTTTCAAGATGAGACATCTTCCTTGATATCCCCAGTTATGAGGAAAGAGGTGCATAATCCTTGAGTAAACACTAGTGGTCTGACCCAGTAGACAATGGTTATAGCAGCAGCAACGACCAGAATAGAAAAGAAAATTTGTCACAGTCTGTTGTTTTCTGGGAACAAGACCTGGAGTGTGTATGTATGTGTGTGTGTGTGTGTGTGTGTGTGTGTGTGTGAGGGGGAAAGAGAGAGAGAGAGAGAGAGAGAGAGAGAGAGAGAGAGAGACGACCATCAAGTCTGATAGCCAGCAGCATAACAGAGCATCAGATCCATCTAGGGCTGGAGCCCATGTACTTTCTACAGAAACCCAATTAGTGCTGGGCACAGGCTTGGGATTTATAGTGATGGAATATGTGGGTGTCTGACAGATTAAGCCAGTGCAAACTACAGTCCCGCCAACCAGACCAGCCAGGCTGGGATGCTCTCATTCTAAAGAGTGACCTTTTCCAGCCCTGCATCCCTCTCCCATCTTCCACAGAGAGAAATAAGAACTCATTCTGTATCTGGGTGACACCTGCATTATTTATCTAAAAGAGATTTTCTGCAATAAACTCCACACCTGCCTCCGCCCTTTTTTCATTCTCCTTTTGCACCCCAATAACTACTGTGATTTGGGGATGTTACAGGAAGTTAAAGCTAGATTGATGTGAACTTAGTCAAGTGCCTAAATAATCTAATAAAAGTTTCTCCATGGGATCCATCTGGCAAAATTAGGATTTATTTAGTTATAGAACCAAACTATTTAATCTATAATGCCAGTTAGGTAAATACACTGGTATATAGTATATAGAATAGTATGTGTAGTATAGTATAGACTATATAGTAAATATATATATTTAAAACACTATTTCTGACTAACTAGCTAGTTTGGACACATATCAAATGATATCAGACAATGAAAAAATTATCCTCTATTCCTTTGGTCTACTAATGTAATTGCTTCAAGAGCTGAACAGTTTTCTCTGTCAGATTGTTTCCAAAACCCTTTTCTTATTTAAAAATTAAAAATTAAGTTCATTAAGTTCACTAGCCTAGTCTCCTGCCACCTGTTCGGAATTCAGGTCCTAAACCTCTGAAGGTGTCCTCTCCAGAACCATACCAGAAAAGGAAAATTACTTTCGATCTATCACATAAAGATTAATCCACTATAGAGACTGTTTTTCTTTGATCTTCAGGATATACTAGACTACATTACTCAACGCAAATAATAGAGAGTGAAGATATCCTAGTCTCCTGTTGGCTTTTTAAGAAAACCCATCCTACATTGCTAGTTTTGTTTATACACATTCCCATTCTAACTTGGTTCTGTTCTGATCTTAAAGGTGTGTTCATTCCTTGTAGGTCTCAAGAGTGACAAAACTTGAACCAGAGTTAACTAAATACATTATCTGAAAAGATACCCTATTGTCAAATAGCACCCATAGGGTTTTATTATGTGATTTATAAGGAGTCGTTCTGCCCAGGAATACTGCCGGAGTGCATCAGCCTACTTTACGAATGCTTTCTGATCCAGGACATCACAGTGCTGGACCTTCTCCCTCCAGCCTTTAAAAATCAGCTGTGGGGATCTTTGGCAGAGTCGAGGGCCTGAGAGCTTTCCTTTGTAACCCACTAGTCAACCAGACCACCCCCATATGTGTCCGTAGGCCTTCTAATGCTGTGCCCTGGCCCTGCCTGCGAGAGTGTAGTCAGGGACTCCCCTCTTAAACTTTCCTGCATCTCACTGGTCCGGTATAGATGCTGCCTTAGGAATTGTGGAAGGAATGCTTTATTTCCAGGTAGATGTTTCCAAACTGCCAATTACCAAACCATCACTATTGCAGGGCATTGAGGGATACTGGGCAGAGTTGGGGCTTTGGAGACACATAGATTGGCCTAGGTTAGAATCCTGGGATCGGCACCTTCTTTGGGGACCTGAGCCACTGAGGCTCTCTGAGCCATTCTTTACTCACTTGTGGGGATGACTAGTAGCTACTTGATTAGGATTTTAGGAAGGCGATTCCAAAGTGTTTCCCCGAATTGCCAGATCATAAAATTCACCTGGAAAATCCACCCTGATTGAAGAGAATCTGGATCGTTCTCCGGAAGTTTTGAAAGCATGAAAAGAGCATACAAATGTAAAACATTAAATGAATTTTAAAATGTGTATTCCTACTTTTTCATAGAATGTTCAAAAATTATCAGTGTTTAAAGATGAGCGAGATCTAAAAATGACAAGGTTTTTTTTTTGTTTTTTGTTTTGTTTTGTTTTGTTTTGTGATATGTGGGCCTCTCACTGTGGTGGCCTCTCCCATTGCAGAGCACAGGCTCTGGACGCGCAGGCTTAGCGGCATGGCTCACGGGCCCAGCCGCTCCGCGGCATGTGGGATCTTCCCAGACCGGGGCACGAACCCGTGTCCCCTGCGTTGGCAGGTGGACTCTCAACCACTGCGCCACCAAGGAAGCCCCTAAAAATGACAAGTATTTTTTCAGTTCATTCATCTATGTTGGCTCTTTAAAAGCCTTGAACATAACCAGTCTTTTCAACTCGCCTAGGGTAATTCTGATACTTGACATAGACTCATTATTTTGGGAACATTTAAGCCATCCATGCTTTAAGGTGATGAGCTGATTCTCTGAAATTCTACTTACTACAGACACTGCATTTTTACTCACCTAGATCATTTTATTAATTCCCATGAAACAAAACTCACAGGAAATGTCAAAAGTATTCACAAATCTGGAAAAGGCCACATTTATCTATCTGACTTACTCCAGGTAAAGCATATATATTTCTACTTCTTTGATATCCAATTTTCTCTCAAGGCTGACTAACAGCTTTCGAAGTATATTTGCCAACCAAAAAAAATCATTAAGGTGAAAACATTAGCATGAGTGTGATAAATATGCTTCCCAAGTGGAGATTCCCAGAGTTGAATTCAAGCTAATTCTGAAGGTTGCAGATTTTTAATAAAATGGCAGCATTTCCTTTTAATGAATTCACATGAAGTTTCTGCCCCCATGAATTTCCAATATCCCACTACCCCCACCACTGTGGGAAGTAAGTCTGACCCCTTGATTTAGGGTCAGGGTTTCCAGGAGCCCTCCTGACCCCTTAGCAGGAACCTTAGCAGATACACCCAGCCATCCTCATAGATGACACCCTGAGCTTACTGGCCACCATGCTCGCTCTCCCACCCTGATTCCTTTCATCTTGAATATAGTACGGTGTTTCTTCACTTTTGATCTTCAGAATTCGAACCCTCTTTGAAGTCACCTCCCAAGCATTTCTGACCTTTCAAATATGCCTAGAGCCCGTGAGCCCACAGTATGACCCTTTCCCTTGTGAGCTTCTGTAACATTCCCTGCACTTCTTACAGGAGAATTATCACCCTCTGGTCCATGTTCGACTTACTGGGTGAAAAGCCCATCCAGATGGAGCTCCCTGGGGTCTGGACACGGTGCTGTGCACCGCTGCCTTTCACAGACATCAAGCCTAAAAATAAGCACAGCAATTTTTGTTGTTGTGAATTAAAATCAGTGATAAAAAATTAACTTATTGAGCTGTTTCAACCAGGCAGAGAACATCTCAGATTTACAATTGGCCACTATGTGAATGCCGTTTTAAAATGTAATACTTGGACCTCTTGGTCTTCATTTCTTTCTCTTTCTTAGAATAGACTTGCTTCCCCTCCCATTCTCTGAACTGTATATTTAGCGCCATTAATGAATCTTTCCAATTTTATGGACTCATCAGATGAGCCTCCCTTCGAGGGGTGTTTTCCAGACCTAAGTCCTTGGAGTTGCAGGGAAATTCTAAGAAGAATCACCAGGTGGCGCCAGAGCCACATTACCAGGCCGCCTAAAGGCTGCTCCCAGCAGGAGGGTGTCCTCAAGCCCCTGATGAGTCTGTGCTTCCTCTCCATAGCTTCTTCCATCCAGGCTATTCCTGCAAATCATCTCGATCTTATCTATTCCTCATTACACCATACCTGCTCAATTTCAGCAGGCAGAACGAAGATTACCTTTTACCAGCTGCAGGAGCTGTTCCCCACTAGGATGAAAGAAGAGTTTCAGGGTTGCTGGCCAAGAAGCATTTATTGAGAGCCAGCTATGTGCTTGGCTCTGTTTTATGTCTTGATTTAAAATCCAGGATTTTGCTGTTGGGAAGGAATGTAGAGTTCTTGTGCTATCAGTGTTCCCAGCCCCTATTTAATAGGGAGAGATACCAAGGCTCAGAGCAGAAATTTACCTAATGTCATTCAGAGAGTTAATAGCAGCAACTATATGAAAGATCAGACTTCTCGATTCCAATAGTGTCTCCTGAATGCTCAGTATTACTCCAAAGCAGCTAGACTATAAGCCGTTTGAACATACAGATTAAGGCCTCTCTTCCAGGTCTCAGCACAAGCCAAAGCCTTTGTAGGTGCCCCAAGGTATGTGCCAATTGATGGATGAATAAACTGACTCTATTTTCTATTATTCTGTTAGAAAAGGGTAATGATTTCGATCCATCACTCTCCACGTTTTATTTTCTTCAGGGGTATTTTGAATTTTAAACTCCAGCCTAAATTTTAAACTAAATAATGAAGCTTCCAAAATTTAAATAGTCACATCTTAGAAATCCCATTGAAGTGTTTGTGTGCTTAGAAAGTTATGGATAGGCTGAAAATCAGAAGTATCATGGAGATGTTTCATTTTTACAACACTGAGATATTTTGAATAGCATGATAAAACCATTACATGTAAAGATTCATTCATTTACTCACAAGCTCCGTGACACGTGGCTTCTGGGTGGTAAGCACTGCTCTAGTTTGAGGGATGCAGCAGGGAACAGGTAGACAGAACCTCTGTCTTCACACAAGTGCGTGCTGAGGGGGGGAGACAGATAGTAAACAATAACAAGTGAAATGATGTAGTTTGTCTGATAGAGAGCTCAGAGCTATGGAGAAGAAACAAAGGAGGGAAGGAGAACAGGAAGTACTTGAAAGGGGGGTGGGGCATTCTATTGTACAGAGCTTGGCAAGGGAAGGCCTCACAG
Organism: Aethalodelphis obliquidens; assembly: GCF_003676395.1. NCBI lineage: Eukaryota > Metazoa > Chordata > Mammalia > Artiodactyla > Delphinidae > Aethalodelphis > Aethalodelphis obliquidens. Next base: position 34,157,014 of record NW_020837956.1, read on the forward strand.
ACATAAAGGGTACATGCAGGAAGGGCATTCCAGGTCAAAGGAATGGCAAGTGCAAACTGTCCAAGGGAGGGGCATGCCTGGTCTGTTGGGGAGGAGCAAGGAAGCCAGTGTTTCTGAAATAATGTGAGCCAAGAGGAGAGGCAGCCAGAGGTGATCATTACATCAGCTTTCCTGTTTTTTTTGTTTTTTTTTTTTTCACAAAACTGAGGAAGGGATACTTTGCTTTAGTCTCACACCAGGTTAAACTTTTATGAAATAACTCATAGTTTTCCTTTTGCTACCGTGGGATGTACATAAAATGTCCAGGTTGCTAATCAAGCTTCAAGTCTTGGTAACAGGGAAATACTGTCATCTGAGAACCTCTAAGGATTGATTAATATCGAAATAATTTCCATCTCAGACTGAAAATTCAACCTATCTCCTGGAGCTGACATCCAAGATTGATCACCCAAGCCAAGTTAATCATAACAAATGATATTGTTGGGGCACCTATAATTAATTGCTACCTAAATGAGATGCCCACCTTTGCCAGAGACAGCCCTGGAACACATCAGGTCATTCATCTTTCAGTTTCTCATACTAGATTCATAATTTAATTGGCCTGCTGATTCCTCTCAGAACGCACCACATGTCTTACACAATGATCTTTTTTTTCCTTCGGTGTTTAAGAGTATTATATGTAAGATATATGCAGTTAAAGGAAATTATGAGTCCTGCAATGATGAGAGTTTTTCTCTGCTGCCTAAGAACTGGTATTTAGAGATAATTTTGAGGTATATTATCTCTTTCCCACATTTTACCCTCCTGATCTTCCTCATAACACGGTGAATTAGGTATTTTTATCATCATTATTATGATTCATATTTTACATGTGAGAAAGTGTGGTCAAGGTGTTTAAGAAGATTTCAATCTTTTATTCCCTCTCAAACTGTCTGTTGTTACAGTTTGTTGGATACCTTTGTGACCGGCTTGGTCTCATTAACTGTTTTAAATCCAGCAAAGAGCTCTGTTCCAGCCACATAATAAGGACAAAATAAATGTCTGTTGGATAGAGTTGAATTTCTCTTCATGGCTGTCCTCTTCTCATTACTTGTTCCCTCATGTCTCTCCCTCAGAACTCAGCTCAGATGCCATTCATTCTGGGGAGACTCCCCTGGAAGTTCTTCCTTCTTCAGGATAATTTGTCCCTCCATCCTCTGTGCTACCTCTGTATATTGTACATATATGTATCATAATTCTTTGCTACTAGAACTTCTGATTCTATTTATCTCAACAAGTACTCATTGAGAAAAAGGATTAGTAAAAATCATCCATCACAAGCCCATAGCTGATATTACTAGACGGTGAAAAGCTAAAAGCTTTTCCTCTAAGACCAGGACTGAGACAAGGATGTCCATCCTTGCCAATTTTATTCAACATGGTACTGGAAGCCCTAGCCAGAGCAATTAGGCAAGAAAAAGATATAAAAATGCATCCAATGAAAAGATCATCACTCTACAGAGATGTCACCTGAGAGCTGGGGGATGGGAGGTTGGTAAGGGAAGTCAAGGTGCAGGGCATAGGAAGAACAAGAGTATGGTGATGAGATTGTGAATGCAGGGCTGGGATGTAAATGGAGTCTGGTTATAACACTGAGGAAGAGAAAATATAAAAGAAGTCAAATTGAAAATGTGGTTTGCAACATTATCTGTCTGTGTTCCTCCTGATTAAGGGACTATCTCTTCTAAAGTCAAAGACAGTGATAACTGGGATTGCAGATGAGTGTCGTAGAAAGATAGGGATGTAACCAGCTTGGTGGGGATTCATTGGATCAAACTCCTAGAGGGGGCAGCATGCCACAAGTGGGAGAAATGGACCTGATTTGGGGAGCTCTGCAATAGAATTCTGGACCTACCACTTAGTCTGCAGCCCTGAGCAGTCTCTGAGTCTGTTTCCATATTTGAGTTATGGAAATATTCACCCTTTGCTATACACAATGATTCACTTTCTTAAGTACTGATCTTCATAACAATCCAAAAGAATAAGAGGTACTGCTGCCCGTTACACAGATGAAGTGGAGTTGTCTAAGCGCACAGAGCCTAGCGGTCCCACAATTTAACCTCCTCCGTGTGCTCTTGTATTTATTCACACAAACAAAATCAATTTGATATTCCCAAAGTTCCTTGAACATAGCATTGCCTTGCTCAGAAGGAACCCAGACTTGACTGCTACCTCTCTGAGCCTCAGTCCCCCTCTGGAATGATGTTTTCTTCATTCTATCAAGAAACTGGATTACACAGACACTCAGCACATAATTGACGATTGTCACTGATATGAAGCAGATATCTAACATGAAGCGAATAGCTATAGGAGGATGTCTATGTTTATAACTGTATAATTATAATGTTCTATGTTTGCAGACTGTGTAAAAACGTCCACATGTTACGGTTGTTGACCGCATCCTGGAGCTGCAGCTACTTTGCATGTGTGGGAACTTGCTCAAGTTCCCTCATAGGTTTCTTCGAGCTTTAAATGATGAATGTTTGCAGAGTTTATAGCACAGTCCTATAATGGAATAAGTGCCCATCAGATGTTATTGTAGTTATTAGGATCGCCACCTTTGTTGTCATTATTTTTTCTTCCTAATAGCCTGGTAGAGTCTCTGAGACAGATGTGATTGTCCCAATTTTATAAAAGAGGGAACTATAAGGCTAGAAGGGAGAAATGGCTGCATTTAACAGATCTGCAACATGAACTTGGCTTTTACTTCATGATACAGTGGTCTTTCCTTTGCCATCATGCCTCAGCATATCCATGTTAGAAAATTCCTCCAGTTGGGAAAAAGTTTGGCAGAAAGAAAAGTTAATGAGCTGAATCATTTAAATGGAGAGATTGGAAAAATATTGTTGTTCCTTTCGCACGTTACATTCTTGCCAGAAATCAAGTAGGTGGAGTTTTTGAAGAGTAACCAGTTTGCTAAATATGGTGGTTTCAAATAATCAAGTTTAGATACCAGTTATATTTAATGTTTGAAAAAAAAAAGAGAAAATTCAGGCATGATGCTAAACTCACTGAGCTTGGCTCACTACCAAATTTCTTTCATCGAAAGTAATGACTCTAAAGAATTATAAATACCATAATGCTATATCATGAAGCATAAATTATTCTAGAAAAAGTTTTACATTTAAGTCACCTTCTCAAAATGTTGGAAGTTAACTAAGATTACAAATGTTCAATTCATATCCCAGTTGCCTCAAGAAAAAAAAATAAATGTTTATGTAGCAATTGAGGGCAAATCTCCTCACTATGTGTACAGTTTTATCTGCTCAGAGGTCATCCTCTCTTTAACTCTGATCTGCAACTTACGCCAGTCTCCATAAGAGAAATCAGGTTCCACCAGCAATTTTCTAGCTTAATGAGATAAAAATCCTGAGGATCAGTGCATGAATGTAAAACTAAGATAAACGAGTATCCGCTACTGATAAATATTTAACAGATGTGGTCCAAATCCCTCTGCCAGCTGGAGGAGGGGAAAGCGTTCTATTTCACAGCTCGGATATAATTATTGGCCACATTTCTCCAAGCAAAGACAGTGACATTGGCTCACTCCCCAGGAGAATTTTCCTCTGATCTTGGCATTGGGATTTGCTTTTCTTTAACAGATTGCAGCAATATACCCTTCTCTTGACCCACTTTATTCATTCACAAGATACCTGGAGCCAAAACCATGTTTGAGAAGTAGAAAAGAAAGGGGCTGGCACAAGCTGTGTTCGTATACCTACCAAAGGGTTATGGAGAAGTGCATACATTCCAGGCTTCACTTCATGCACCTGTCTGTGTGTTAAGAGTAGATCGGATTGGTCTGGCAAACGATCATTTGATCCAAGTAGTTCATTCAGGACTTAGAAGAACTTTTACCCAGACCCAGTAATCATTTTTTTGGACAGCTTCACAGACAGTCATCATTAGTCCAAGTGTTTTGTCCTTTTCACTCCTTAAACAGATTGTGTGCAAAGAATTTTCCTAAACATCACCACTGAGACTCCTTCCAGTAACAAGTGACTCATCGTTTGGATTCCCAAGCAGCCATTGTATAATAGGACAAGGATGTTTTGACCACAGTCCTTGACCTGACCATTTTGACCCCAAGGATGTTTTGGTCCAAGAATGCATTCCAGAGCTTAGGTGGGTAACACACTCCCAGTTTATTCATTTCCCATTTTTACTCTTTTCCTGTGTAATCATTTTCCAAACACTATTACCCAAATAATGTTTTCTAAAACACTAGTCTGATCATGTTATTCCTCTGCTTAAAAGCCATCAGTCACTGACTCCCTGTCACCAACAAAAAAACACCACCACGTTCTGATCCCACTTGACCTGCCTTTTCTCATCTCCAAGCCTTCTCCTTGCATAATCACCCCTGAGCCACCAAGCTCATCCTGCAGGTATCATACATTAACTTATGTTGTTTTCCTTGCCCAAGGCCCTCACTCCGGAATTGTTTTCAAGTCTCATGATTCCTTAATAGCAAAGCATCTTCCAACATCCATGGCAAGCCCCTCTGTATCCGGGAAGCATTTTCTCCCAACTCCAGGCCTTGAATTCCCCCTGCCTCTAAATACACGGCATATCGATTCTATCTCGATCATTATAGACATTTTCTTGCTATTGAATTTATGCTTTCATTCATGAGTACATAGCTATCTCACCAATTACTGAGAGTCGAGCTTGTTAGTTTGGTTTAAGGAACGCTATGGAAAGGGAAGACCTAGATAGGAATACACAACTGATTAAACAGGTATCCCCATGGAATCTGCCTTTTTAAGGACCAAGTTTAATGGAGTACTAACTCGTAGAGTATGCATATGATGTCTTTATTAAAACTTTTGTTAATAAGATTGAATAATATTATTGTAATTCAAACAACGACAAATCCATGATCTGCAGAGTCATTTATTTGTTTGCTTGTTTATGATATCAACAGTTATTTACTGAGTACTTGGACTGTGCCTCAGGATGCATAGGGAGGGTAATACTGTCCTTGCTCTTGAGGAATGCCCTGTAGACATCTTATAGGTGGAACAGCTGAAGCTCAGCAAGGTCAAGTGACTGGCCGCTGGCCAAACACTGGTTGGCCCGGACCCCAGTTAAGGTCCTCGGATCCCTATTACAACCCTCTTCCCACTCTTTATGCTGTTCCACAGCACATGTTCAGGGAGTGACTCTGCTTCTCTTGGGTTTCTTAAATCTTGTCTGGATGGCTGGCAAGCTGAGGATAAATATACAGTGTGACGGTAAATGTCCTATTTTCTATACGACTTGGAGGAGACAGGGGCACAACCTTTCTGAGTTGGGCGGAAATCCTGTGATTAAAGCAACTTCCCGAAGACGGTTCCTCGTCACCGAGTTTTTGGATTTTTACTTTCAAAATGCTTCTTCCTGCTGGCACACATGTGCAGTAAGACCTCACAGTTTCCCTAGGATGTGGCCAATTTGATTACCTCTTTTTTCCATGCTTGGAAGCTGCTATGTAATAATCCTTTTAACCTCTGCAAAGCCAGGAAAAAGGTGACAGCAGGGGCAATATTAGTACCTGCGAACATTTTCCCCCTTTTAGATTTTGAGGACTTATTACATGTTTACAAAGAACAAAACAAAACTCTGTCACTTAACAGTCGGTGTTATTCCGATCAGCTCAGAGCTCTGAATAGCTCATTTCCCGCTCCCAGTAGAAACTAGAGAATCCTTAGGAAAATGGCCTTTGACTTCATGGCAACATCTCAGATACTTTTTCCTATTCTGCTCTCCCATTCCTAGTCCTCATGTTTTGATCTTTAATATCCTTAAAAATCTCTATGACTTTTTAAGTTGGTTTTACGTCTCTTCTCAGCCACTTTTGATCAATGTCCTGGTAGGAAGATCAACATGGTTTTCATTTCTCTTTGGTCCTTGAAACCAGCATGAAAGCAACCTCGGTCCCACTCTCCTTAGACTTTCCATGAGTTTCCCCAGCACCCTGCTCAGGCCAGGCCCCAGCTTAATTCAGTTCAGTAGATTCTAAGAGGAGAGTTTAGACAGGCACATAGGGAAAAAAATGAGCTGTGTCCAACTAATGGGTTTACTGTAAAGTTCTATTTCTCCCTTTAATAGACTAAGCATTTTAGCTATTTATTTCTTTATAAATGTGTAGGTATTCACAAACATATTTCCTCTTATCCCTGAACCCCTGCTAGGCAACATTTCCCAGCCTTCATTTCAGCTCATATGACCACGTATGACTTATTTCTAGCCAATGAAAATGTAGTTGAAAGTGACATACACAGTAAGTCCCCTACATGCGAACCTTCAAGTTGAAAACTTTCAAAGATGCGAACGTATGTTCATATGTCCAGTCACGTAAGTTAGTTCACTTGTCTGGCGTACATTGTCACGTGCGTGCATCCTCTACAAGTGGTTGTGCTTTTGTGTACTTTAAACAACTGTGTAGAGTACAGTAGTACAGTGTCTTTATAGATAAAATTGAATCCAGCAAGGAACCACAACCTGTGCCATCCACGTCAGGCATGAGTGAAATTGCAGCTTGCCCTCCATCCCCTATTGCTGACGATCCTTCAGCTCTACCATCTCCCACGTCCTCTCCCTCCTCCAGTCAGTAACTCTTCTTGGCTGTTCACTCGATGCCAGTCCCCTTATGCCAGCTGTTGTGCTGTACTACTGTACTTTTCAAGGTACGGTACTGTAAGATTAACAATGTTTTCTTTATTCTTTTGTGTGTGTTTGTTTTTTATGTATTATTTGTGTGAAAAGTATAATAAACCTATTACAGTACAATCCTATATAGCCAATTGTGTTAGTTGGGTACCTAGACTAACTTTTTCAGACTTACGAACAAATTAGACTTATGAACGCACTCTTGGAATGGAACTTGTTTGTATGTAGGGAACTTACTGTACCACTTTTTGGCCTATATTTTAATAGCTTCCTACAAATGGTTTCTTACTGCTTTTTCCTTTGTTCACTGGTACATAGAACTCCATTATCCTAGGTTATAGAGGAAAAACCAAATAGAGATAGCAAGGTGGGTCCTGAATTACTATGAGAAAGCCACCACGGAGCACCATGTTGGACTTTATGTGACTGAAAAATAAACGCCTATAATGTTAAGCTACTGAGGTGTGGGGTTTGTTTCACAAATATATGCTACCCCGGAAACTATAATAGAAACCAGTACCTTGATGTTGACTTAGCGGATGGTTTGGGAGTGGCATGTGAAGATAAATTAGGCCAGAAGAGTGAAGGACTTTGTTTTACTGTGGCAGAATATTTGGTAAACTTTTGCCTTCAGCCTACTTGATTTCTATAGCTCTAGAGGAAGTAGTTGGAAAAAGTCAGAACACTTGCATGTCAAATTTTATTGAGTCTTACAGGAGAGGAGTTCAGGCAAGAATAGACTGATTTTCCAATAGATGTCCACAACAACTGAGAAAATCCAAAGATACAGGGCTCTGCAGTGTTAGAAAAGCAAGCTGCCACCCGATCCCAAGTACGAACACTTACAACTGAAAGAGATTTTTAGTAACTAAAGCCCAGCAAGTGGTCTCAGCTGAACTAAGTAGCTCAAATCTGAGGCAGCCATTCATGAATGATGTGGTTTTCCCAAGTATCTTTTCACATAACCGCAAGGTGATCACCATTAAGTTGAGAAGAAGAATGGGAAGAAATTGGAAAAACAACAACAAAAAAGGAAATTACGTCCAAGAAAGGGCAGATTACACTTACCTTGTGTTTCAGTGAATATATTTGTAAATACAAAGTTTTTTTTTTAATCTAGGCATTGAGAGATAAATTAATTTTCAGTGATATCGATATTTTGTAAAATGTTATTATCTTGGCAGTTTTCAGGAGGCCATATTCACATGTTTGAATCTTCATTTTTCTGGGGGTCTTCTTACTGTCTGAACACATGATTAATGACAACCCTAAAACAGACTGCAAATAAGAATATTAGCACTATGGAATTGAGTTTTACTTGTCACTGTTCAAAGAGATAATTGTATTATGTAGGATCAAATCTCATACTCTAAATGTCATTTCCCATAAAAGCTAATTACTCTCTTTTGGGCACTCATTCTTTCCACTTCAAACATCCTAGGAACATCCTATTTTAGGGACATCTCCCTGATGGAAAGCCTGTTCCTTTGTTACGGGTCAGAGAAATAAAAGAGACCTCTGATCCTATGGAGAGGAACAGCCACATATAGGATGACACAGATAACAAATTACCACTTAAAATTTTATTGTATGTTTATTTATGAAATTTTTTCCAGTTTATGTCTGTTACTCTCATTTTACAGAATGTATGCCTCCTGTACACAAAACTTTGCAGTGATTCTGAGGAGTCCTATGACCTGAGGTTATCAAAGCAATATTTCCTCAAGCTCTAACACTCTGTAACCCTATGACTCCAGTTTTATTGCCAGGTTCTCCCTCCCATTTATCCTTAGGGTAGTGAGAGACACAATCTTCCTATGAACAGATTTGGAGATCTGTCAAAATTCCAACAGACCATTACTGGCAGAGCTTAAGTTTGCCCCAAGCTCTTTTTCACTCATTCTAAAAAAAATCAGTTCTTTCCACTCTGCCATGCTGCTGTTACCTGCACGCCCACAAACATAGAACCCATGTGTCATGATTAGCACATCAGAGCAAACCCAAAATCTATCATGGTAATCTTTCCTCATGTATTCTTGGTGTTAATATTTAATTACATGAAACATACATGAACGCTGCATTAGTTATCTATTACTAAACAGATTTCTCCAAAATGAGTGGCTTAAAGCAATACTCATGTATTTTCTAGTACATTCTGCAGGTCGGGGATCTGGGCTTAGCTGGGTCCTCTCGTTTGGGGCCTCTCACAAGGCTGCCATCAAGGATCACCGTCATCTCCAGGTTCAAGTGGCGCAGGATATGCCTCCAGGCTCCCTCAGTGGTTGTTGACAAGATTCAGCTCCTTTAGGGCTGTGAGTTTGAGGGCCTCGGTTCTCTGCTGGGTCCCGGAAAGAAGTCTCCCTCGGGTCCTGGCCAGGCGGCCTCTGCATCAGAGCCATCCTATGCGAATATCCTGGGAGGGAAGTCACGATCCTTTACGACCGAACCGTAGCGCATCACCCTGTCACCTTGCCACACTCTCTTCATTCGCAGCACGTCACTGTGTTCAGCCCACACTCGTGGGGAGGGGATGACGCAGGAGTGTGGACAGTGGGGGGCAGGGATCACTGGAAGCCCTGTCCCAATATGCCCACCACAAGTATACTCACATCACAATGGATTTTTTTTAACTCAAATCTTATAAATTCTCTTAAGGACGGCTTGATTGATGAATTCATGTGTGTTGGGGAGGATTTGTTTTTTTATTCACTCAGAAACAGACTTTTTGGAAGACCCTGTGCTAGATGCTCAGAATACAGAAGTGAGTAATTTATTGTTGCCTCACGGAGCTCGGTTTCTGGCCACGGCAGGAGTCATATGGATAAGCAAGGTTGTGGACACGGTTGTAATGAGGGTCCAGAGGGAGAGGCAGGATCTTTCCATGCCAACATATCTCGTCTGTAGTGATGTCTCCTTTTAGGCAGTTGGTAACATCATTTTATGCTTAATATTTGTATTCAATCAACCAATGAACATCATTTTTATTCCTTCATAGTGAAATGGGAGCAAATAAGTATAATTATAAAACTATGGTGTGAGTCTGGACAGTCAGCACAAAAAAAGGAGTGGTCACAGCTGCTCTGAAGAGCATTAAGAAAACATTTTCATAGGGGAGATGGAGTTAGATTTAAGTTTTGAAAATCAGTATCCCCGTCGGATGGCTGGGTGTACATGGTTGGTGGTACCATTCAGCAAGGCAAGGAATACATGAAAAGAAGCAGGTTTAGATGCAGCATGAAATAGTATCATAATATTACATTAGTCAGCATTCAGTTGAAGAAAAGAGAACCCATGTTATCTAGTTATACAAAAATGGGATTTAGTAAAGTTTCTTGCAAAGTTCCGAGGAGGGCTCAAGAAGTTGGCTCTAATCTGAGGTATCATAGGACAACTTCCTGCACACACACACACACACACACACACACAGAGAGAGAGAGAGAGAGAGAGAAAGAGAGAGAAAGAGAGATGTTCTTTACTCTGGAAATGCCACACATTGCCGAATCAAACATTTCCACTAGTCTCATTGCTATAACTATAGTTGTAAGAAAGTCTGGGAAATGCAGTTTTTCTTCAGCTCTGCTAAAAGGAAATTGAAACAACGAGAGCCATTTCTCAGTATCAGTCACATTTCACATTTTAGTTTTAAATATGTTGTATGAAGTACTTGTGGGACACATTTGTAGAGGTGCCCAGCAAACACTGGATACACAGTCATCCCTTGGTCTCCTAAGGGGGTTGGTTTCAGGACCCCCCGTGGATACTAAATCCATGGATCCTCCAGTGCCTTATATGGAATGGCACAGTATTTGCATATAGCCTAAGTACATCCTCCCGTAAACTTGAAATCATCTCTAGATTATTTATAATACCTAATACAATGTAAATGCTATGTAAATACTTGCTTCTTAAAGCTTTCTAGAATTTTCTTTCCAACTACTTTGGACCTGCAGTTGATTGAAACTGAGGACGGAGGCAGATGCTGACTGTACTTGTTTGAAGTTCATTTTAGAAAAAGCCAAGAACATTAGAAACTCTAAGTTTCCAAGAACCAATTAGAGCATCTATTTCAACTGTTGTCTAATATTGGAATCTGTTAGCTTCCTGGCTAAATTAATGAACATCGCATTGAACTTAACATCTCCTGAAGCCACCCATCGTCAGACAACTCTGTATGCAACTATGTTCGATTTATCCAAAATCACTCTCCGTGTGATTTCCACCCATTCATTCCTTTTCTGTACTCTGGAGCTTCAAAGAATGTGTTTGTGCCCCATTCCCTTCTAAAGTATAGCAAAATTTGCAGGGAATTCTTAATATTGTGAGCTCCCTCTTTGGAAAACAAGCTGTAATCTACTCTGAACGCTTGGCAAACATTTCTGTAAGGAAACAGTGAGAATCTCAGGGGATTCTGTTTTCTGGTATTCTGTGAGTCTCCAGCACTTTGAAGAGATTCATGAAGCTTGATTATGGCCACTGCCACCTCTGACTTCACCTCACCCAACCAAGGCATCTAATTGTCTCCCCTCTCCCTCTAAGGTGTGTCTGGCCAGGTGCCACCTCTGCTTTTGCTACAGACTGGTTTTTACCTTTCTTCCATGACCCTCCAAAAAAATGTCTTGCCACTTTCTCACTTCAGTTTCCTCATCTGAAGTGTTTCCTTCCCCAAACAGTAGCAGTGGACCTAGAGAAAATCTCATGCCTCTAAGTGAGTGACCTCAGGGCCAGGTAACCACAGAGAAATAGATCTCAGGATTCCATGTTAAAGTTATAATTTTGAATTTTAAAATATAACTAGCAGAGATCAGGAAGCACCAGTGCCTGATGCCAACAGTAGGCATAGGAGGAAAAGGCATCTGAAAAGGTCTAGAAAACAGACTGATATTAGATCCCATTTCATTAAAAGTGATTTTGCAAAGGCAATTATGTAGCATAGGAAAGCTAATGATTTTTAATCTTCTACGGAATGTAGGTACTGTGCTACATCTTTCATTTGCTGGTTTTATTTAATACCTAACGGCAAGGCAGCCGTTATTCTCTCTTTATCATAGACAAGAAAACTGAAACTCAGAGATGTTAGGTAATGTGTCCCTATATTCATTCATTCATTCATTCAGTGCTCTTCATGTTATAGCAAGAGGAAGATCCTTTTTGGTCTGTCCTATTGCTCAGTGGAATAATATGACCAGAATCCTTAGGACCCTCTAACTTTGTATTTTGTTTTGCTTTATTAAAATCTCCAGGTCAGAAAATAGATTTCCTATGTCCTTGCACCTATGAATCCCAACCAGAACATCTCGGATCATGTCACACCTGCTGATTTTTGTTCTCAGGTTCTCTTCCTCTGTACTCAGCTCATATGGGCTTTGGGACTTTAGTTTTCAGGCAGGAGCCTGGAAGAGAACGTGATTGCTTTTAGCAATTTCCGAGATAAGTCACATTCCTCCTACCTAGGGAGAGGAGTGGGTTAGGATTTAATGAATGCCAGGTGATTAACCCCTTGAGACAATTAGGATATTGTTTAGGAAATTTAGTTTATATTCTCACTCCTATTGGCTGTTTGTTTATTGACTTAAAGACTATTATTATTTCAAGAGATCTGGAGTCCAGAAACCTTGACCCATTTCCTGTCAGTGTTTTTCATTTTACAGATGAAAGAATTTAGGCCCAGAAGGATGGAGTGAGGTGTCTTTTCCAAAGGCATAAAGAACATTTGTAAATGAAAATGGGCCACAACTCAGGACTACTTAATTTTATACCCAAAGTCATCCCCCCACCCCAGCTAGAGCCTTTTCTTCCCTTCTGAGAGATGGTATCCTTCAGAGGTGCATTACCCACAGGTAAACATCAGACCAAATGGCAAGAATCTGGCTTGCGCTGACCATTGAGTGGCGGTCTCAACACTCTCCCTTAGAAACTAGAATTTCTAGGAGGAGATTACACTCATTTTCCTGTATCACATGGTTCCATCGTCTTACTCCTCCTGACCAAACGGGACATTAGACCACTTGGGAAATTTTTACAAATGCATATTGTATCCATGTGTGCAGTGCAAACCCTGTTTCAAATACATGTATATACATTGGCAACCTCTCCTTTTCCTTTCAGGAAGTTGGAAACAGATGTTTCAGCTAAACTAATAACTGTGCTTCTGTATTTGTGTTTGGAATTCAAGGAACTTCTATCCAGTGAATTAAAGTCAAATTCATATAATTTTCCTGATGAAGTGAGAGAATAACATGTTTGAGAAATATGAGAACATGTTTGTCGTTGGAAGATATTCTTTATTTACTTAAAAACGTGTGTGAAGAGCTGTGTACAAACAAGGACTAGAGCTTCATTTAGCCCAATTACTGTAACACCTATCTCCTGCTCTGTGTCATGAGGACTTATTGACATGTTTTATATTATGCTAATACCCTACAAGTAGCCTATGTCTTATCTGCATAGGAAGATCCTAATCTTCTTAGGCACTAATAAAACATGGTTTAATCTTTATTTTTTTCATGGTTTATCCTCCAGGAACTATCACAGTACAGAATACATTTTTATAGTAAGCGTGCACTAAATATCTCTTTCTTTTCTTATCAGTGCGTATTAATTGTCTATCATATTCCAGGCTCTCAGAAAGTAAAAATAAGTAAGAATTGGTTCCTGCCTTCAAAGAGTTCATAGTTTCATGGAAGACACACATGTGAATTCAACTATGTATGACCCACCTCCTAGAGTAATGAAAATAAAAACAAAAATAAACAAATGGGACCTAATGAAACAAAAGCTTTTACACAGCAAAGGAAACCATAAACAAGGCAAAAAGACAGCCTTCAGAATGGGAGAAAATATTTGCAAACAAAGCAACTGACAAAGGATTAATCTACAAAATACACAAAGAGCTCATGCAGCTCAATATCAAAACAAAAACAAACAACCCAGTTAAAAAATGGGCAGAAGACCTAAATAGACATTTCTCCGAAGATGACATACTGATTGCCAACAAACACATGAAAAGAGGCTCAACATCACAAATTATTAGAGAAATGCAAATCAAAACTACAATGAGGTATCACCTCACACTGGTCAGAATGGCCATCATCAAAAAATCAACAAATAAATGCTGGAGAGGGTGTGGAGAAAAGGGAACCCATTTGCACTGTTGGTAGGAATGTAAATTGATACAGCCACTGTGGAGAACAGTATGGAGGTTCCTTAAAAAGCTAAAAATAGAACTACCATATAACCCAGCAATCCCACTACTGGCCATATACCCTGAGAAAACCATAATTCAAAAGGACATATGTACCCCAATGTTCATTACAGCACTATTTACAATAGCCGAGACATGGAAGCAACCTAAGTGTCCAACAACAGATGAATGGATAAAGAAGATGTGGCACATATATACAATGGAATATTCCTCAGCCATAAAAAGGAATGAAACTGGGTCATTTGTAGAGATGTGGATGGACCTAGAGTCTGTCATACAGTGTGAAGTAAGCCAGAAAGAGAAAAACAAATAGTGTATATTAACGCATATATGTGGAATCTAGAAAAATGGTACAGATGAACTCATTTGCAGGGCAGAAATAGACACAGATGTAGAAAATGGACATGTGGACACGGCGGGGAAGGGGAGGGTGGGACAAACTGGGAAATTAGGTTTGACATAAATATACTACCATGTGAAAAATAGATAGCTAGTGGGAACCTGCTGTATAGCCCAGGGAGCTCAGCTCAGTGCTCTGTGATGACCTAGATGGGTGGGATGGGGGTGTGGAAAGGAGGTCCAGGAGGGAGGGGATATACGTATACATAGAGCTGATTCACTTCATTGTACAGCAGAAACTAACACCACACTGTAAAGCAATTATACTCCAATAAAATAAATCAATAAATGCTCACAATGCCACCTGGTGTGTACAGAGCTTCTTGTGTTCTTCCCCTTTCACACCCCACCCATGAGTGAGGCATGGATGGCCCAGTTTAACAAATGAAGAAATCCTGGGTGGTGTGTGAATAACCTTTTTGGAACCCCACAGCAAGTAGGTTGCAGAGTGTACTGGAATCCTGAATCCTGATTTCTCGTCTCATGCTTGCCAGCCTTCACCATCAGCCTTTGAAGGGAGGGCCCTGTGTCAGAGAGCTAGGTGTGCCCCAGACCTGTGGGCTCAGAGGCGTAGCAGAGGGGAGGGGGCATCCAGCTGCGGAACCCTGCTTACTTCTTTTTTTTTTTTTTTTTTTTTGCGGTACGTGGACCTCTCACTGCTGTGGCCTCTCCCATTGCGGAGCGCAGGCTCTGGACACGCAGGCTCAGCGGCCATGGCTCATGGGCCCATCTGCTCCGCGGCATGTGGGATCTTCCCGGACCGGGGCACGAACCCGTGTCCCCTGCATCGGCAGGCGGACTCTCAACCACTGCGCCACCAGGGAATACGTGTTTTTATTTTTTTTTTAAACAAGTTTGCCTTTAGCATGTTTTTATCTCATAAAATACTGTTCAAAACCATTAAAACCACTGTTCCTTCTTCGCCTGACAATTTTATTGGTCACTGTGTTTTCATACAGCGTCGGCACTTTGTTCCTGTACTCAACTCTTGACGCAGCCTCTGATGTGATCTGAAACAAACTAATTGAATCAGCTTGGCAATCACCATTCATTGGTAAAGTGTGCTGACGCCTTGCTCCTGACGCTGGGAGCTGTTCTTTGTTTCAGTTGTTCAAATTTAAGCTTAGGCCTTTCTCTTTCTAAAATATAAAGGAAGCATTCAGTTATTCATTCCTTCATTAATTCTGCAGACATTGATTGAGCACCTCTATTCCTATCGGACTTCATGTTAGAGATTAGAGATATAAATATTAGTAGAACTCAGTCCCTGCCCAGGAATTAATATAATATAGAGTAATGAGTGCTTTAATGAGTAATACAGACTGTGCTATCAGGGAACAGAGAAGTTAGTGAGAAAATATACCTGGAAAACCAGCTTTCACAGAGGAGATAGAATCTGAGCTAACATTTTGAAGATTAACAGATGAATCAGACGGATGGTGGGAAGAGGATGACTTTTCCAGGTCAAGGAAATTAGAAGGCACGAAGCCATAGAAGCATGAATGCACCAGGTATGTTAAGAACCTGATGTAGATTGTGGTACCGCTGATGTGAAGGAGGTGGCGGGCACAGCAGAGTGAGAAGGGCCGAGAGAGGACGCTAAGGCTGATGAGAGAGACGCTAAGGGGACGCTAAGGCAGATGAGAGAGATGCTAAGGCTTTTATGCTAAAAGCCGGATGATCTTGTCCTGGGGTCCACATGCTGATGTTAGGCGCCCCTAAGGAACTTAAACTGCCATATATTTTGTCTACGTATATGCAATTTTTGTGGGGAAGGATACAATGGTGACCCCAAATATTTTGAAACCATTTCTGTAGGCTACAGTGTACCATTGCAGATCATTCACATGAGGAGGAAATGATCAAGTCAGTGCTTTAGAAATTCTTAATATGCAATGAAAGCATTTACTCCCATGTCATTAATATGAATAAGTGCAATTGTTGGTTTCATGGTGTGCCGAAAAACGTTCCTTGTGATAAACTAGAAGAATTTAAACATTTTTGGCCAGATACGCAACTCCTTCTTAACTTTTGGCAACTTCTCTGTTTTTTTCCAAAATGGGTAATCTGGGAAGTCTTGAACAAGGTATTATTTGCAAACAAAGTACTCTATTTGAAAAGACTCATTGACTCTTTCCTATAGGAAGCATGGTATTTGGGGGAAAGGATTGTCACAAGTGCTTTGGGTCTGTGGGCCATGCCCCTGAATGAAACACTGAATGGCTGACGCACCCACTGGCATTAGCCTCAGTGTTTCCATATTCATAGCTTCTACATGATTTTTAAACAAATGCCCATATTTTATCAAGGGCCAAAATGCAAAGTCTGGAAGCCCCCTTGGGAACTTATGCAAGGGGGTTAAACACTATTTGAACACTGAACTTCTCCTATGTCCTCACTGCATTAATTCGCAAATTCTCCTTTTTGGGAACATGTGATGCATATTAGCAATAGTTACAGTTTTCACCAAGAAATAAACACTGAATTTTTCTGATGAATGAATGAAGCAAACTATCCAGCAGAGTCTGGTGTGTAAGACTCGGTTCAGAGGGACAGCAGTGGCTACGTATTTTCCAAATGGCGCATTTAATACAAAGAATGAAGGCAAGGATATGACCTGGGAATCTCTGGATTAGGAAGATCCACTCAGAGCCCTAGTTACAACCTACCAGAGTTTAAGTGAACTTGAGGTCTAGGAGTTTATTATTGGATGTTAGAAGATAAATGACAGGTAAATAATAGACAAGTTGGAATAAGAAAGGCAGTGAATAAAGGAACTTTATTAGTGCTCACTAAGGACAAGTGCTTTTCTAAGTGTGATCTCACTTAAACATCACAACAACTCCGTGAGACTATTACTAACTTTAACCTCCTTTTAAAGATTTTTTAAGGACCTAGACTTGGTAAATGACTTGAGTGAGTGATGAGGCTGGTATTGTGTGTATTAGTTTAGTAATGCCAGCTGCTGTAACAAGAATCTCAGGATTTCAGTGACATCGCTGTTAATTTCTCCCTCCTACATAGTCAAATGTGGGTGTTTTCTAGTGATCAGAGATTCTTCATCTTCTTTCCTGAGATTTAGTTCTTTCTAGCTGTGGCTGATCTATCCCCCAAGTCTGTGGATTTCCCTGCTTCCAGCCAGGGAAGGAAAAGGTAGAGAAAACTTAGCCACTTTGCAATATCCAATGCTAAAAACTAGTCACATAGTTTTAAATAGAGACAAGAAGGGTTTGAAAATGTAGTTGTAGGTTGGATGTCCACTATAGAAAAGTAGCACAAAATTTTGGTAGACAATTAACTGTCTCTGTCAGAAATTCCATCCTAGGTCTGTTTATGCTGAGTCAGTGATTCTCAACCCTATCAGATTCAAATGTCCCTGTTTTATAACAAATGGTTGAATGCTTTCTCTACCATCTGGAAATAAATTCACAACTTATATAACCTACCTACATACATATTTTCAAAAAGTAAGTAGAATTATTTCATGTAACGTAATGGAGAAGTGAAAGGAACTTACAATAAGGTAATAGATGTTTCAAGGGGGAAATACTGAGCAAAAACTATCCTAATAGACATAACGTATTAGTTACTTGTGCAGATGTATAGAATAACTGCATATGTGATACAAACACAAACTTCTGTGCTTTGTATTAGACATTAAAACTTCATTAACAGAGATGTCTTTGGTTACACAATTTTTCTATATAGTGACCAAGTCTTAGTAAAGTTGTAAAGAAAAGAATTTACAACCGCACCTCAATATGTACAAGAAATGCATTCATATATTGCATATTAATATCATGAAAAAATACTTTGTATTTATATATAAAATTAAGTTGAGTTTTATGCACAGATAACTGTAAGTAGGGTTTGTTTGTTTCTGTGTTTGTTTCCTACATGAATACCCAGAGGTTGTTCAGGACCATCCTTCAAACTGCCGGACATTTGGCAACCCTGTTTCGTCCATTAATTCAAGTAATGTCCCCTTAATTATTGTGACAACAGAAGCCTCCCCCCAAATTTACAAAATTCCACCCAGGGACTGATACATCCCTTATCAAAAACCACTTCAATAGGTCATATTGCCTCCTTGAGTTGAAAATTTTAAATATAACCTCTTCAAGTTTTAGAATAGTTTTAGAATTACAGAAAAATCATAAAGATAGTACAGAAAGTTTCCATATACCCACACCCAGTTTCCTCTGTTATAAATATATTCATATAGTACATTTGTCACAATTATAAGCAAAAATTGTATTTCATTATTCACCAAAGTCCAGATTTATTTAGTTTTTACCTAACAATTTGTTTTTCCTTTTCTAAGATCCCATCCAAGATATCATGTTACATTTAGTGGTCATGTCCGCTTAGGCTCCTCCTGACTATGACAGTTTCTCAGACTTATTTTTAAGAATCTTGGCAGTTTTGAGGACTACTAGTTTTGAGGACAGGTATTCTGTAAAACATTCCTCAATTAGGATTGGTCTGATGTTTCTTCTCATTATCAGACTGGAGTTATAGGGTAGGGAGTTTGGGTAGGAAAACCAGAGACAAAATGCCATTTTCACTACATGAGGTCAAGTCTAACTTCCATCAACATGACTCATCACTGCTGTTGACCCTGATCACCCAGCTGAAGTGGTGTTGGTCAGCCGTTTCCGTTTAAAGGTGCTCTTTTTCTGTACTGTACCCTGCATGGAAGTCACTGTGTGCAGCCCACACTTAGAGAGCACAGAGCAATGCTCAGCCTCCTTGAGGGTAGACTGTGGACCGAAATGTTTGGAATTTTTTCTTTTTTATTATTTTATTTATTATTTTTATTTTTTTATTGAAGTATGCTTGATTTAAAATATATTAGTTTCAGGTATACAGTACAGCAATTCTGTTATACAAACATATATACATATATATTCTTTTTCAGATTCTCTTCCCTTATAGGTTATTATAAAATATTAAGTAGAGTTCCCTGTGCTATACAGTAGTTCCTTATTGGTTATCTATTTTATACATAGTGGTGTGTATATGTTACTCCCAACCTAGTCTATTCCTCCCCCACCCCACCTAGAGCTTATCATACTAAGTGAAGTAAGCCAGACAAAGATAAATATCATATGATATTGCTTATACGTGAAATCTAAAAAAGAAAAGAAAGATACGAATGAACTTATTTCCAAAACAGAAAGAGACTCACAGACATAGAAAACAAACTTCTGGTTACCAAAGCGAAATTTTTCTACGTGAGAGATTTATCTCTTGTTCATGATTTCTTAATTTATTCAATCACTTATTTATATTTACTTATATAGATATGTATCTACGAGCACAGATTTTATAAATAAATTTTAAAATGGAAAGTAATTGAAATAAAAATAATATATTAAATATGAATAATATGTTAAAAACTAATTTTTAAGGAGAGGAGAAGAGATAATTTGGGTTATAATCCAATACTACCTTATTTATTTTGTTTCTCAAATTGTTCCACCTTTAGCCAATTGGTGCTCTTTCAGTTGCTTTTTGTGTTCCTTTAACATACTTCCAACACTGTCTTCTTTTTTATTTTTTAATTTTTTTATGAGCACTTCCTTACCTGCTAACACTACAGGATGTTTCAGGCACATTCAGCTTCACCATGCAGGTATGTTGGCATCAGAATTGTTAACCTGTACCCCCATGGGAAGCGATTTTATCAACTAGAACACAGTGCTTCGTACAGTTTCTTTTGCCTTTTGCCTTGCAGACACCACTCATTTCCAAAGTGCCAGATCTGCAGCTTTCCCACAACCTCTTCAGAAACGTTATTGCACACATTTGTAATACGGTTAGGTTCCTTTGTCAGAGTTCACACTTCATCCCTGGATCCCTCATTCTTCTAAATATTTTTAATTTTGTATACATTAAAGTCCACTCTTTGTGCTTTGAATTTCAATAACTTTTGACAAATGCACGGTGTCATTTATCCACCATTAGCCTATTACGCAGAATAGCTTCACCACCATAAGAAATTCTCCTGTGTTTCATCTGTAAGCCCTCAGAAACCACTGGCCTTTTTACTGTCCCTATAGTTTTCCTTTTCCAGAATGTTATTACGTGGAATCTTACACTATGTAGCCTTTCAGATTGGTTTCTTTACTTAGCAATATACATTTAAAACTCATTTATGTCTTTGTGTGGCTTGATAGCTTTAAAAAAAAATCTGAATAGTGTTCTCTGTGTGGATGAACCGTCGTTGGTTTATCCATTCTCCTATTGAAGGACATATTGTTTGTTTCTAGTTTTTGCTGATGGTTAATAAAGCTGCTATAAACATTCATGATGCAGGTTTTTGCATCGATGTAAGTTTTCAAATCATTTGGGTAAATACCTAGGAGTGCAATTGCTCTGTTGTATAGTAAGACTACGTGTACTGTTAGTAAGACTATGTGTACCGTTAGTAACTCTGTGACAAACTGTCTTCCAAAGCGGCTCTGTCATTTTGCATCCCCACCAGTAATGAATGAGTTATGCAATCATGATTCTACCCTATATTCAGTGATTCTCAGCTGGGGCATTAATGGCACTTGAGTGGGTAATTCTTTGCTTTTCAAGACTGTCTTGCACATTACAAGAGGTTAAACATTATCGGGCTCCTATTGCTAAATGCCAGTAACATCCTCCATCATTAGAGCAAAAAGCACCTTCATGCAATTCTAATGTCTTTATGAAGAGGGAAAATGTACCATCCCATACTAAAAATTACTGATCTCTATGAAAGTTTATAATAAACATTAAAAGATCATGTTAAAACTAAAATTATAAAAGCTAGAAAGTTATACCACCAATGTAAAAACAAAGTGTGGGGCTTCCCTGGTGGCGCAGTGGTTGAGAGTCCACCTGCCGATGCAGGGGACACGGGTTCGTGCCCCGGTCCGGGAGGATCCCACATGCCGCGGAGCGGCTGGGCCCGTGAGCCATGGCCGCTGAGCCTGCGCATCCGGAGCCTGTGCTCCGCAATGGGAGAGGCCGCAACAGTGAGAGGCCCGTGTACCGCAAAAAAAAAAAAAAGTGTGCAAAGTATGTTAACAGCTAGAAAGAAATATACCAACATGTCAAGGATAATCGGCTCTAAATATGAGTAATTTTTAGCCCTATTTACTCTCTTTTTATTTTTTTTGTAATTAGTATGTAGTACTCTTCTAGGATAAAATCATAAATATATTATTCAAAAGTATTCTAATAATGAAATGATTAATAAGTAAGTTTATTACATGAGCTAGATTATAAACAGCTTTTTCTATGAGAGATATGTTTATATTTCTTAGACATGCTTCCATCCTTTCCTGAATCCAGGCCAATGTTCTTCTCACACACTGCCTTTGACTGAAAATGGTGACAAGACAAAAATGAGAGACAAGAAAAATGACAAAAACAACCAGGTTTTTTTTTTCTCTCCTATGTTCTGTGTGTATATGTTTCCAAATGGATTCTGCAAGGACAATAGCTCTTCTCAACTGACTGCACCTTTCCTTCTCCTATTGTTTTGTCTTCAGTCGCGATTTTCAACATCAGTTTTCTATTTAGGATATGGATTTTTCACACTGTATTTCAGAGAGAGAAAAAAAGAGCAAAGCTAACAATATCATGCATGTTGAGAAGAGAAGGCTCTTTAAAACTGTTTTAACATCTTCTTATAAGACAGGCAATTTTAGTATAAGACATTTTGCCTGGCAACCGTTACCAGTGGATTCTGAGTGTTAAGGGAAATTTCATAGAATATCATATCTTGGCTATTTTCCATTCACTGATGAAAACTAGTTGGACACATTTATAAGAGCAAAATGATGTCTATAGGGACTGCTAAGAACATTTTCAGCTGAGTTTGGAAAAAGAATGGACTTTTGTGCCAGGCAGATCTAGGTTAAAAATACTTCTCTGCTTCTTCTGTCTCTGCGACCTCAGACAAGAGACTCAGTCTCTGGGACTCAATTTCCTTATCTTAAAATGGGGATTCTGACTGGGTTATTGAGAAAATTTAATATGTAAGATCCTTAGCACTCTTGTAGAAATTAACTTTGTCTTGTTAATATATTTCCAGGACCTGAAATTGAGAGAGGAAATTAATTTCAATCAGCATTTAACCAGTGTTTGCCATTGCTTTGGAAATTGAATATTTTCTTACTCTAAAGGGGGAAATATAGTTCATGTACTTTACATGTGTATCAGTTATCTAACGCTTTATAACTAACCACCCTAGAATTTAGTGGCTTATAAGAATAATGAGTTAATCATTTCCTAGAGTTCTGTGGGTTGGCTGAGCAGTTCTGCTTGGTCTTGCCTGGGCTTCTGACTTAAAGCAGAAGTTCAGCTTGGGCAGAAATATTTAAAATAGCCTCATTTACAGGTCCGGCAGTTCATGCTGGCTGTTCGCTGAGCCCCTTGGTTCTCTCTACATAGCTTCTTATCCTCCAGGAGACTAGACTGCGCTTGTTTATATGGTGGCAAAGGCATTCCGAAATGCAAGTGCAGAATTTACACGACATCACTTTCTACCGCAAAAACAAGTCAGAAGGTAACCGCAGATTCAGGGAGTGAGGAAATAGATGCCATCTCTTCATTGATCGAGTTACAAATATTGCAGCCACATTGTTTCAATCTTCTACAATGTGTTTCAGGAATTTTAATAATTATCACAAGTGCTTTGTGAGATGGACATTATTATTCACATTAATTAAATATTAGCTAACAAATTTAGAAAGAATTAATATTTAGTGTTAAATGTAAAGATTCTGGAATCAAACTGCCTTGGTTGGGATTCAAGCTCCCTCCGTTCTCAGGCAAACTAATTGTATGACCTTGGGTGTGTTACTTGATTGATCAGTTTCCCATTGTTGTTTAACAAATTACCAAAACTTAGTGGCTTAAAACAAACTTATTTCCTTACAGTCTTGAAGGTCAGAAGTCCAAAATCCGTATCAGTGGACTAAAATCAAGGTGTCAGCTGGGCTGAGTGTCTTCAGGAGGATCTAGAGGGGAATTCCTTTTCCTGTGGTTTTTTTTTTTAGCTTCTAGAAGCTGCCCTCATCCCGTTGCTCATGGCCCGGCATCACTTTGACCTCTACTTTCATCATCACATACCATCTCTAAACTCTGATCCTCCTGCCTCCCTCTTTTCGGGACCATTGTGATTAGATTTGACCCATTTGGATAATCTAAAATAATCTCTGCATCTCAAGGTTTTTAATTTACTCAAATCTGCAAAGTCCCTTTTGCCATGTAAGGAAACATATTCACAGGATCCAAGGATTAGGACATGGGCATCTTTTTAAATTTTTTCCAGGGGCAGGGTGTGTGCATAATTCAGCCTATAACACTTGGGCAAGTGGAACACCATCCCTCAGTTTTCTCACCTGTTAATGGGGGGGTAATAGTAGCTATAACACAGCTTTGTTATGAGGATTCCGTGAGTTAAGTAAGTATGATGTTTACAATAGTGCCTGGCACTGAGTAAGCCCTTTATGAGTAGTAGCTATTACTACTCTCATTAGTCTTACAGTTTCCCTTGGCTTACTAAGTGGAGAACAAACTCAGCTTCCCAGCTACACATAAATTCTGAAAGAATCACTCATTTTTTTATTGACAATTTTGATATATTCTAAGCTAGCAATTTATTTAGGCACAGGAAACACAATGACTATCAAGAAACAGGGTTTGGTAGAAAGCTGGTTGAAATAGTTCAAATGTAGAAAAAGGAGTGAACATGGCCTTTTAAAAAACATATACTATGAAAGGAAAAAAATTATACATCATGAAGCTCTTTATGAGGGCTTATGAGGTACCACTGTGCTGAGTATTTTCTCATATGTTATCTGATTGTCCCCAAAGTCCTTTATCATGGTCAATTCCTCATCAAGGTATTATTATTTTCATCTTACAAATGAGAAAACCGGAACTCAGAATGGTTAAAGGTACTGAAGTCCCAAAGTGGTCCAGGTCAGTCCTGTTATGAAAGTCAGGCTCTTATCCAATTCAGTTGGGCTGCAATAAAAGGAAGTTTCATTAAATGACTTCAAACAAAGATTGCAGTTTACATGTTTAGTTGCCTTGCTTTCAGGGAAGAGAAGTTGTTGGGCTTTTCTTCCCTCAACTTTCCCAGATAAACTCAATAGAGAAGCAGAAAACTTAGTACAGTCAGAGTGGGAATCTTTTAAGCTCAAACCTTTCCTGGCCCAATATGGAGGCAGCCAGAAAAGGCATTCCTATAAAAGCTCTGAAAATACTCAGGCAAAGTCTTAAAGTTAAACAAGGCACTTAGTCCAAGCCACTTAATTACATCTCAGAAAAGTCAATATAAAGAAAGTGTTTATTGGTGGGCTTGGGGAAGGTAGGGTTGATGGAAACAGGTTTTCCCCAAAGTGGGCCACTCCCAGCCTGGGTGGTCCTCGCACAGACACTGAACTCACTAGATCAGGATTTGAGTGCCTATGCTGTTGCTTACAGGATCTTTTGGGATTTGGAGGAGAAGGAAGAAAAGTGAAGAGTAAATCCAAGAGATATTGGGAGACTGGATTGGAAAGATAAATAGTGGGAACAACCCCTATATTATTAGTTATTTGTAAATGTTATGGGAAACCAAAGGAGATAGAAATTCAGAAAAAAGCAGTGGATGACTATATTAAGCTTTTTACAATTTAATTTATACAGTGAGGCTGAGAGTTAAATATTATCCCCTTTTTTATGGATGAGGAAGTTGAGCCTCCAAGAGGATAATTAATTTTAATTTTTTAAACTTTTTATTTTATACTGGAGTAGAGTTGATTAACAATGTTGGGTTAGTTTCACAACAAAGTGATTCAGTTATATGTATACACGTATCTATTCTTTTTCAAATTCTTTTCCCAATTAGGTTGTTACATGATATTGAGCAAAGTTCCCTGTGCTATACAGTAGGTCCTTGTTGGTTATAATTAACTATATCAAGGCTGCAAAGCAGGTACATGCAGTACTAAGAATAGAGTCTAGGCCTTACTCTGAATCCACTGGAATTCCCAAAACATCAAATACAGGTGTTTGCCTCCAAGATATTCACCTGTCTTTCTTACCATGTGATACCTGCAGGTGCTGTAGCAATCAGTTTCAGCAGAAAACAGGCTCAGAGGAGTAAGCAAAGGCTGTTTAATGAAGAGCTTATTCATAGAGGCGTGAGCAGGGTTGAGAGAACCAATAGGCAGAGGTACAGTCTTACATCCCAGCTGGGAGCTTCTACCTACTGCCTCGCAGCCTGGAAGGACCAGAGGAGGAAGCAAAGTAATGAAGCCCAAGACAGCTGGAGCCATGGGAGAGGGGCTGCCTAGTAGGAGCTGTGTGTTGGTAGAGATGTAGCTACTGTTAAACCATTGGCCCGATGGGAACAGGAGATGTGAGCATAACTCCTCAGACTTCTCTTTTTCTCCAGGCTCCAATGTTCTTCTAGGTTCTCTGACTCAGAAGTCAAAGGGGTTGATGCTGCAGAATGTAAGTCAGTCTCCTGGGGCACAATGGAAAGGAGAGACTGTATCTGCCAGAGAGAACATTCAGCTCTTGTACTTCTCATTGCAATTTTCAGTGGTCAATCTAAGAGAATGAGTCAAGTTCCATTTTGCCCAATTTCTGAGTCTATTTTTTAACTGTGAGCTCTTTGTCTCTCTAGACTCTATTTTTAGCTTTAAAGTTCTGAGTCTGCACTTTCAGGAGTCATTTGAAAATTAACTCACTGGTACCCTTAAAGCTCCATGGTAAATCATAAGATTCTTTCCAGGTTGAATATCTAAAATTCCATTTCATTTTGTGCTTCCTCATGTATAGATATACAGCCGGAATTCTATTTGGGATATTCAGTTATTTTCTTAATGCTCTGGTTTTGTTTCTGTGTTTTGTTTTGTTTGTTCCTTTGGGCAACCTTATTTTTGCAGCTGGGTATAAATCTAGCATTCTATTCAACTTCAGTTTCAAGGGGAATCTGAGAATAGCCTGGTAGGATGATCTTTGAACATTAATATCCTAGAAAAATAGAATAAGTACCATATACTTTGTTACATTCAGATTGCACAGAAAAAATATAGAATGAATAAATGAGAATTAAAAATTGAATCACACATGGATTAATGTAGTAATTTGACTGAGACACCATCTTTCAGGAATAGTTTAAGAAATTGAAAAAATAAAAATGCTCAAAGTTTTGTAATAAACATAGTCTAGATACAGGTTGTACAACAACAATGCCAAGTTATCCATATAATTCAGGCAAAAGATATTTTGCCTGTTCTGTGGTAGCAATTTGTCAACTTGGTGAAATAGCAACTTAAAGAAATGTAAAGCCTGATATTTGAGGGGTTTTTGTTAGTTCAGGACAAAGTGTTCCTCTAGAAGCACAACTAAATAGCTAAAGTGAAGTAAACCGTATTCTATGGTCCCTACACTTGAGGTAGAACAGATCATGTGATATGATAATTGTCTTCAAACGTCTGAAGGGATGTCAGCTAGAGAGAGCTAGGCCTATTCTCTTCGATCCTGGAAGTCAGGGCTAAGGACAACAAATAAAATTTATAGCCCGTCGGATTTTAGGTCTGTGTAAGTAAGAAGCATCTAAGGGAATTGTTAAAAACAAAACTAATTGCCTCTGGAAATGGTGAGTCCCCTGTCCTAGGAGGTAATAAAACAAAATACAGATGTATCTCTTTCCATCATTTACACAATTTTGCTTTTGGAGGGGGACTAAGCTACCTGAAAGGAAGAATGTATTTAGCTCTGCTCATTTTCTTCTTTGCTGTGTTCCAATTACATGATTAAATTCTGGTGTATTAACAAGCAAATGTTGTTTCAGAAAAAAAACCAAAACTAACCCTGAACACAGAGGAAACCAATTCAACTGTACTCAGAGTGGGAAGGAAGGAAACAGACATGATGATCTCATTGTTGTATTTCTAGGAAAGATGAGTCATACAGTCTGCTCAAATTCAGAGGAGCTGGAGGAAAGCTGGACGTCAGTGATGCTTTCTTCCTCTTTAATAAGGACCAGAGTTTCAAGTTTCTTTTAAAATAAAAGGGAGGCAAGCACTTAGAAATTGGCCCAAATCAAGAAAACTTCGCTAGAATGTTCTGTAAGATATGGGTATAAATAAATCTGTTTCAACTTGAAATTAATTGAGTTGTGTGGGGGGGTGAGAAGAAGGGATCGTATAAAACATCCAAACCCACTAGCTCTTCTGTTTCTAACTCCCACCAGCCATCTTTCCCAAGTTCAGTTTTAATTTCCCTTTGATTTACTTGTAAGGATGAAGAGCCAGTCCAGAGAGGAGAAAAGCTAGCCAGAGCCACTTACGGCAGCATCAGCCCTGACAAGGACGCTGAGGAGGGAGCGCATGCTTCTTTCTAGAAGAAACTTTTTGCCAATTGGACAGTGGAGTATGGCAGCCAAGACTCTGGAAGCTTTTTTTTTTCTTAATTGTCCCAAAATACAATATATACTCTAGACGTATGATCCTATAAACTAGTATTTATTAAAAGTCTACTGCGGACCAGGCACTGTGAAGCAAATTTATATATGTCAAATTGCCATGCTCCTCTGGTGGCATCCAATTTATAAGACTGGGGGGAATTATTTTGTTGCCGATACACTTAACCTCTCTAAAAGAGAGGGGACATTTTTTCTGTCAGTGGGAGGGGAAGGGAAAAGTAGGTATACTGACCTTTTGTGGAATATGGGAAGACGTGAAAGTTACATTCTTTTAGATAGTCCGTGTCATCTAATTTTTTATAATAATAAAACAACTTGCAAGTTTATTTTAGATCCTGCATGCTTTAAAAACATGCTTATAATAAAAGGTTAAGCCTTAAGGTTAGGGACTAATCTTGAAAGATGGCATCTGTATAACCACACTGAAGTGTTAGTGAATATTAAGTAGATTAATAAAATCTTAGTTTTTAAAAAGGTTATGCCCTAGGTCAATCCTTTCATTTACTGAGCTAGGAAACTCAAACCTAGCAAGGAAAATGACTTGTTCGAGGTCCCGCAGTTAGATAATTAGGTAGAAAGTGGAATGTACTGATACTGTATGGTGTGCAAGGTACCTTAATTATGTTATCTCATTTCATGTTTTTTAAATTAATTTTATTTTTATCAAAGTTATACTTGCATATAATTGAAATTGTTCAGCAGTTCTACAAAGCGTATTAGGACAAAATATCTTCATTCCTAGCTCCCAGATACCCAATCCTAACTCTCTTAATTGATTCTTTTCATATCTGCTTCTGTGACTCTAAAATATGATGTTGATATTTCTACCTTTTAATATTTCTTAGTTCTTGTATTTTAGTTTGAATTCATATTGTAGTAGCTTCCTAAGGTGCAACAAGTAAGATTTTTTAAAAATTAGATTTCTAAAAATGGCTTTACTCTTATACTTAATTTAAAGCATGTTTGGATATCAAACTCTAGGTTGGAAATTACTTTTTAAAATATCAAAGATATTGTTCACCTTATTTTTTTTAATAGGTCTTTATTGGAGTATAATTGTTTCACAATACTGTATTACTTTCTGTTGCACAAAAAAGCGAATCAGCCATAGGCATACATATGTCCCCATATGCTCTCCCTCTTGAGCCTCCCTCCCATCCTCTCTATCCCACCCCTCTAGGTCATCGCAAAGCTCCTAGCTGATCTCCCTGTGCTATGCTGCTGCTTCCCACCAGCCAACTATTTTACATTCGGCAGTGTGTATATGTCGATGCTACTCTCACTTTGCCCCAGCTTCGCCCTCCCACCCCATGTCCTCAAGTCCATTTTCTATGTCTACCTCTTTATGCCTGCCTTGCAACTAGGTTCATCAGTACCATTTTTTTTTCTTTTAGATTCCATATATATGCGTTAGCATATGGTATTTGTTTTTCTCTTTCTGACTTACTTCACTCTGTATGACAGACTCTAGGTCTATCCACCTCACTACAAATAACTCAATTTCGTTACTTTTTATGGCTGAGTAATATTCCATTGTATATATGTGCCACATCTTCTTTATCCATTCATCTGTCGATGGACACTTAGGTTGCTTCTATGTCCTGGCTATTGTAAATAGTGCTGTAATGAACATTGTGGTACATGACTCTTTTTGAATTATGGTTTTCTCAGGGTATATGCCCAGTAGTGGGATTGCTGGGTCATATGGTAGTTCTGTTTTTAGTTTTTTAAGGAACCTCCATACTGTTTTCCATAGTGGTTATATCAATTTACATTTCCACCAACAGTGTAGGAGGGTTCCCTTTTCACCACACCCCTTCCAGCATTTTTTGTTTCTAGATTTTTTGATAATGGCCATTCTGACTGGCATGAAGTGATACCTCATTATAGTTTTGGTTTGCATTTCCCTAATAATTCCTGATGTTGAGCATCTTTTCATGTGCCTCTTGGCCATTTGTATGTCTTCCTTGGTAAAATGTCTATTTAGGTCTTCCACCCATTTTTTAACTGGATTATTTGTTTTTTTGATTTTGAGTTCCATGAGCTGTTTGGATAATTTGGAGATTAATCCTTTGTTTGTTGTTTCATTTGCAAATATTTTCTCCCATTCTGAGGGTTGTCTTTTTGTCTTGTTTATGGTTTCCTTTGCTGTGCAAAAGGCTTTAAGTTTAATTAAGTCCCATTTGGTTATTTTTGTTTTTATTTCCATTACTCTAGGAGGTGGGTCCAAAAAGATCTTGCTGTGGTTTATGTCAAAGAGTGTTTTTCCTATGTTTTCCTCTAGGAGTTTATTATAGTGTCTGCTCTTACATTTAAGTCTATAATCCATTTGGAGTTTACTTTTGTGTATGGTGTTAGGAGTGTTCTGATTTTATTCTTTTACATGTAGCTGTCCAGTTTTCCCAGCACCACTTATTGAAGAGGCTGTCTTTTCTCCATTGTATGTTCTTGCCTCCTTTGTCATATATTAGGTGCCCATATATGTGTGGGTTTATCTCTGGGCACTCTGTCCTGCGCCACTGATCTATATTTCTGTTTTTTGTGCCAGTACCGTACTGTCTTGATTACTCTAGCTTTGTGGTATAGTTTGAAGTCAGGGAGCCTGATTCCTCCAACTCCGTTTTTCTTTCTCAAGATTGCTTTGGCTCTTCAGGGTCTTCTGTGTTTCCATATGAATTGTAAATTTTTTTGTTCTAATTCTGTGAACAATGCCATTGGTAGTTTGGTAGGGATTGCATTGAATCTGTAGATTGCTTTGGGTAGTATAGTCATTTTCACAATGTTGATTCTTCCAATCCAAGAACATGGTATATTTCTCCATCTGTTTATGTCATCTTTGATTTCTTTCATCAGTGTTTTATAGTTTTCTAAGTACAAGTCTTTCACTTCCTTAGGCAGGTTTATTCCTAGGTATTTTATTCTTTTTGTTGCAATGGTAAATGGGAGTGTTTCCTTAATTTCTCTTTCTGATTTTTTTGTTATTGGTGTATAGGAATGCCAGAGATTTCTGTGCACTAATTTTGTATCCTGCAACCTTACCAAATTCACTGATTAGTTCTAGTA
This sequence comes from Aethalodelphis obliquidens, assembly GCF_003676395.1. Lineage (NCBI taxonomy): Eukaryota > Metazoa > Chordata > Mammalia > Artiodactyla > Delphinidae > Aethalodelphis > Aethalodelphis obliquidens. Next base: position 34,187,841 of record NW_020837956.1, read on the forward strand.
GTTTTCTGGTGGCATCTTTAGGATTTTCTATGTATAGTATCATGTCATCGGCAAACAGTGACAGACACTGTTTACCTTATTTTAATTTCAATATTATTAAAGAAAAAATTGTGAAATTCTGATACTTGTTCCATTTTTTGAAACCTATTTTATTTTCTGAATGGAAACTTATTCTAATCTTTTTTATCAGTTCTGAGATCTCAGAAGAGGTACCTTGGGGAAGGCCTTTGGGTCTATTTTCATCTGTCATGCTGGGTGTGTGGTGGGCCCTATCAATAAGAAAATTCTTATCCGTTCTGAGAATATTTCTTAGTTTGCTCTTTGGGCAATTTCCTCACCTCTGTTTGTCTGGCCTGTCTTTCTGCAGGTCCTGTTATTCAGTTGTTGGCACATTTGCACTTAGCCTTTACTTTTCTTACCTTCATATTCTATTTTCTACCCTTTTGACTTTTTGCTCTAATTACTTGTAAATTTCTTCTTATAATTATCTAATCCTCCTTTTGAGATTTTTAAATTTCTGCTATCATGCTTTTAATTTTCAAAATTTTAACTATCCAAAAGTTACTTTTCAGAGAAACCTATCATCCTTTCATGACTACAGCATGTTTTCTTATTCCTATGGTGATAGTAATCTCATCTCGTTTCATGTTTTCTCTGCCCTGAAAGGAGCCACAGATTTTATCTTGTCTTAATTACTAATTTTTTTTTCCATTTGGTTTCCTCTGACTTAAATGAAAAGTCTAGTGATATTTGGTTGTCTATATTAGTATTTACGATTAGGGCACTGAAAAACAGAATGGAAGCTGTGTGATGCTTTGTCTGACTATGGTCTTATGCTGCCTTTCTCAACTAGAAATTACCTGAAGGACAGATTCAAGGGGTTGGCTTTGTTTCTTGCCTGTTAGAACTTTCTCAGGGCTAGAGCAGCCTCCTGTCTTGTGTTTGTCAAAAGCATTTAAAGGCATATACAAGCTGCAATCTCTTGGGCAAAAAGTAACTATTAGGGCAAACAGAAGACAGACAAAAATCCTAGAAACAGAAGGATGGGAAGGAAATATATTGGAGGAAAAAAACTTTGAAAAACTTCCACATATACTGGAGCATCTAGAAGGCCATGTGCATGCTCAGGCTTAGACACACACGCTAAGGCCTGAGAAGACCCCAGGCTGTCACATCTGGCTGATGTTCAGGCTCGAGGTAAGCAGGAGGTGAAAGCTAAGGCAGAGTTGTAAACGGACCGGCTAAGCATAAAAGAAGTTCCCCAACTCAAAGTCAATCCTCAAAGACCAGGAGGGTGATGTTTCTATTTCTTTTCTTTTTCTTGGCTGAAAGGTCATCCAGGCATTTAAGAAAATTCCTGTCAAATCACTACCTGACCCTTAAGCTAACAGAACAGGAACTTTAATGACAGCACACAACAGAACACAGTCATTGTAAAAATAGTCTAGACAAGTCACTAAGCAAACAAACAACAACCTGCAACAATGAACAAAAACAAACTCTGGGGAGAGGGGGGAGAATCAGATTTCCATAGTTCTTACATTATAATTTTCAATATGTCTGATTTTCAACAAAAAGATATGAGGCCTGTGGAGAAATAAGAAACTATTATTCTTGGGGGGAGAGGAGGGTGGAATTAACAGAAACTGCCTCTGAGGAAGTCCACATATGGGGTATACTAGACAAAGTTAAATCAACTCTCTTAAATATGCTCAAAGAGCTAAAGGAAGTCATAAAAAAGAACTAAAGAGAAACAGAATAATAATTTCTCACCAAATACATAGTAACAGTAAAGACATAGAAATTATAAAAAAGGAATCAAACATAAATTCTGGATCGGAAAAGTACAATCGGTGGGAACATTATGTAGAGAGAGAAGGGTGGCATGGACGGTACCTTTATAGAAAATGTGAGCTGTGGGTTTTGGAGAGAGAAGCAACAGTCAGATCATAATGGATAAAGTGGGGTTAGAAAAGACTCATGTTATTTTTCTTCAGTAAAATACATACACTTTTAAGGTGTTACTAGGACTTCTGTTTTCTCTTTGGAGCGCAGAGAACTGGAAAGAGCTTTGTTTCTAACCTGACAAGAATAAAAGCGTGACAAATTATAATTCAAGGCTTGACTTGAAACTTCTTGGTAACAAGAAAACCAATCAGTCTGAAATCTCAGAATACAAAGTCTGGCCTTCATCAAAAGACAAAATATAGGGCTTCCCTGGTGGCGCAGTGGTTGAGAGTCCACCTGCTGATGCAGGGGACACGGGTTCGTGCCCCGGTCCGGGAAGATCCCACATGCCGCGGAGCAGCTGGGCCCGTGAGCCATGGCCACTGAGCCTGCGCGTCCGGAGCCTGTGCTCTGCAACGGGAGAGGCCACAACGGTGAGAGGCCCGCGTACAGCAAAAAAAAAAAAAAAAAAAGACAAAATAAGAGTATTTGCCTACCTAGGGAAGATGCAAATGGGCATCAGTAAGAATTCAGCTAGAGTTATTCACAAATCAGTGGAGACTGTCTATACCCTGGTGACAGAGTGTGGGGTGTCTGGAATCCACAGCTGTAGGGGGTTTTACCCACTTGCAGGCTCTTCCCCGTGGACCTCATGAGACACTCCCAGAAGAGATTGGCGGGGGTCCTGAAAAAGTTTCCCTCATGGAATAGACCTGGGAGAGTGAAACAGCTACCACTGTGGGAGCAGCATAAGGCCTCACCCAGATACTTTTTCACATCTGTTCCACAGGAAAATAAAAGAGCTTCCTGTGGGAGGAAGGTCAGCAAACACCGTTGTTCTGAAGGCACCGGTGAAAACACATTATAGCTGGTATAGAGTGACGGATAAAACACCAGCCCTGGGGAAAGACAGAAATGCATGCTAACCCCAGGTTTGCTAATAAGGGAGGGTCTGGAAAACCACCCCCCGCCACTCCTTTCCACTTGATTATTTTCTTCTCCTGCACTACAGACAGACTTTCTTCATGTGTCGGGAAATACATCTACAGATATTCTCTTTTCCATGATTCTGGGGTCAAGGCCCCTCCTCCTCTCTTCAGGCCTTGCAAATTGAAAAATACTGGATATAAACTCCATGTGCCCTAAGTTGGTGGCAAGCCCACTTCTGGGTCAATGTCTTCGGTCATAGAGGACCATGGTTCATTACCCAGAATCACATGACTTTTGTAAAGAAGAGTAGTTCCTCAAAGAAGGGAGGATTTTGAGTTCCAGAGAGACAAAAATAATAAATGTCCAGTTCAGGCTCTCTGGGAGTAAGTAGACACTGGGATGAATTCATTGGAGGTTCTTGGCTCTAGTCAAACAGACCAGAGTTTAGGACCAGATTCTAATCCTTGTGTGGACTGGTACCAAGCCAACCTCCAGTATGATACGTGGAGGGGAAGGGTTGGAGGTCACCATGTTACTAAGACGTAGAAACACGACATACTCACAGACTCTACCCAGTGGAGGAATAGGACTTCTGCTCTATGAGATGCACCTGACAATGAATAGGGGCATAGAAGAGGCTGCTTCAGACTGAAGGGGTGACCTCTCTCTCCTCCAAATTCATACTCCTTCTCACCTGAAAGTCTCTTAGAGCCTGTTTCTTTCTGCAATGAATTGACCCATGTGTTCACACTTTAGCTCCCTTAGGAAGCTGTGCTTTCTATGGGGGCCTCTTTTCATTTATATACCACCTCCTAGCTTCTAATTCAGCTTTAAACACAGATTTGTACTTGCAGATAGAATGAGTGAAAGAATGAGACATCTTCTCTCAGATTCTCATCAGTTTTTGGTGAAATCGCGTGTTTTCTCTTCATTGAATTATTGTTGTAGTACTTGCTGCTCAGTGGTACCTACCACATAGGAGGACCTGAGTACTTGTGAGCTGAGGGAATACGTAAAAGAAAAAAAAAAATATTGCATTCACTAAGTCATCCAGAATTAACAATGGGACTGATACAGTTCCCAAGAGTTACCTCACAGCTTTTGGCTTTGCCTAACTTCTCCCTCAACTATAAATCAAACAGATAAGGCAGAACAGTGTGATGGACCAGGCATCAGTCAAGCCCAGATTCTAGTCACGTGACAAATCCATTTGCTTCCAGCCACAGACCTCCTCCGGTCTCTACTTGAGAATTTATGGCATTAATATTTGAATCTTCAGGGCAAGAAGCATAAAGAAAAATACAAGGTATAAAAAAATGTGTTTCCTGGTTCCAAACTTCATACATATGCTTTTAATTGCAAGAAAGCCATTCAGTAAAGAATTGCCAAGTGCCTTGCTACCATTGTCGATGTTGTAGAAAGGCTGAATTACATTGTCAACAAGAAACAGAACCAGTGGCCTGAATAGCCAGTCTCCCATCTTCTCAGGCACCTCCCATATATACATAATGCCTTGTGACTTAAAGAGATTTCAAAAATTCATAAATACATATAATAATGTCATAGTGTGGGAAACTAGCTATTTCCTCTTATCTAAGCAGAAAGGCATTTAAAGTTTTTGAGAATTCCAACTTTTTGGAAGGCTAAGGCAAAGTTAGTGTTTCAGTAAAATCAGAACAAATGTACAAAAGATCTATATACCTGAGTTGAGAAAGAGCCACACTCAATTTAAAGGAAGGAGTAAAATCTCAGTAAGAAGTTCAAGCAGGAGGCAGGTTCAGCACTCGTGGATGTTTAATTAAGCAAGTCTTCATGCAATAGAACAAAGACCTGTATACTACTTTTTTAAAAGTTTATTGAAGTGTAGCTGATTTACAATGTTCTGTTAATTTCTGCTGTACAACAAAGTGATTCACTTATACATATATCTACATTCTTTATGTCTTTAACATCTTTATTGGAATATAATTGCTTCACAATACTGTGTTAGTTTCTGTTGTACAACAAAGTGAATCAGCCATATGCATACACATATCCCCATATCTCCTCCCTCTTGTGTCTCCCTCCCACCCTCCCTAACCCACCCCTCTAGGTGGTCACAAAGCACTGAGCTGATCTCCCTGTGCTATGCGGCTGCTTTCCACTAGCTATCTATTTTACGTTTGGTAGTGTATATCTGTCCATGCCACTCTCTCACTTCGTCCCAGCTTACCCTTCCCGCTCTCCATCCTCAAGCCCATTCTCTACGTAAAGACCTATATACTATTTAAATGACAGGTTACACTTATGTGCCTGCTGATCTTTTGTTCCTAAGTAATGAGGTCTCAGGTGTGCAGTGCTCACAGAGAAATGTGCTTGAATGCTGCGTGGATCATGGGATAATGGACAAGTACTGATTCACCCCACCTGCTGCCATTCAAAAGCAAAGCTGGCCCAGAGCATCCTGGCTCTCCACAGTGGACAGAGGAAAAGTAACTAATCTTTTCCTGGTTAGGTGCTAGGCATTGTAAGAACGGCCTTATCTGTGTTACTGCAGTGGATTTTCATGAGTGAAGGAGGAGGAGAAGGGAACTGACAAGTTTTGAGCACCTACTGTGTGCTAAATCTTGAATCATGTACCTAATTTCATTACGTTCATTAATACAGCAATCCTTGATGATGGTTTTTTTATCAGCTACACTTACACTTGAGGAAACTGAGTCTCAGGAAAATGAAGTCTCATCTTTGGCTCCTACAGATGACAAACCTAAATTTTAATTCAAAGTCTGTCTCTAAAGTCAGTACTCCTTCCATTCATCTTTCATCCATTTACTGGCAAAAGCTGACAGTGTCCTGTGCTGAGGATTCAGAGATAAATGTGGCAGAGCAGCTGCCCGGGGGCATTCACACTGTACCAGGAAATCCAATACTTGAATAGGATGCTACATGCTCCAGCTAAATAATGGTTTGTCATCAACTCAGAGTGACCCTTTAAGAGTCTTCAAAATTCTCACCATTGAGGCAAAATAGACAGAAGTTAAGTCAAGTAAAATCAGATTTTGAAAATGGAGGATTTACAGTTAGAGAGAGACTACCGCCATCTGAAAGAGTATTTCTCAATCATGTTACTCAAGGTGATTGCTTATCTGTTTTCCCACTAGATTTGTGGTGTTAAGATGGTCCTTATTTACTCATGTTTCCATAGTACCTTCCAAGGGAGTGTGCACATCCCAGGGATAAATGCACATTTGTTTATGGAAGCAATGAATAAAAGAGTAAATGAATGACAACCTTATAACTTGCCTATGTGGGCAAGAGGGCCATAATCAATTCAGAGAAGATGATGTTTACAATGTGCTCAGGAAGGCTGGTCTCCTGGCAGCTGAGGGTCTGCAAAGGATGGGTGGTGGCTGAAAGATGGAAGATTGGTTAGTAGAATTGCAGTGTGATTAAAGGATTAAGAAATAAGCAGGGCTTCCCTGGTGGCGCAGTGGTTGAGAGTCCGCCTGCCGATGCAGGGGACACGGGTTCATGCCCCGGTCCGGGAAGATCCCACATGCCGCGGAGCGGCTGGGCCCGTGAGCCATGGCGGCTGAGCCTGTGCGTCCGGAGCCTGTGCTCCGCAACGGGAGAGGCCACAACAGTGAGAGGCCCGCGTACAGCAAAAAAAAAAAAAAAAAGAAAGAAGCAGAAATGCTTGAAGGCTATGTGTTTTAAAATGGCAAATGAGTAGGCATTTCAAAGCAAAATTGAGATACATCTTTATATGGTATCTCCACTAGGAGGTGCCTTGGAGAAGAGGAAAGCTGAGCTAAGAAAGATTTCCTATCATGTACTTGCAGTTGGCTCTTTAATATTTTATCTCATTGGATAATCATCACAAAACATGAGTGTGTATCTCTATTTTTTTTTTTTTTTTTTTTTTTTTTTTTTTGCGGTACGCGGGCCTCCCACCGCCGTGGCCTCTCCCGTAGCGGAGCACAGGCTCCGGACGCACAGGCTCAGCGGCCATGGCTCACGGGCCCAGCCGCTCCGTGGCATGCGGGATCCTCCCGGACCCGGGGCACGAACCCGAGTCCCCCGCATCGGCAGGCGGACCCCCAACCACTGCGCCACCAGGGAAGCCCCAATATCTCTATTTTTTAGTAAAGGAAACAGGCTGAGGAAGTATAAATAATCTAGTCTCTCTACAATAACTTGGGGAGCCGAGATTTGCAGTAATGTCTGATGATTCCAAAATTGATGTTTTTCTCACTAGTTCATATCACATTTCTAATCAAGATGAAGGAAGAAGAGGGAAAAGCTGAATTCTGGAACTGGAAAAAAATAGAGTAGATATCCTTGGAAATGTGCTTGCTGACTCACAGTGACATAGAGGTACAGCTAACAATCAAATTAAATGCAGTTCTTGATGAGGTAAACATACTCTGAAGTAATAAGCATGATACATTTATTTTCCATTTCCTCTCTGTGGCTGGAGATTCAAAGGATAAAGTCATTAAAAATCTTTCAGATGTTTGCTTTTTCTGGTGAAATGAGAGTGTGCTAGGCCTGGAAAGAGAATGTTCTAATGAACAAGACTTATTTATACTTGACGAATATAATGATATAAGAATCAATGCAGTCCCTCTTCTGTATGCAAGGATCTTCTAGTCGTTCAAAGGTGTGTATTTGTTCTGCAGATGAACCAAAGCTCTGTCTGCCATGAACAGACTAAGCTGAGACATTAACTTTACATATTAAGACAAAGCTCCGTGTCCCCTAAGGGGGCTCATCATGTTTCCGGCTGATGGTAGCTGGATTTTGCAAGCAGGAGGAAAAAGCAAGTTTCAGGTCAGCAAGGAACATACTCAACCATCAAGAGGATGCCAGACAGTCTCAGGGGGTTCGGACTGATTCCGTGGCCTTTTCTAGTGTGGATGGAGGACCAGGGGAACAGTCATTTCTTCTCCTAAGTTGGTCTGTTGGCTCCAAGGTATCAGGAAGAAGTGCCTTTCTTTCCTGAGGGCCCACCTGTCCCCTTAGCATCCTTGGCTCTGATCTGCATGGGCAAGGTCCAGCCTTCACATCCAAGGCTGCAGTCACCTTGTATCAATTCAGGGTCATGGCTACAGAGCTTCTGCCCTCATTCTTTTTCATGTGTGACTCCTGTACCCAGACAGGACAAATGCCCATCATCTGGAGTTTTACAGCTCACAGCTGCCTGGTTTGCATCTGTACCACATAAGACCTTAGATAATGCAATGACATCTGGCCTAAAGGTGGCCAGGGACCCATAGGATGGAATCATTGTTTGGGGGCATTCCAACTACTGCTAATGTAGCCCAGATGACACCAGGCATGAAGTGATAAACAATAATATACCCAAACTACTCTTGAGCTGCCGCTTCTCAGTTGATGTTTATTGATGTTTCAGAGGAAGTATCCTGGGGTCCATATGTTCAGATTCTAATCATAAAGTGATTTTGCTTCCCTCCAAAGAGAGGTTTAAAATGTCCCTCTTAACTGCTCCAAGTCACAGAATGACTGCTCCTGCAGAGAAAATGCAGACTTCTGTTTAGATGGAGAGTGAGCTCCTGCTTTAATACAGACTCAGGAAGCAATATGCAGGGCAAAGCTTAGACATCCACTCGTACACTGGGGACTTCAAGACCATGCTGTGAGCGAATACTGAAGCAAAACTAAGACCCACTTATGTCCCTGAAGTCGGAAGCTTACTCTCCAGTACAGACCAGACCACTTGCAGCAAGAGCAGGGAAACCATCCCGACAGAAGAGAAACAGAACAACAAACAGCTAACTAGCACCCCAACCTCAAAGGTTTGGAGTTCTTACCAGTATATGAGTCAAGAGGTGCTGGAGAATGAGCTGCTACCCTACTCTGTGTAACATCTATAAGAATGTGTTGTTCATGGTATCTAACCACCTTCACACGGTCTGAGCATCTTCCTAAAAATTCTAGTTTAAAAATATAAAAACTAAAATGTCAGCAGAAATCCTTCTGGGAACTGTTATTTACAGCTGATTGCGCTGTATGCCTATCTCAGCATCAGCAGATAAGCGGCACTCACTCCCCTGCCAATGCTGACAGGTACAGGGATATGCAGTCCGCAACAATGCTCTGCAAGTGTCCCAGGCAGAACACCTCTGTCCTCAGCGATGAAAGAAAAAGGCGAAGTCTGGAGCATATAGGTGGGTCTTCCTCAGCACCCAGCGTACAGTCTGTGCAAAGGAAGAGTTGGCCGCTTTAGTTGGTAAAGCTATTGAGTGTCTAACTGGGCAGATCATTCAGAAATGTACATTTTTTAAAAGATATTAAACAGTGTTGGAAATGGTGTTTTTAGCAGAAGGGAAAATGCAAGAAAGAAAAAGAGGAAGAGAGAGATTGCTCTAGTAGCATGGAGCCCTGTTATTTTATTGCTGTAGATTTAAACTGATGGCCTGGTGATGTCCATGACACAGCACCCCTCTGTCAGATTTCTTCTATTTCATATTCCTGAGGTCCCCCTTCACCTGCCCACTGCTCAGTCATCCTTGTTGTGCTGTGTTGATCCGCTTTTAGAGAATGAACTTCACCCTCATTGGCCATTTCCTTGTTAATCCGAATCTAGGATTACACTCTAGAATCCACTTGTTGCCGATAGAGTTGACACAATCTGTGAATGAGTGGATACGAGAGTGGAGATATGGGAGTTAACACAAAGCTTTGAGCCAGATGTCCAAGTTTTCCAGTTCTTCTCTGTATGAACAGTTGGCTTATCTTCAAAAATGAAAAGTATCAGTACTTCAGAGTTGGTCTAAGGATCAGAGGACGTGAACGTGGACATGTATAAAGTCCCTAATGTATAGATAGATCCTTTGCACACAGTTGATACTTAAATATATTCTTCTCATCCTCTGTAATAAGTAACATTGTACACCTCATTAAATATGCAAACAGTTTTGATTAGCATCATCGTATTCTAATTTCACAACTGTCCTATGAGGTGGGCAAGAGAGCCCAGCTTAGAATTGGGACATTCAGATCCATTTACCGAATGTAGCCTGAGGCACTCAGTTTACACCAAGGAACTGGGCCCTAAGCCCTGACTCTGCTCTTTGTAGTAGGTATCCCATTGGATAGAAGATGATCCTGGGTTAGCATAATTTGAGCTGGATCATTGCCTTCAGGTTTTGCCTTCACTGTCCTGTTTTAAGAGAGGTCTACTCCATTCTCTTCTAGAAAAGTGCCCCTCTTCTTAGGCAATCCCTACCATACCATCCTAGGTTATTCTTCTAGGCGCGTATCACTCTTTCCTTCATCCTCTCACAAGACTGTAAAATCTGTAAGGGCAACATTTAGCCCGAAGCCTGGCACTCAGCAGGTGTGAAAATATATATTTTTGTAAGTTAAACAGAAAGTAACTTAATATTATTTTTGAAGACACCCTTATTAATGAAGTCTATTTCCACTTAAAATGTTGAAAATCCTCTTAATGTGTCCAGAACTTCATTGGGCATATTCCCATCTTATGACATGCCAAAGGCCAGAAGCAGGAATAGCACCAGGCACAAAATAGTCCATAGCTGGTGACCACCAACTGCTCACTGAGCCCGTCTGGACTCAGCCTGCTCTGCAGAGTGAAGGTAGTGATCACTTCACACAGCACACTGGGAACCTGGA
>NW_020837956.1:34200858-34551427 GCF_003676395.1 Aethalodelphis obliquidens
GGTAGAATTAACTTCATGCTCTTCATTGATGAGGCTATTAATAACCTTGACCCCTGTGCAAGCCACACTTAGCTGTAACTGGCGTGCCCCCTCACACTGAAGCCACATGATCACTGAGTTTGAAAAACTACCATTGATGACGGCAACGACTGCAACCTCTGAAGCTATCAATCATTGCCTCTCACAATTTTCAGAGATTGTAAAAGGTAGTGGAACAAAACGTGGCTTAGGAGTCTGAGAAATGTGGGTGAAAATCCTCTTTCCATTGTATAGAACTGCTCAAACGTTGGCAAGTTGCATAATGTCTTTGGACCTCTGTCTTGAAATCTATAAAAATGGTTATAATACCACATACTTGTAAGGTCATTGTGCAATTTTAATGTGATACAATATGTTGACCTGTAGGGTAAACCATCCAGCTACAGTAGTTCACTTCTCAACTTGTTTCTCTTCCATCCTATTCCTAGTATCAAGTGGACTCAATGTACTAATGGAAACATCCAAACAAAGCTTTTAGCTAATTGGATTATATCTCAGACTTTTCCTCTAGTCTCGTATAGTCATCTCTGCAGAAGGGAGTATAATGTTCTAGCAAGAGCCCAAACATCTGGCTTTTTTTTTTTTTTTTTTGCGGTACGCGGGCCTCTCACTGTTGCGGCCTCTCCCATTGCGGAGCACAGGCTCCGGACGTGCAGGCTCAGCGGCCACGGCTCACGGGCCCATCCGCTCCGCGGCATGTGGGATCTTCCCGGACCGGGGCACGAACCCGTGTCCCCTGCATCGGCAGGCCACTAGGGAAGCCACAAACATCTGGCTTTTGATAGATATTTTCTGCTGCTCCTACTGCTACCACTTCCATATACAAAAGACCATAGCAAATGTGTAGTTGATACACCATGGTGGTCCCCGTGAGTACCTGTAGGAAAGTGAAATAGTCTTTGGATATTCTGGAGAAATTCATAGAAAAACATGAAGGACTGAATTCTAGGACTGAATGCTGGGTCATTCTGGCTATAAAATCCAGGAGGGATTGAATTTTCCTTTCTTTTCACAGGAGGAGAAAATAATATGAATGACTATATTGGGCCAATATCATTATATTACTTCTGCTCTCTGTAACTGCTAGTATTATAATCTTCACTCATCCACATCATCTTCATCAATGAGCATTTTTAACCTGACTACATGTATAAGACAACAAAGTACGTAATACAAATCAAAAAACAAATGCATATTTAAAAAGAATATTTTAACTGGCTATTGTTTTATTTCAAAAATGGCAAGTTCTTCCAAAATTGATATTTCTTTGTTAAAGTATGGCTGGATAACAGTTCTTGAATCACTGTTTCCAAATTTCCCATGGAAATAAGCATTAAATTAGAATCTGAAAACATTAGTCTATGATCTGCTAGATCCCAGAAAGACTTTTCTTTAACTGATACTTTATGTCTCTATATTGGCAGGTTCCTTTGAAAACTTGTAAGTCATGAAAACTCCCCAGAAAAATGTACATACACACACACACACACACACACACACAACCTGTGGGCCTCAGGTCTAAAATACCAAGATTGCAGGTGCCTGAACTAGGGACCAAAGGTCAAAAAGAGAATGTCAAGAAGGAAACAGAGTCAAAGTGCCCCCTCATACCTTGCACTGTCCTTCTGGAACTTGCTTAACTGGACAATGGCTGTAAAAATCATACCCACGTACTACAAGGGGAGTGGGATTTCACCCTTCTCATCCTCTACCTAGAATCATGAAATCTTAATATTCTCCTTCATGAAATTTGCTAATTTTCATGGTACAACTGTATGAGGACATAGCCATGAAAAACCAATATAGATGAATATTCATTAACATAAAAAGTTATTTACAAATGTTTAGTGAAATATTAGTTTGTAAAACTATACACACACACATTCATAGTGATTGAACTTAAGGGAAAAGTTTTAATATTGGGTATCTCTGATGAGTTTATGAGTCCTAGTTTTTCTAGTTTCTTCTATATTTTTTATCTTGTAAGAGCATTTTGTGTTATACCTATATAATTTTTAATTAATTTATTTTATTTTTGGCTGTGTTGGGTCTTCGTTGCTGTGCGGGCTTTCTCTAGTTGTAGCAAGCGGGGGCTACTCTTCGTTGCGGTGCCCGGGCTTCTCATTGCAGTGACTTCTCTTGTTGCGGAGCACGGGCTCTAGGCGCGCGGGCTTCAGTAGTTGTGGCACGTGGGCTCAGTAGTTGTGGCGCACGGGCTTAGTTGCTCCATGGCATGTGGGATCTTCCTGGATCAGGGCTCGAACCTGTGTCCTCTGCATTGGCAGGCAGATTCTTAACCACTGCGCCACCAGGGAAGTCCCTGTTATGCCTATATTGTTCACAAAAGCCAAAACTAATTTTTAATATTTTATAGGATCTGACTGAAATGCAATACCAAATTACAATCTTTATTTCAAACAGAAAGTAGCAAAAATGACATCAGAAACTCGAATTAACATTTTGTGGAATACATATCTTAAACCGATACAGAGCTCCATACTTAATAGTGAGTCACTGCAGGCATTTTAATTTAAATCAGGAAATAGATTTAGATGGCTGCTCCATTTCTAGCCAGCACAGTAAGACCTGAAACATCAAACAAACAGATCTACTAGAACAGGATGCAAATTAGCAATATCTGCGGATGACATGACAGGCCACCTTCCCCAAAGAAAAAAGTATTAACTCCACACTATTAAAACTAACAGTAACATTTAGAAAATACAGGAAGTGTAAAATTACAAATTATAACCACCCGTAAGCAACTCACAATCTAAAAGTAACTGTGGTTAAATTTATCTTTCTGTTTCATATCTTTACAAATGATTTGCTTATAAAATTAACAAACTGGTATCATATAGTATAGGATACACTCACATATGTATTCAGTTTTGTATTCTACATTTCCATGTCATTAAATACGTCTCAGAAATATAACCAAAGCAAATATTCCATTGATGTATTTGTCATATTGATATACCGTTTTGATATATTAATGTAATGAAAATGTAATTTTCTTCCGTTAGCGAGGCTTTAGATTTCTATCACTGTTCTGTAGATTTGTAATTTATGCATCTAGAGTCGTGAGTCTACCAAATGGTTATCACTAAAAGTTATTTTAAGTAGAATTTTGATTTTGTCATGCCTCTTTCCAGCTTTATGGCTTTGTAGGTATGTTCTCTATTTTATGTCTCTATATCTAATGAAAATATTGCTAAAAATGGGACAGAAAATGTTCTTATCAAAAATCCCACTGACGATGATAGCTCAATAAGGCAAGAAGAAAAAATATGAAAAACAGTGAACATTTATCATACAATAAAAAAACTGCTCGCACAGACAATATATTGAGTGAAAAATACTGTTTGTTTCCATTTACAAGTTAAAGGCAGACAAAAATATTCTATGGTGATAAAGGGTAAAAGAATGGTTTCATGGGGCTTCCCTGGTGGCGCAGTGGTTGAGAGTCCGCCTGCCGATGCAGGGGACACGGGTTCGTGCCCCGGTCCGGGAAGATCCCACATGCCGCGGAGCGGCTGGGCCCGTGAGCCATGGCCGCTGAGCCTGCGCGCCCGGAGCCTGTGCTCCGCAACGGGAGAGGCCACGACAGTGAGAGGCCCGCGTACCACAAAAAAACACAAAAAAACAAAAAGAATGGTTTCCTTTTAGAGTGTGGTAATACCCGGAAGGCAGCAAGAGGGAGAATTTTGGATTCTATATAAGGTTTTGTATTTTGTGAGTGATGGTTGGTTACATGGAGGTGTTTGCTTTAAGCAAAAAAAAAAAAAAAAAAAAAAAAGCAATAAAATAAAGTAAAAATGCACTAAGTTTTGTGAACTTTACTGTATGTTATAGTTGTAATGAAAAGTTAAAAAGCAAATATGTTGCATCTGGCATTTAGAACTGCACATTGGAAGAAGCAAATATACCTAGTATTACACAATGCAAATATAATACTTAAATTTAACTTTAAGCAATTGCATAAGCCATGACCATTAAAATATGTATACAGGTCATTGTAGTCTGTGTCACCCACCTTATGTCCTAGAATTTTTAACTAGCAATTAATAAACTAATAAATAAGTTTGCTAAATTACTTGTGGTGAGAAGGCAAGTAAGTCCAGGAGATTTGGGGTGAAACTTCCTGCTCGCCCTAGTACTTTGAAGGCTGCCAGGTGTCACAGTAGTAGGCATGGAAAGGTCAGTTATTAAAACAGGATTTAATTCATTCTACACCTTTAGTCCTTTAGTTTAATGTTCCTAAAGTTAAATCATAAACCTATGATTCCTATAAGACACTATGGAATATATCAGACAAAAGGTAAATAAGTCTGAATATTTCACTTGCTCTTAACTAATATCTATTCCTGTCCAATAATGACGTACCACGTATGTAGTTACCCTTAAGATCTCAAGGCTATGCTTCCTCCAAATTCCAATGAACACATATACTTATGTGCTTCTGGTATGTGGAAATCGAGACTCCTCTGCCATCATCAGTAAGTGTGTGAACCCACTTATTACTGGGGATGCAGATGAGTTTAGGCTAATAATTGGCCAAATGAGTTATTGTGGATGAGAGACTAGAGTTTGGGTAATGAATTCTCTCAAAGAGGGGGCTGGAATTTCTAGCTATCTACTACCAAGTCTCAAAAAGCTACCGCTAAGGAAACCAAACAGCAATGTCAAGTCCAAAGAGTGAACTTAGGGCCAAAATAATGAAAAACAGACAAAGGTCAGTTTGTTGAAAGCAAATAAAATTGGGATAAATGCAGATGGGAGGAAAGGAAAACGTTTAGTGTGACTGTCAAAGATGACTGTGTCACAATAATGGGTGTGTTTGCCTGGCTCTGAGGAATAAGACCAAAGCCAACAATGACATATGCACTTACCCACAGGCACAGAGGCAGTGAATGTAGAGGGGGGCCAGGAAAAGTTGGGAGACTAAAGGAAAAAGTCAAAAACACTGAAAGAGAATATTTGGACTTCGAGGAAGAGAAGCATTTGGTCAAATGGGCCAAACAGCCCGGTTTGGTCAGGGTTTCCCGATCTCATCAGCTTAGACAATTTAGACCGGATAATTCTTTGTTGTAGAGACTCTCCTAAGCACAGCAGGAAGTTTAGCAACATCCCTGGCCTCCACCTATTAGATGCCGGAAGTACTTCCCCTTCCCTCCAGGAACTCCCAAAATTGTCTCTAGAAATGTCCCTCAAGGGACAAAATCACACTCTGTTGAGAACCCCTGGGCTAAATGAAAAGTTAGTAGTAGAATTTGTTGTATCAGATGCTTACTTATTACATATAATTACACTTGAGTAAAATATGTAGAAAGTTTTATGTATTCCAGTTCATAAAGTACCTTTATATAAGTCTGTGCTTTGCAAAGATCAGAATTAAAGAATTCCTCAAAGTTTGTTTCAAATTTGGTAGACTTTTATTTGAGTTGGCCCTTCTTGACCGTTACATTTAAAATTCTGGTGATTGTAGAGAATGTCTATGTAAGCAGCCTCCCCTACACTGCTTAAGCCTGGCTTGGTCAGCTCCAGAAGTCACTCATTACCCACTGAGGTTGTACCAGATGATACAAGTGAGACCACCCGCCAAACTTGTGATGCAGGCAGTGGGCATCAGACTCCTTTATTCAACAGGTGATTATTCAGCAGTTACAATGTGAACTTGTATTAGATTCTGAGAAAACAATAGTTAAAAAAGAAAGGTGTGGACCCTACCCTCATGAACTTTAGTGTCTAAAGTACAAGTTCAAGTTCAGAGACAGGAGGAAAGCTTTTGTGATGCAGGACTCTTAGAAGGCTTCCTCCAAGACGCATAAGAAACAAGTTTCTCTGGTCTTGAGGGGATATTTGTAAGTAATTACATAGGTATAAGTTTCAGGCTATTGAAGAAATGACTATATTACAAGTGCCTCACATGGCCCCAGCTTACTTTCTGAGTCACTCAGGGAGGAAAGGAGAGGATGGCAAATTCCTGTAGATGTCGCCAATGATAGAAGAGGCTCTTATAGAGAATAGGCTACCAGTAGTTCTGAAGATCGTTTCTGCAGCTACGTACCTTAGAAACTTTTTTACAAATTTTGCATCTCTATCCATCCACCTACTTATAAGTGGAAAAGTAGTTCTACAGTACCAGTAAATATGTGAGATCATAATCTCAGACTTTGTACTTATTTTCTACTTAGTTATAAAACCCATTTCCTGATTGCAGACAACATACTGGATTTCTACTTTCTATCTGAATTTACTACTTCGGCTTTTCATTAGAGATTTATAGGCAACCAGTGGAAAAATAAAAAAAGGACAAATTGATGAGGTAGTACCAGTTTTGCAATTTTTGTTGCTTTTTTTTTATTTTTGCAGTGAGTAATCCCTCTAGAAAAATCCCCTTACTACCAAATCCAACTGGACTACGGTAGGACTTTATAGAAATGTCTGGCCTGCATGACCACGACAAAGGTTATGGTATCAAGCGATGAAAAATAAAATCCCCGTATCACCACCATGCATTACGTTAGTGTCACCTTCCTTTTGTTCTGAGCATGCCATCAATAGTAAGGATACCCTTGTGTAAAGGATTTGGGGGAAGAGGAACAGCAGCACGTGTTTGAACCCAACGTTCAGCACACTACTCTTTCTAGTAGAAGATACGCATACGTACATATTACGCATTTAGCGAATCCACCATGAAAGGAATCGTGTTTGCTAGCCACGAAGATTTGTTTACGTCAGCAACGGGAAATCCTAATTAAAGGGGCAAAGACAGAGAAATGGCTTAGAATTTCCAGTCACTGGGAGGAAATGTTTAATGAATATTTTATAATTTCGCATATCATTGAGCCACAGCACGAGTGTTTTTACATCTGAGAAATGCTTCACTGGTCTTGCGTTTTGGAAGTTTTGAGTATGAGGCATCGCTCACGGGTTTACCCCGAGCCTGAATTCATCCGAACGCAGCCTCTCCGCAGCATTGTTCCTGAAAAAGAACCTTCAGGATAGAGTTTCATCCACAAAAAGATCTTCACAGAAGGAGACGGGTCTAAATGACCCGTCTTCGATGAAGCACACCATAGGGACTCTGCTAGAATTACAAGCCCCCGGCTTTTAGTGGAGGCATATCGTGATGGTTTCCATTTCAAAGGGACTTGAATGGGAATCTCCTGATTTTCTACTTCATTCATTTATGCATGCATTCCTTCATTTACATCAATTAGTATGCACTTAACTTCCAGGGCCTCTGTTCCCGAATCTGTAAAGTGATAATGATAATAATATCATGATCACTAGGTCACTACAGAAATACTCACGTTAATATACAAGCAATGTTTAGAAGGATTCCCAGTACAGAATAATGATAGTAGTTATTGCCCTGATTAGAACATTGGACAGTATGAGATGCTTCACAAGGGCAGAGATCTCTGCTCCCTGTGAGTTCCATGAGGGGTGTGTCTGCTGTAAGGCGAGAACCTCAGCAAATATTTGTGAAATAAAAGATAAGTAGTTTGACATCTTTCTGCCGCGATGTATCTAGAAAGATGAGTCTAAAAGAAAACGTGAATACTCCTTTACATGCAAAGGTGAGCCCCCAAGAAAGGAAGGGAAATCCATCCGCTAAGGCCAGTAGTGGAAATCCATCCACTAAATCCATCCCCTAAAGCTGTTTATGTTCAGGAAGGCTTTGAAGCCACCACCTGTCCTGGAAGTGCCTTCCAATCCCAGAAGGACTGGAATTCAGTGTAATGAATGCATCTCTCTAGCCCTATGCCTAGTACAGAGGCTAAAACAGAATACATGTTCGAACATCACTTGCTGAATTATTGAGGGGTGGAACGAAGGGAGAGAGGGAAGAAGGAAATTAAATTCTTTTCCTTTTCCTGACCCATCCTAATTGGGTGATCAGTTTCCCAATGGGAGAGACTGGTTTTCATGGAGTTATGGGTGCTTTCTCTAACAGTGCTCTCTGAAATCATTTGTATGCATAAGGTAGTGGCTAGGCAAGAATAGCAATGTGCAACTACAGGGCACTTTTATAATTTTATGTGCCCCTGTAACAGTTAATGTGTTATAACGGGGAGAGGAAAGAAAAACAGAGTTTGAGATGCCCTGAAAGCTTGAGATCAAATCTTATACTGGCCTCTTACTAGCTACGTGATCTTGGGCATTTTACCTAACCTCTTTGCTTCTCAGTTTCTGTATCTGTAAAACCTGGGTAACATGCAGCATGCAGGCCTGATGTGAGAACTGAATGAATTTTCGTATAATATGTTTGAAACACTTTGAGACAGTACCTGGCAAGCAATCAATGCTCAAAACAATTTATTTCCTCCCTGAGGGGTTTGAATTCCAGACTTCACCCACATCAACCCACCGCCCTAAATATCTGAGTAACCAGAAGCTGCCACATTGCTCTCCAGCCCCAGTGTGTATACGAAGCAGCTGAGAACATTCAAGAGCCCAGAGCTCCGTCTGTCTCACCATCCTAGTGAATGAAAGCCTGAGTGAGTATAAGCCAGCAACTGGGCTTTTCTCCTTAGTCCACCTCATTCCGAACTAGAGCCCAAAGCAACTGCAGCATCCAGCTGGAATTTCTGTCGTTGAAAAGATTTCCCACTGTGCTGCCTGGGTGGGTTTCCCGAAGAAGGAGAAACAGGGACTTTTACAAGAGCCTCCTCCAAGGTCTGAATGACATGTTTTCGCTGGCTCTGGACTGGGGCCCTGTATTAACAGCAGAGACATTAGCAAAACACTGACCACAGCTTTTTATTTTCCTGTCTGTGGAATGCGGCTTAGTCCTCAGGACTGATGGTGAATTATTTCTCCTTACATAACTATTTCTTCTCTGAAGTCTATTTAGAGGGTAGTAAGAAAGGTAATGCTCTGTTTGTGGTCCCCAGGCTGGGGTGCCTAACAGACGAAGTCCCCCCAGTAGTTAAAATCAGCTGGGGAGTCCCAACTCTGCATGTACACTCAGTGGAAAAGGACAATATGGTTTTTGACACCAAGCTCTCATTCAGGCGCACACACACAGACACACACACACAGACACACACACACACACACACACACACACATGCCTGCACAAAGAGAGAGTGAGAGATGCTGAAAAGGAGGTTGCAGCATCAGTGACTTCTTCGAAATCTTTATCTTATTTTTTGCTGATCTGACATGTTGGTTTCCATAGCAACCTAGGGTGGCCTGGATAACACGTGAAGTTAATTTCAGAGAGGTCTGCAGAGCCAAGCAGAGCATTTTCGATGAAAGCAGCTTCTTGTCTCCCAGGAACTGCAGTCACTGAGCTCCAGGAAGTATTAGCACATGTGAACTTGGTAATAAAGATACTCTTCAGCCTGGAAGAAAGAAATGTCCTGCTCCTTTTAGTTTTGAGACTCCAAAATTAGCAATAGGAGAGAAAGATTTTACAAAATTCACGCTATCTGTGCTTAACTTGCAAGACAAAATTTCCCCAAAGAATTATTCTATCCTTTAAAGCAGAGTTCAGATTGCTTTTAGGGGCCATGATCAAAACGGAGGGCATGAAATTAGAAGAGGTGATACTGAAGGAAGGAGTGGACAAAGGTGATGAAAGTTGGCAGGAGTGTTATAGAAACTTAAATAGCGATTAGGGAATATACATTTACACACATGTATTTATTGGGTTTTTCCATAATTAGTCTGTAAACTCATACATCAGTACGATGTTGACTGAGCCTTCATGTAATTTATATTTTTCAAAAACAACGACCTAAATAGAAAATAATATTCTATGGTGAGGTGATGATAAAAATATGAGAATATGAAAATCATTTACCTGCTCTCCACGTGTTTGGGAACGGGGGGCGGGGGGGGCAGAATCTTCAGTGGAATATGGGGGAAGAGGAACTGGGGAATGTCACAGAACACTTCTGGAAGAAGATGAAGTCATCAGAGATCAGTCTTAAAGGACAGGCAGGTGTTAGCTCATTAGCAGGGGAAGCTGGAGTGGTGGGGAAGGGCGCGTCAGGAGGCTGCGTCGAAAAAGAATATATACATATACATATACATGTACATATACATATATACACACATCTGAATCACTTTGCCGAATACCTGAAATGCAATATTGTAAATCAACTATACTTCAATTAAAACAAGAACGTGAGGAAGACTTTGGAAGACAGTGTCCTTAAGGGACATGAAGTTGGAAAGAGGGATAAGGACCAAAATGTGAACTCTAGACTCAGGACCTTGTACTTTCTATCACAGGTGATGAGGGGCGGTTGAAAGTCTTATGCGTGGAAGGGACATGATCAAGTGAGCCTTTGAGACAGTCATCATGGTGGTCCCTCTAGAGAATGCACTGGACAGGCCTGGAGACAGCAGAGATGGTTAGGAGGCCACTAAACTGATTAGTCAAAATACTGGCAATCAGGACCAAGCCAGGAAGACCCTGGAAGACAACTGACATATTTAAAAAATGGTAAGTGAAATCAGCTCGCATAAGTAACTGATGGGAGGTGGTAGATTAGGAAGCAAAAGACACACACACACACACACACACACACACAGAGAGAGAGAGAGAGAGAGAGAGAGAGAGCGAGCTTTCAACAGATACTCTGAGGGAGTCTTGAACTGGGGCCTGTGTGGGCTGGGAGCAAACACAGGGCTATATGAAGTTAATTCTTTGACATTCTAAAGCTGATACTACCTTTCCATGTGGTTCTCATGTTCATATTGAACACTAAGAGTCTGAATTTGAATTAAAAATTATACTTATGGCCCATCTGAAAGGATAAACTGAGACTGGCCAGACCTTTTTCTATTTCTAATAAGAGTAACGATAAAGGACTTGGCTTATGGGACATTGAAACGTGATAAAGCTCCAACGAGATAGCATGGGGGTCACTCAGGAGAGACAGAGCAGTGAAACGCTATAGAAAGTCCAGAAGAGAACAAAGTATTTGGAAACACTTGGACATGTTGAAATGTTTGGTTTACTCATTAAATAATGGCAGAGCAACTGGTTACACTTTTGAAAAATAATGTAAAATCCCTAATTTAGGGCCAAGGTAAATATTTTCGTAATAATAAACTCAAGAGAAAATATATGTGCCTACTTACATAAGGGGGTGAAAAAGGCTTTACCAAAAAAGCACAACCATAAAGAGAAACATGAATAAGTTGGATTAAAAAAATCCCTTCTGTCTATCAAAAGATGTCATAAATAAAATTAAAAGGCCATGATCTGGGATAACATTTGCAGTGTATATGACAGCAGAGTTAACCTCTAATATTTAAAGAACTAATAAAATGATATAAAAAGGAAAAGAAACCTAGAAAAAATTGGCAAAGAATGTGAACAGGAAAAACATAAAAGAGTTATAAATATTATCTATCTATCCATCTATCTATCCATCATCTATCTATAATGTTCAATCTCACAAGAAAGATTTGCAGTGTTGGCGGGAATGTTGATTGGTACAGACTTTCTAGGAAGCAATTAGATACCATGTATCAAAATCATACACTTTGACTCACACATTTCATCTCCAGGCACCTATCTGATAAAAGAATGTCTATTGTAGTGTTGTTCATAAATTCAAAAGTAGAAAAGAAACCAAAGTTTTTAATAATTGGAACTCTTTATTTAATTTATGCTACATTTATACAATACAGTGGGATACTGTGGCCATAAATGATAAAAAAGCACAAGGGTATTTCAGGAAATGCAAATTTTTTCTCTTTCCAGAACACTAATATGTCAGCTGCATGAATGCAGGGTCTCTGCTTGGTTCACTGTCCCAGTTCTAGAGCCTAAAATCTAGCACTTAGTGGACCCACAATAAATATATGTAGAAAGCATGATAGTTAGATGCAGTGGGCAGGGTTCTAAGATGACCCATGACTTTTGTCCCTGGTGGCTTTTCCATGGTATGTTACATTATACAGCAAAAGGAATTTTGCAGTGGAACTAAGGTTACTAATCAGTTGAACTTAGCATAAGGAAGATCAGCCAGGTGGGCCTAACTTAATGACAAGGGTTCTTTACAACGGAGGGATTTCTCCAGAAAGTTGCAGAAGAGGAAGTCAGGGAGCTGAGAGGAATTGGCTGTGGGCTAGACTGTCCATTGCTGAGACGGAGGGGCCACTACCGAGGACCCGAGCAGCCTCTAGGTATGGAGAGTGGTCTCTGGCCAGCATCCAGCAAGAAAAAGGGGCTCTCGGTCCTACAACTGCAAAGAACTGAGTTCCGCCAACAACCTGAATGAGCTTGGAAGCAGATTCTCCCACAGAGACTCTAGCCCCAAGCCCAGCCCAGAGCCCAGCCCCACAGATACCTTGACTTTGGCCCCGTGAGACCCTAAACAGGGAACCCATCAAGCCTTCCTGGACTTCTGACTTGTAAAACAATGAGATAAATGGTTAGGGCACTAAATTTGTGATAATTTGGTAGGTAGCAATAAAAATTTAATAAATTAGATAAAATAAGCAGGTTACAATACAGGACTTACACTAAGATTCCCCTTTATGTTTATATATACACATATTTGTGAGTTGGCAAAAGAAACCCAGCTGAAGTATATGCACAATTATGTTAACAGCGGTGTGTTTTGTTTTGCTTTGTTTTGGTTGGAGAATTCAACTACGTTGAATAGAACTTAACCACTAGACATCTGGAAGGTTTGATAACCCATTATTTTCATGGGTTCATGGAAGAAGTGTGGTCATTCTCTAAGTCCTTGTCAAATGTCACCTCATCATTGGAATTAATCATTACCTGCTATTTGGACACAGAACAGTGTAGTTCTGACTTTGAGATATGAACAATCAGTTTCCAAAAGCTAACTTTACCACTTATGAGCTTTCTTAAACTTGGATGATTTAAATAACCTTTTATTTTTTTTATTGGAGTAAAATTACTTTATAATGTTGTGTTAGTTTCTGCTGTACAATGAAGTGAATCAGCTCTATGTGTACATATACCCCCTCCCTCTGGGACCTCCCTCCCCCCCTTCCACCACTCCACCCCCATCTAGGTCATCTCAGAGCAGTGAGCTGAGCTCCCATAGCTTTAATTTCCTCAAATCTGAAATGTGAATAATAGTCACCAGGTAAGGTCATTGTGAAAATACAGCGTAATAATAAATGCAGAGCAGATTGTACAGTTATTACTGAGTACCTGGTACACTGCATAGTAAGTGCTCACTGAGTTATAGTTCTTACATTTATCAGCAGTGAGCTGCTATAATAGCTTCTTTTTGGTCTTTCCCACGGTTCTTCTGTAAGTATGTCCTAATATTCTCAAGTGCCTAGCACAATGCCTGGCACCTACCAGATGCTTAGAAACTTCTGGTTCAATTAATGTGTGCAAGAGTAAAATGTTTAAAATTGAATGTTTGGCTCATGAGGCAATGCAGACTGCAGTAACACGAGATGACCACAAGATGTCACTATAAATAGGAAAGCGCTGCATTTCAGGAATATTCTGGATTGTCTGCCCCTTCCCTCTTCTAGGACTCCAGGGAAAAGACACAACTGCAATACTGTGAAGGCAGAAAGCAAACTGCCAAGAATTTGCACACCTCCCTCCTATTCCACTGTGTGGATCAATGCCTTAAAAACACAACTCCTGATTTACAGAGGAAAATATTTCTGCTGAGCTGGTAGACCTAAATAAAGATTCACGAGACCTCATTTGGGGACAATTTTATTTGTGCAGCCTTTTTCCTATCCTTGCCTTAAATCTGCATCTCTGGGCCTGGGTAGAGGCAACCTGGTTAAGAAGAGAATGCAGAGTCTAATTCTGCTTTTACCGTTCGTATGTCTATGCAAGTTTCTCAGCCTTTCTGAACTGCATTTTGTCGTGTGAAAGAAAGAGGAAAACAGATATAGAATTTACAGACGTGCTGTTACAACCATAGAGATTTCAGCAGAACAGCATTCTCTAAAGACTAGTTTCCAGAGTATCCTGGAATCAAAAAGAAGAATCTTCTTTGCAGTTCTGGAAGGATTTGGGCATTGAGCCCATAGCTACTTGGCCTGGAGCATTCTATCTCCAATAGATCAGCAAATTCTCTGAATAAGGCTTACTTGGACGTAGCCCCCAGCAGTAACTTTCCCTTTCAAAAAACACACTCTGTTGAGTACAAAAAAATTACTCCTCACCAGACTCTAAAAAAGGGTAAGAATGTCATTGTCTCTCTGGCTTCCTGTGGTCTCCATAAAATCTCCAAGCAGAGTATTCTGGGCTCATAAAAATGTCCACAGCCCGTTTCTCATCTGCTTTAATGACGTTTCCTAATGGCTGGCATTGACATTGGCATCTTTTCTCTGGGGAAAGTGTTGTGAGACTGGCTTTCCCCTTCCCCAAAATAGCTGGTGGAACAGCCCAGGAGGTGAAATACAGAGCGACGATTTTTCTCTTCCCACGAAGAATTATATCCTCCAAGATATGGGAACTCTGCCTTATTTCCTGTAGCAACAGGCTGAGAGGTCCCATTGCCACCAAGAAGCAGTCACATCCCCATTCAAGGAGCCCAGCGCTGTGTTGTTTCAGGAGCTTTGGGGAGGAAATAAAGTAATCAATAATGAAAAAATGATAGTATCGATTATCTGTGAAAGAGGTTTTATGAGGTACATTTTGTAAACAAGGAAATCTTATTTAGAAAAGAAGCACATTATTTTGTCCAAAATATGTGATCACATTACTTGATCAGGTCACTTCAAGGAAGCTAAGAGGAAAACCAGCCATGGGCAGAAACAGCTCTCCAATATTGTTCTCCGGGGGCTCACATTAGAGAGGGAGTAAAAAATGCATAAACAGCCAGTTGTAAAAGAAGAAAAATGATGAGTACACAATGGGAAAGAAGCAAAAACACAGCGCTCCACGCGCAGGGCAGAGTGAAGTACTCATTCCGTGTCTCCTCTGGCCAGCGGAACTTTCTCTTCTGAGTCACCGTTTGCTAAAGAACCCATGGCTGCTCCCTTTTGGTGTCACGTTTGGTTTTACATAACAGAAGTGTTTCTTCTGTTGGCTTTGATTTGTGTTTGTACTTGAATGGTTGGAGAAGTCATTCTAGGACATCGTAAAGAGCTGAGTTTAGGGGCTTCCCTGGTGGCACAGTGGTTGAGAGTCCACCTGACGATGCAGGGGACGTGGGTTCGTGCCCCGGTCCGGGAAGATCCCACATGCCACGGAGCGGCTGGGCCCGTGAGCCATGGCCGCTGAGCCTGCGCGTCCGGAGCCTGTGCTCCGCAACGGGAGAGGCCGCAACAGTGAGAGGCCCGCGTACCGCAAAAAAAAAAAAAAAAAAGACCCGAGTTTAAATCCTGGCTCCTCCCCTTAGACCTTCAGTTTCCTAACCCCTAAAAATAAATAAAACAATACATCATTGGGGTTTTTTTGCTGCTGTCCGTCGAGGGGGATTAACGAGAAAAGATCGTTGTGGCTTCCATTACATGCGGCTAACGTAGAGTAGAAACCCCATGCGCGTGTGCGGTGTCACTTTCTTGCCCCTCCCCATGCCCGTGACTCTAGCCATGCACGTGTGTTGTTATCTAAATAATGCTGCTAGTAATAAAAGCAAACACTACTATTCACCCTCTTCTGGGTGACGGCTACGTCGTTCTTCTTCCTTTGCAATCATAGCTGTTGATTTTACCGCCGCCGCCTTCTCTATGGGGAACGATGCCTATTCATATTTTCTGTCCTTGCGTTCTCTCCTCCCGTCCCCCAGGAAATGGCTTTCAGCAGCCAGGGTAGGAAGTGGATGTGAAGAAGCTTACCCTACAGGTGGAGAGACGAGGAACTCACTATTCTCCAGTATCTTTTCTGTTTCCAGATTTTTTTTTTTTTCAAATTCTCTTCCTCTCCCACCCCTCCCCCCAAATTATGTTGCATCTGGGTGTCTAAATCCTGTTCACAGCTGTGCCAATGCCTTCTCCACTCTTACCATCTGCCTGTTTGTTTTTCTTGGTTTTAGTTTGCAGTCTGCTATTTTGTATAAGCAAAATTATCCTTTCATGTCTTACCCGTTTCAGCGTTTCTTCTGGTTATTGTAAACTGCAGCATCTGTGGTGCTTATCTCCTAATTGTATTTCCAGCCTCCAAATAGGAAGGGCAGCCAGGCATATGGAACAGCAATACGGAGCCTTCTGCATCTCTGACCTCCGTGTAAGACTCCTCACAGAATCTACAAAACTTTCGAGGGTGTTTCGTTGAACCCAGCTTGCTAAGGTAATGCACAAACGTCTGCTGCATAGACGATGGTAATACAGATTTCAACAAAGCTCTTAGGCACGTTTTTCTCAGAAATGAGTCATCACGACTCTAAAAGTATGACTCTATAAGTATATATATATATATATATCTTTCTTCAGTTTTCTGGTTCTAGTGATATTCAAATTATTACTTATTTTTAGACTAATTTGGACAGTTGAATTAAGTAAGAACAAAGATGACAGGAATGAGACTCGAGAGACCTGAATTTAAGACACAATATGGATGCGAACAAGCTGGATGTTTTGGAGAAAGTCCCTCAAACTCTCTTGACCTTATTTTCCAAATCAGTTAAATTAGCAGCTGGACTAGATGCTCCATGAGATAAACGAATAAGATTGATTCAATCAAGTGTTCACTGTACACTAATGTATTAGGAGTTAGGGAAACTAAGATGAACTGAATGTAGTCCTTGTTCCAAAAGGAGCTCACAGTCTAATAATGGGGAAATCAAATAAGTATACAGATGGTCTGAGTACAGTAAGTGCTAGCATAAAAGCATGAATCCGTCTCTGCCTTGTTTGTAAGATGATCGATTCCAGGGGCCATTCTCTGTAAAGGACAAAATAGCAAGTATTTTAGGCTTTGCAACCCATACAATCTCCATTGCATCTACCCTACTCTGCCATTATAGTGTGAAAGCAGCCATAGATACACAACTAAAGAGCATGGCTGTGTTCTAAGAAAACTTTGTTTATAAAAGCAGGTGGTGGGTTGAACTTGACCGACAAGCTGCAACTTGCTGACAGCCGATCTAGTCACAAACAATCTCATTGAAGGTTTTTTTTTTTCTATTTCCTATAATATTTTATTTATTTTTATACAGCATGTTCTTATTAGTTATCTGCTTTATACATGTTAGTGTATATATGTCAATCCCAATCTCCCAGTTCATCCCACCACCACCACCACCGCCACTGAAGTTAATCTTCAGTGGCTTCCCCATTCTCCTATGAGAAAGCCAAAACCTCTGACATGGCCTCAAGATACTATAAGATGCAGTCCCTGCTTTCCTCCCCCACCAGGACCATCGTGAGTTTCCCTCTTCCTCATTTTCCATATTCCAACACTGTGGAGCCTCACAGAGTTTCCCTTCAACATGGCATATTCCTTCCTGCCTTGCTCCTTGCTCCTCATACCCTGCCTTTTTCTCCATACCTCCATCTCACCATCTTGTTAATGTCCATCATCCTTCAGAGAGCAACTTATACATCACCTCCTCATGAAAGCCTTCCTGGATTCCCCAAACTCGGTCCATTCCTATGCATCTATACTCTCCCTTATATGCCTTATATGCTCCTTACATGCCTCTTTCATAGCCCCTATAGCAATTGTAAGTCTTTATTTAATTTTGTAATCAAATATTTAATTCTTTAAAGTGTCCCTCCCTATAAAGTGTCAGTTCCATGAGAAGAGCACCCATATATGTCTCGCTTTTTTTACAGCTGTATTTTAGCATCTACAACACAGCCTGTAACAGAATACACCCCCAAGAACTATTGTTGGTTGGATGAATGAATGAAATAATGCCATAGAAGGGACATGAAGTTATTAACTATTGCAGCCTGAGATCAAAGGTGACAGGTGGCTGGAAATGCTTCATAGGGTGGGTGACAATCAGAGGTAGGATTTGAAAGACACATGAGGGACAAGAGGATTGTGTGAGCTATTCCAATATAAAAGATAATGATTTCGTTCATTTATACTACTCTTCTCCTTCACCAAGTCTCCAAATGTTTGATATTCTATTCTTCTTCTTTTTTATTCTATTGGTTACTTTTAACATTAGATAGCGTATTTAAACATGTCTTTCTTATTCCATCAGTGCTGGTCAATATCTAATAGCTATTACCAAATTGTAAATTAAGGATACTAGTGTCCTTATACAGTTGTATACCCCACTATGAATTCCTTTGTGACAGCTATACTTTTACATAATCAATCGCAATATTTTGTATATATTGTCAGAGCACCACAAGCAAAATTTCTGTTCCTTGTATAAGGTTAATTCTACTTATTTACATTTACATAATTATATTACTCTACTTTTATATTTATTTTTTAAAACTATATAAATAGTGTTCATAGCTAAGCCTAGGTGGCTCTGATGCCAAGATTTATGGAATTCTCAAAGGGGAATATTCCTACTCAGTAAGATTACATGTTCTCTCTTTCCTTAATTTACCTCACTTATTAACATGCAGCAACATGGTTCATTTCATATCCGTACCAGGTCTTTCTTATTTATTCCCTATCTTCCCTCCCAGAGAGGCACATACCCAGAATTCCTACTTGCCTTTTTTTCTTTCTGTATTTATTTCCTTTTATGATATAATTATATGTCTAGAGTGGCCCAAACTCAATCATACTTTCTGTCCACTCAGTCCGTCCACCACGTTTTTTTTTCCCTGAGAACTTCCTCCTCTCTCTCCCTCCCTGGTCTGTCCGTTCAACCCTTTCTCTTTTTTCCCAGTTTGGTTTTTTGCTTTCAGGCTGCACACTGTCGCGTCGGCAGCCCTTCCCTTTATGCTCTGTTGGGGTGGATTCTGTTTCCTTTCCTGATTGCTTTCCTCAATTTACTGAAATAAATCTTCAGGTATATCCCTGAAAAGGAAGGCTTGAGATGTGAATGTTTGGCTACTTCCAAGACTGAGAGTGAAAATATCTTTACGTCTTATGCCCAATAGATAATGTGGCACATGGTATCATTAATGATGCCTTCTGCTGCAAGCGAAAGCTCATATCCACAATAGCCTAAGCAATAAAAATCCTTAATTATCTCAAATAACAGGAAACCTGGAGGTAGGTGGTACCAGGCTTGGTGCCGTGACTAAACAATGTTATCAATGACCCAAGTTCTTTCCATTATTCCACTTGGCCATTCGTAGTTTGTTGCCTTATTATCTCATGGTCACAAGATGGATGACACAGATCCAAGCATAATATCCTCAAATAACTGAGTTTGAGGCAGGAAGATGGGCCGCTGGAGCAAAGAGACCTTCCCGAATAGCTCTATCTTTTTATCAGGTAAACCGTCTTTCTTAGAAGCAATTCCTGGTTAGAATCGTATTATAATCCCACACTTTGAATAATCAATAACAAAGAGGAATAATTTTACCATGACTGATTTAGACTAATAATTCATCCTCCAGGGCTGTGGGATGGGCCTCCCTCCTTTGCTCAACAAATACCTTCACAAAACTGCAGACGTACCTACAGATAGGAAGAAAAAAATGGTTATCGAGTAGGAAACCACAGGCTTCCACCAACGCTAACTGTAGCATTCTCTGTTGAAAATATTTTCCCTCAGAACTATGAACACATTACTCCATCGTGTTCTAGCATCTTGTATTACCAATGAGACATCGGATACCTGTTCATTTTTATTCCTATGACATTTTCAGAATCTTTATTCTGGTGTTTGAAATTTCATGAGGGTGTGTCTGGTTATGACTTTTGTTCTTTCTTTTTTTTAATTTTTAACATGTACCCTTTGTCTTTGAGCCATTTTATGAGCAAAGTGATTTGTTCAAGGCTAGTTGCCACTTCAAGACTCTAATCGGTCGGTCTCCAGTTAGTGTTGAAATTCTTGCCCGTTTGACTCCCTTGTTCTCCACGATCCACTGTCAGCTCTGCTGCATCCTGGACCCTGCCACTCTCCGTCCAAAATCCTCTACAGAATTTTAATTGTGTTAAGTGCGTTTAATTTATGCTAATGAAGCCAAGGCCAGCATCCTGATCTTTGCTGTAAGCACTTCTCTGTTTGGATGACGCCCTAACTTTCCCTCCAACTCCCATCTATGTGCCGGGTGGACCCACTGATCAGGAGAGATTCAAGTGAACAACAACAATCATATGCTCTTTAAGCACAAGTACATTTCATTGATGGACAGCCCTTATGCCTTAGTTCATACTTTATTATCATTTTGAATCTTAGTTTTGTCAGTATAATAGTTATCTGTCTTTACTTTTAAATAAATCAGTAAAAGGCATCTGTACAAGGCAAGACTGTCTCTATAGTCTACTACTGCTGTTATTTTAGTCACCAAACTTCAGGGTTATTTGTTACACAGCAAAAGAAACTGAGACATTAGCTGAAAGGCTGAATAAAATATTTTATTTTATTTTATTTTTATTTTATTTTTTATTTATTTATTTATTTTTTTTTGGCGGTACACGGCCTCTCACTGCTGTGGCCTCTCCTGCTGCAGAGCACAGGCTCCGGACGTGCAGGCTCCGGACGCGCAGGCTCAGCGGCCATGGCTCACGGGCCCAGCCGCTCCGCGGCGTGTGGGATCTTCCCGGACCGGGGCACGAACCCGCGTCCCCTGCATCGGCAGGCGTACTCTCAACCACTCCGCCACCAGGGAAGCCCTGAATAAAATATTTTAAAAGGTGTTTCCCTTGACATACTACTCCCTGTTACCTTTTTTTAAACAACATAAGCAATAGAGTTAATTGCCTTTTCTTCTGTATTCTTCTGGCACCTTATTCTTCAAGATAATACTTAGCTGCATGGTCCTCTCTGTCTACAATTAGGAACTCCTTGAAGGTAAAATCTATGATACATTAAAGTCACCTTCCCAACGTATAGCAAAGAGTCTGACACACAGGGGCCACCTCACAGTTATTCAATGAATTTAGTACATATACATAATTTGAATCCAACATTACACTGAGAGCAAATGCAGGCTCAGTGTCTCTTGCCCTCTTACCGGAAACATCCAGTGTGGGCCACAAGAAGAGAATCAAAGTAAATGGCCCTCCCACATTTCCCATGTCCTTCAAGTCACACTGCCCTGAGTCAAGGTCTCAGGATGCTTTGGCAGTACCCATATGTCTTTCTTTAACAACCAGAAATTATGGGGCCTGGACAGGATGCAAACTGTTCTCAGTCAGCCTGGGAAACAGCTAAGAGAATGCCAGGCAAATGAAAATGATCTGTTTCATCATTCCTCCCTCGGCCTTTGGGAAGCAATGTCAGCTTTGATAAATGTCGAAAATATAAGGGGCACAGAAATCAAGTGAGCGGATGCCCATCTCACTTGTCTATTACCATTACTGAGGATAGCCCACCAAAGTTGCTTTATTCTGGGGGTCTTGAGCCTTCCAGAGCTCACAGGTCCCAACATGTCCTCAGGAGAAAAAGAGGTGAGATTTAGTGCCAGGCTGAGATGGGAAATCCACCTGCAGTGGTTCTGGCTGTGTGGTGTGTTGCCAAGACTCAAGGCAGGAAGAAGAGGTTGATATGAGAGACCTGTTAAGTTCTCCATCCTGATCAGAACCTACATGGAGAAGTACAAGTGCATACTCTGTGCCAGAACCTTGATAAGTAGTGAGGAAAAAACCCCAAACTCAATTCTTGACACTCCAGAAATATACATCCTAGACGGGGGAGGGGGGCGGTGAAGCACATGTGTGGGTAATTTTCTTTCAGTGTAAGGAAGCAAAGAGAAGCTAGTACCTAAGTTAGAACTGGGCGGGTAGTGGTTGAAAATAGTTTCATCAGCTTCGTTGGAGGACTTAATCCCTAAATCTTAAAGGATGGGTAGGAAATAAGGAGGTAAAGGGGAGGGGTTTATTAAATGTAAAGGAAATGACACACCCCGTGATGGAAGGGCAGTGTCAGTGCCGGCAAAGCACATTTGAAACATTACTAGGAGCCTCAACTGTTGGGTTATGGTGGGCACATAGGGACTAGAAGGAAAGTGGGTGGGAGTGGCAGAGGCTGTGCCCTGAGGACCTTGTGTGTTAGAGCGGGGTCGGGGGGCGGTTCTTATGGATTATTTAGACCAGGAATTTTCAGACTTTGATGTGTTATCAATCACCTGGGAATCTTTCAAATGCAGGATGTGATTCAGTGGGCCTGAGGTGGGACCCGAAAGTCCACAGGTTTTATACGCTCCCAGGTTCTGGGTCCTTGTCCAAGTGCACCAGAGATAGCCAGCATCACCGGGCACTGGCTTCAGATGCCAGTGTGCAGGCTCCACCCCAGAGCTGCTGAATCAGAGTCTGCATTTTTACAAGATCCCAGATCATTCTCATCACATTATATTTGAGAGGCGCTGATCACGAGTTTAAACTCAGCTTCATCTGGGAATAATCTGGAGAATTTTTTTAATACACAGCTGGGTCACCCCCATTAGGTTTCTGAATTAATCGGTCTGAGGTGGGACCCAGGCGCAGGCTTTTTAAAAAATCTCCAGTGGTGCTTCTAATGCACAGTCGTTACTGAGAACCACTGAGTCCAGTTGCAAAGAGAAAGCCCAGTGGGGGAAAGTAATTGGTCAAAGTCACACAGCACCAGGGCTAGAGGGGAGGTTGCAGGTGCTACTAAGGGCCCTTTAAAAATCTCACTGTGTTTTGTCCCCTCCCACTCACACCCCTTGGTGTCTATACTTCATCCCCAAACAGTGGATGCTACTCCAAAAACTCAAGTCGTCTTCCTCCAGTGAATGGTAACTAAATTGGATTTCCTTTCCTATCAGTTCAAACCAACTGAAAGATTGTCTAACCCCCAGAGCAGTGAAAAGAATTTCTCCTCTACTAGGCATTACGTTTAAGGATTCATTAAATAAAATAGACTTCCAACTACGTGTGAGGTGCTGTGTTAGAACTTGGACCACAGAAACAGGGGCTGTAAAGAATCTGAAATAATGTTTATGTTAAGTGAGCCGCGTTCCCGTGTGCACAAGTATAAGGTACATTTAGAGGAGGCTAAAGGGGCCGAGGACAAAATGAGGAGTTGGAGGAACGCATTCTCCAGTTTCTTTGCCAGACAGCACACACGTGCACGTCCCCCATGAAATGGTCTCTCCCCTAACCCTTGAAAAATTAAAAAGTACGATAATAGTCTAAACAAAGAAGTGGAACATTTATTTTTAAACCTGACAGTTTAAAAAAGTATTTTTAAGCTTTCATAAACTGTGAGGGAAAAATCTATTTTATTATTTTTTTAAATAAAAATCATAAAAATTTTGTATGTTTATGAAGACCGTGTTTTATGATTTCTTTTATTAATAGGTACTTAATACTGTAATTGTTTCTTTGTGTGACGGAACGATTATATAAAATGAATATATTTAAGATAACTACATACTCATTTCTTTCCTTTTTTCCTATGAAGTGTGTTTTCTTTAGAAGCCAAATTTGTACTTTGGAAAAGGCAGCCGAATAGCCAAAGTTGTAATTTTATGAAACCACAAAAGGCTCTTCTAAAGGGATCTGACTTGAATACACACTGCAAGGAAATTAATAGTCTCAGTTCAAACATCCACTTTAATCCATCTCCTACTGCCTCTTACAAGGAAGAGAATGCAGCCGTCCAGTCGGCTTAGGAGAAGGATGAGTGTTGAGCAACACGCTGTTGGCACAAGTCCACACAAGTTCTTTCTCGGGTATCTCAGCGGCCTTCGGGGAGCTGCCAGGGCAGCGATGTGTTGTGTGTCATTATCAATTTGCACTCTGATTTCCTAACAGTTCAAGAGGCCTTTGACAAAAGCCTCCGTTTAGATCTAATAATAACTCTGGATTTTTGCTAAATGTCTCGCAACCTGGGAACGGGCCCAATTGCTAAACATACTTCCACTGCGTGAGTTTCTTTGACTGAGCCCAGAGGGGACAGACAAGCAGACTAGAAAATGTGAATTGGAGAAACATTCTCACTTTTAAAAAAGAGTTATTTTCAAAAGAATGACTTCTGTTCATTTACGAAGTCCACCTGAAAATTACTGTAATTGTGGGTCACAACATTGCTGTCCAGCCCTAGTCTGGGATAATAGCAGCTAAAATTCCAAAGCCCCCAATGTCCTTCTACATCATATAATTATAAAATCTAATGCCCCCTTCTTAGTCACATGTCTAGTCCATTTCTAGTAAGTTACAATATCCACTTACGCCTCCCTACCTCTTCAGGGGCACATTCTCTATCTGGCTAGCCCTTTCCATAACAATGTTCTTCAATAATTTCTATCAGTATTTCTCCGTGGGAATACACAGAAATATCTTAACTCCCTCATACTCGAAAAATTACTGGATTTGTTAGTTTTTCCTAACCACCTCTCTCTCCTGACAAAGTTTCCTTTTCTTCAAGGCAACTCTCCAATGTCCCTTTGAGGATTTCTCACGTGGCATAAGAGTCTGGTAGGTTCTTAGGGCAAGTTGTGAGGGGGCAGAGTAAGGAGGTGAGTCAACAGAAAAGGGGGACAGTGTGTTGCCCAGGGAAGTGAGGGGATGACAGGGTTCAATTCCAAGATCAATAAATGTGGCGTGGCTTGGTTAGAATGGTCTTGGATACCTTGCCTTGTCTCAGGAACACTTCATTAAACTCCCAAATTATTAGTCCTTTGCATCCCAATCCCTGACCCAGTATCCAACTTACACAGATACATACATCTGCACTCATCTCTTCCAATTTCACTATTTGCATGTCCAGTGTGAGACATAAAGAAGACCAAGGAGGCAGCAGATTAAACTCAAGCTATCAAAGACAATCAAAAATTTCAAGCTGGGCTTCCCTGGTGGCGCAGTGGTTGAGAGTCCGCCTGCGGATGCAGGGGACACGGGTTCGTGCCCCGGTCCGGGAAAATCCCATGTGCCGCGGAGCGGCTGGGCCCGTGAGCCATGGCCACTGAGCCTGCGCGTCCGGAGCCCGTGCTCCGCAACAGGAGAGGCCACAACAGTGAGAGGCCCGCGTATCGCAAAAAAAAAAAAAAAAATTTCAAGCTACTACGCTGTTACTGTTACTTATTCTTGAAAAGGTACTAATGGAGGACAAGTTTGAAATAAATTGATTAAAATTTAGTTTATGGTCTCTTTAGAAATGTAATCGTTTCCAAATTATTTAATTGGTGACTTGTGCTGGATACACGATTGACAGTGTGGTGTCAGTGTATTGTAGAATCAGAGTTTTGGAAAATGAGTTTACAACTCATTGGACTAACCCAAAGAACTAGAATACCTTTAAAAATCTTTCCAAGAACTGGTCATCCAAGCTCTCTCTGGACACTTCCAGAAATACAACAGTCCTTACCCGGGTTTCCTAATCAGCTAATTATGTTAGCAGTGAGTCCAGAGCCATCTGAATTCTTTTTCACACCTAGTTCACATTCATTCCAGGAATGTTCTCCCTTTGGAACCAGTTCTATCCTCTGGAGGGTAAGGAAAGAAAAATCGATCCATATCCTCTTCTGTGTGACTGCTTCTAAGGAAAAGGTGGTGCAGAATTGTCACGTCAGTATTTTTCTAGAATAGAGCTTTTGAAATGCCATATAAACTTCTACTAATAGAGTAGTGACAGAGAAAAAAAAGTCTTTAGCAATTTAGCACGTTTGCTGCAATTATTAAACAAAAGAGACAAGGTACTTCTTGAGGAGAAAGAGATGTTTCAGTATTTAGAATATATCCAGGTTCTTTCTATAGAGAGTTTGGAAATATATAAAAAGTGCTTTAAAGTACTCATAATTTAGACTAAAATATTCCCTTTGGGGGATTAATCCTAAGAACATAATCCAAAATACAGAAAAAGCTTTGTACACCTAAGTAATCAACTCAGTGATTTTTTAATAACTAAAAGTTGGAAACATAGTAAACAACCAAATTTGGGATATAATGAAATAACCTATGGGCTATTATAATAGTTGAAGTCTATGAAGCTATTTAAAAATACTTTTATTAAACAAACTGTATCAACACACAAAACTGTTACAGGAGGAAAGCAAATATATTTAAAGTAAAACTGGTACATTGGAAAAGAAATATGAAGAATAAAACTCTAAATGCTAGTATTAGCTAGACTTGAGTGATCAGAAAGTGGATAACACCTCCATTTTCCAGATTTTTTAAAATTCATGCTTTATATTTAAAAGATAAGTGTTCTTCTAAATGAGTCTGGAAGAGCTGAATCTTAAAAAATGAAACTAAAATGATAGAGAACATCTGAGCTTACCTCCTCCCAAGTTAAAACACTTTATGAAGGTTATTTATTTTTTTATTTGCAATTTCTCTAATGTTTTCAATCTATTTTGTAAACCATATATTCACTTAGGCCATACCTATTACTCAGTTACATGAAACACCAGACAACAATGGAATCTTACATGCCCAATATTTGTTAACCATAGCAAAAGACATGGGTCCCATTCCATCAAGCATTATTCATTTAGTAGGTTGTCCGTGTGGACAGTTTTAATCCTAACCTAAAGATCTGTTTATTTGACAATTCTCATTAGAAGCCCCTGGCTGCATAGGAAAAGGGTATCCTAAATACCGAACAATTATCCCTGGGTACAATTTTCCCAATCAAGGTGATGTGCAGTTTTGTACTACAAAGATATTGAGTGTCCTTGTGGCTGTAATGTCAATGTCATATCATTTCTGAAGCTAACAAGTTCATGCTTTTGTTGATGCAAACAAAATACTACAGACCGTTTTTATTTTGGTAGATTTTATCAAAAGAGCAAAAATCATTTTCTTCTAAGTCAATGTAGTCTTTTATAGATTAAAGTCAGTTAAAAACTACTTACTCTGAGAGACTCTAATCTGTGGACCAAGATATACTATAAAAGTCATTCCTCTCTTACCAATAGCTGGAAGCAGAATTGGAAAAAAAACTGAGCATTTTTACAAGGGGCTATGTTTAACTTGTCAAATAAGTCATAAAATAAGGTTTGTGATATATTGTCAAACCTGTAACTTTGTCACATATTGCAACTGCAAATTGTCTAGAATAATTAAAAGGTGAGCTGTTCTTAATCCTTTAGGCAAAAAAAAAAAAAATCCTTTAGTCTGTTAGAGAAAAGCTTCTGTGCCCAATAAAATCCTGGAGTCACGTGAGAGATGGGAGGAAATGATCTCTTTGACATGGAAAGAAACTGCAGTGAGCCCTCCTAGGTAAATCATCCATTTATTTATTCCCTTACTAAATAATGTATTTATTTAGCCACTAATTAAATAACTATACAATAATTTATCCCTCAGTCATTTCCTCAATCATTATTCAATCATTTACTGACTCATTAATTTGATCACTCATTCATTCCCTTGTGTTTTTTCATCAAATAATGTGTTCTTTATATATCCATTCATTTTTATAACCAACATTGACCAAGACATCATGTTGCTAGGTGCTGGCAATGAGGAAAGGAGAAAAACAAGGTCTCTACCCTTGGAGAGTTCATGGTGAAGGAGCTGGACAGATGGCTTTGACAAGTTCTTTGCTTGAGGTGGGGAAAAGCATTAGGGGTACAGAGAGAAAGAAGTCATTGCCTGCCTCAGAAGCCTGAAGAGATGTGACAGTGGGATGCGAACGGGGTCTGCAACAAGAGGTCACAGCTCATCAGGTGGCAGACAGAGCAGGGACAGTCAGAAATCTTCATATTAGAAATAGCAACAGCCTGTGGCAGGAGCAGAAGTGTGGGGAAGCATGCCAAGTTCAGAGGATGGTGAACAGCTTAAGGTTCCTGGAGGAGAAGGGTGAGATGCAAAAGACCCTAGAGAGGACAAATAGGTCAGGGTCCAATTGTGAACAGCCTTTCAAACTACTACTTAGGATTATAAGGGTGTTCATTATATTTGCACAGCAATGGTGAATGCATGCTAGACCTTATCTTGGTTCATCCTTGTGAATAACTGGATATGGTGATCATAGTTTTAAGGAAATTGAAGCCTACTTCATTGTTTTTCCTTCTGTGTTCCTATCAAACTTTTCAAACTCTTGATAGGCAGAGCTCTGTTAGAGCTTTTTCTTTAAACTTTTCTCCCTTATTGAAACACGAGGCTCTTGAAGACAGGAACCAGATCATTCATACCTGTACCTTCACTGCCTAGCATCATGCCTCACACATGGCAGATAGATGCCATAACATTTGAGGAATGAAAGAACTGTGAATGAATAAATGAGAGGAAAAAGGAGGGGATGGAGGGAGGAAGGAGGAAGGAAGCTATGTGGTGAAATGGATAGTAAGTAACAAGGTAAAGAGAAGAATGGAGGTTTCAGTTGGCAGCTCAGTTCTCATCCCCACACCCACACCATGGTTTATGGTACACACCACACCAATAAGAACTTTATTATACCTTTTTTTTTTTTTTTTGCCGTACACGGGCCTCTCACTGCCGTGGCCTTTCCCGTTGCGGAGCACAGGCTCCAGACGCGCAGGCTCAGCGGCCATGGCTCACGGGCCCAGCCGCTCCGCGGCATGTGGGATCCTCCGCGGCATGTGGGATCTTCCCGGACCGGGACAGGAACCCGTGTCCCCTGCATCGGCAGGCGGACTCTCTACCACTGCGCCACCAGGGAAGCTCTGTTATACCATTTTTTACTATGAATCCTTGCCATGGAAGTAAATTGTTCATGTTACTCAGGATGTCAATTAAAATATGGATTGAATAACATAGGTATGAGCTTTCTTATGGTAGAGACTATGGCTTTTTCTTCTTTTGTCCTGGTAATATCTGACATTTAGTAAGTCCTAATTCATTGACGCTGCTTGGATGAATGAATTCAGGACCCTGTTAATGAAAAGGTGGGATGATTAAGAAAAGGATAGGATGCTGCTTACGAAAGTGAAATATATAGGTGCACATAAAGAATTTATGAAAGTAAGAGCACACGAGAATACTTCCCTTTCAAATTGTAAATTGTTCAGATGCTCTCTCTGCGTATCTTATTATTGTCAGTGAGGATTTTAACAATATAGAATATATAGACACCAATCAATATTCAATTATATAGTTAAATTTATACTTGAGTTGTACTTTTATTTTAGCATTTTATATAAAAAATAATAACAGAGGCTATTAAAGAAAACTTTAAATAACTAAACCTTAAAAACCCCAGCTGTGACCCATTTCCCTTTTCCAAATTCCTGTCTTTTCCTTCTTCGACTTATAATCAAAATGGAGACAATTTTCTGCTGTCCATAGTAAGCACTTCCACATTTGTAAAACAATTTTCAGGATTTCATATATTCATATAGTAACCTCAAAACTGAAGAATAAATTTGTTAATTCTTCCCTATTTCAATTTTTGCCATTTGACAAATATTCGCAGAATAAAAAAAAAGGGAAGAACTATGTTTTCAGTGGGTTAAGTAAAAGAAACTGGACTCAAACCAATTCTCAATGCAAGAAATATCTTTGGGGCTTCCCTGGTGGCACAGTGGTTGAGAGTCCGCCTGCCGATGCAGGGGACGCGGGTTCGTGCCCCGGTCCGGGAAGATCCCACATGCCGCGGAGCGGCTGGGCCCGTGAGCCACGGCCGCTGAGCCTGCGCGTCTGGAGCCTGTGCTCCGCAACGGAAAAAAGAAATACCTTTGTCTATTATTTTTCGTTGAATATTTTTCTAAAATAAAGTTTTATAT
Organism: Aethalodelphis obliquidens; assembly: GCF_003676395.1. Taxonomy (NCBI): domain Eukaryota; kingdom Metazoa; phylum Chordata; class Mammalia; order Artiodactyla; family Delphinidae; genus Aethalodelphis; species Aethalodelphis obliquidens. The sequence goes on from NW_020837956.1 coordinate 34,230,523, forward strand.
CTAAACACAGTAAGTAAAATTTAATGTGCATTTTTACTGCTCTCTATGTCCTGCTCTCCTGCCTTCCAACACAGCTGAGCAAATTTGTAGTGCCCCCAGCAATATAAGTGCTGTGTTCTGCTACAATTTCCCCAGCATTCAGGGTATTATATTTTATTATTGTTAGCTTAGGGGAAAAATATTTCCCCAGTATTGCTGTTATTTGCACTGTGATTACCAAGGAGTTCAAGTAATACAATTACATTAATGATGGTTTGCAATTCTGGCTTTTCACTGAATCATAATAGTGCTTCCCCTGCTTAGACCTATTTCTGTGACAGTGATATAATTTGCAAAAAAAAAAAAAAAAAAAAGTGCAGTGTCATTAGCCCAGAAGAGTTTCAGGTTTTTATTTATGTCCATTTCCACTATCTGAAAATAAATGTGTTCTTTGCTTTTCTATAATGGACTTCACTTTACCTTCTATGTGGCTTATATTTCTAACATAATTTGGTTAATATGATTCTAGTACTTTTAACTCTAAAATGTGGTTAGTCAGATGACACCTGTCTAGACTAGACTTTCCCAAAGAGTATTCAGTGAAACTTTTTCTGGAGGATGTTAAAATGTATTATGTGTTAAAAATTGTTCCAAAAGTTAGGGAGCAATGGGTTAAGCAAAATAAGTTTTTTAATGCACATAATCTCACTTTATACGTCACGCATTTCTGAGAGAGAGATATAGTTTATGCAAATCTAAAAGAACAGCATAGAAGGTATTGGGCATTCACCCATGAAGGCAGAGTCTTCAATCCTGAGCAGGGATTCTGAAACTAAATTAACTGATCAAAGGAGAATCCAACAAAATGCTTTCCCTTGTGTCTGGTTTACAATGTCCTTTGGCAAATGCATCATTGTTTTTTCTATTTTTAAAATTATTTTCCTATAAGTCATATATATCTGTTACTATTTATGTGGTACCTCCAAAAATTCTATGCTCCAGTGGAAAATGCTAGCTTCAAAAGTGATGTATCATGATAATCGTCAACGTCCTCTGGTGATTCCAACTGAATGGTACATGGGTGAGATCAGAAAATCTCTCAGTCCTAACCAAACCAGCATATTCGGGGCTGTAGAGTGAGTAAACTTTATTATATGGAAGTTGAGAAACAGTCTGTAAAGTGCTTGCAAATTAAGTAGTCAAAAGAAACACAATCAGCAGATGTCTTCCAATGTCTTCAAGGTATTTCCAGTACATTCCCTTTAAAAAATGAATATGGTTTGAATCCTCAGGCAGTAGGTGAGACAATATAGCTAGGTTTTATGTCCCTGTTTCCAAGACAGGATTTTAATATAATCTCTTAATTAGTAAAGGTATCTTTCCTGTAAAGGGGTCCTAAATATTCCTTAATGTTGAATTTCATTTATTCATTTCTTATTATGCAGCAAACATATTTTAGGCACAACGTATATAGTCCCCATGACAACTCTGCAAAATAAATTTGATTATTATTCTCCTTTTCCTTATGTGGAGACTGAAAATGAGAGAATTTAAATAGTTCACGCAAGATCACACAGCTAGTGGTCAGCAGAGCATACTGTGACTCTTTCAAGCCCTGCTTTCTTATGCTGAATTCTTTTCACCCAGGAGGGACATGTGGGTGCCACTCTGCTCATTAAAGTGGCTCCACCAGCCTGTCACTGTGCAGAACGCTTCCTTTTCTCTTCTTTTGGAACCAAATAATAATTTGACATTTAAAATTCAAAACCAAAAATCCCTGGAAGGCAAACAGCCTTTTAGCAATCAGTTTTCCTCCCAAGGGAAGTTCATGCAACATGGGAAAGTAAGATTAAAATGTTGCACGGGGGTTGAATGCACAGGCAGATATAGAGATAGTCAGGAAACACATGGTGACACTTCAGAGGACAGCAAGGATGAATTCCCTCATGTCAGAGAGAAACATGCTCAAGTCCCTTCTCCCCTCCGAAGTTCAGTTTCTCCACCTGTAAAATACAAGTGTTCAACTTAATGGCCCTGTGTATTAGTTAGAATCCCTCAAGTTCAAACAACCCACACCAAGTAAAATGTGAATGATAGAAGATAGATAGATAGGTAGATAGATATAGATAGGTGGGTGAGTGGATGGATGGATAGATGCTACATACATAGCTACATAGAAACATAGCTACATACCTAAATGAATAGACGGATAGATATATAGATAAAGTAGATAGATATATACCTAGGTACAAAGATGGATGGATGGATGCAGGGAATGATAGATAATAGATAGAGTAGATAGAACAAAGATAGATAGTACATAGACAGATAAATAGATCCATGTAACAATTCCATGGAAAGGTAGGGTTGAAATTTGCCTCGGACTAAGCTACATCCAGAAATTTAAAGTCTTTCTGTTGATGTTCTCACTTTCTCTCCCTTTTCCCCTCTCTACTCTCTTCCAAAAACCCTATTTGATCCATAATAAGTCATTTTCCCTTCACGTGAATGAATCGTACTAGTTCAGGGAATGCAGCACCGAGCAGCAATGTGACTAACCCACCATGTTTTCCTTTCATTTGTAGATTACATGCTATTCTTCATTTTTATCTCCTTGTTTCTCACCCTTCTGGAGTGTGATATGCAAACATTTCTATAAAATGTGCATCAGCAGAATGTGATTGACTGTATATAAGATTAGCAGATCCCTGGTGAATAGTTACAAACTGAGTTTAAAAATTGGATTAGATGTCTCTTGATAAATTGCTAGTACAATTGAAGTCATGCTTTATAACATTTCTTCTCCCTAGATTGTGCCATTATGGTAGGTAGAATAATGACCCCCCCACAGTGCCTATATCTGAAGCCCTGGAACCTTTGAATAGGATGCATTACATGACAAAGGGAATTTCTCAAATGGAATTAAGTTTGCACACTTTAAAACAAAGAATTGTTTTTGTATCCATTCAGCCAGTCTGTGTATTTTGGTTGGGACATTTAATCCATTTACATTTAAGGTAATTATTGATATGTTTGTTCCTATTACCATTTTCTTAATTGCTTTGGGTTTGTTTCTGTAGGTCTTTCCCTTCTCTCATGTTTCCTGCCTAGAGAAGTTCCTTTAGCATTTGTTGTAAAGCTGGTTTGGTGGTGCTGAATTCTCTTAAATTTTGCTTGTCTGTAAAGCTTTTGATTTCTTTGTGGAACCTGAATTAGACCTTGCTGGGTAATCTTCACTGTAGGTTTTTTCCTTTCATCACTTTAAATATATCTTGCCTCTCCCTTTTGGCCTGTAGTTTCTGCTGAAAGATCAGCTGTTAACCTTATGGGGATTCCCTGTGTGTTATTTGTTGCTTTTCCCTTGCTGCTTTTAATATTCTTTCTTTGTGTTTAATTTTTTTAGTTTGATTAATATGTGTCTTGGCGTGTTTCTCCTTGGGTTTATCCTGTATGGGCCTCTCTGCACTTCCTGGATTTGATTGACTATTTCCTTTCCCATGTTGGGGAAGTTTTCGACTATAATCTTTTCAAATATTTTCTCAGACCCTTTCTTTTTTTCTTCTTCTTCTGGGACGCCTATAATTTGAATGTTGGAGCGCTTAATGCTGTCCCAGAGGTCTCTGAGACTGTCCTTCATTCTTTTCTTTCTTTTTTCTTTATTCTGCTCTGCAACAGTTATTTCCACCATTCTATCTTACAGCTCACTTATCCATTCTTCTGCCTCAGTTTTTCTGCTATTGATTCCTTCTAGAGTATTTTTAATTTCAGTTATTGTATTGTTCATTACTGTTTGTTTGCTCTTTAGTTTTCCTAGGTCCTTGTTAAATGTTTCTTGTATTTTCTCTAATCTATTTCCGAGATTTTGGATCACCTTTATTATCATTACTCCAAATTCTTTTTCAGGATCTTTGCCTATTTCGTCTTCATCTATTTGGTCTTGTTGGTTTTTGTCTTGCTCCTTTGCCTGCAAGATATTTCTCTGTCTTTTCATTCTGTCTAATTTACAGCATTTGAGGTCTCCTTTCCCCAGGCTGCAGGGTCGTAGTTCCTCTTGCTTCTGTTCCCTGTCCCCGGTGAGGAGGTTGGTCCAGTGGCTTGCATAGGCTTCCTGATGGGAGGGACTGGAGCCTGGGTTCTGGTGGGTGGAGCTGAGTCTTTTCCCTCTGATAAGCAGGGCTGTGTCAGGTGGTGTGTTTTGGGGTGTCTGTGAGCTTAATATGACTTTAGGTAGTCTGTGTGCTGGTGGGTGGGTTTGTGTTTCTGTCTTGTTTGTTGTTTGGTGTGAGGCATCCAGTGCTGGGAACTGCTAGCAGTTGGGTAGAGCCAGGTCTTGGATTCAGATAGAGGCCTCTGTGAGAGCTCTCAGTGATTAATCTTCCCTGGGGCTAGGAATTCTCTAGTGGTTCAGTATCCTGGATTCAACCCAGAGCCTCAGGCCCAACTTCTGTTAGAGGAACCAAGACCCTGCAAGTCAAGTCGCTTGTCCTGGCAATAAAGGGAATTAAAAATAAAGAAAAAAAAAGGCTAAAAAATCCCCAAACATAGGCAGAACACTCTATAACATAAATCACAGCAAGATCCTTTTTGACCCACCTCCTACAGTAATGGAAATAAAAACAAAAATAAACAAATGGGACCTAATGAAACTTAAAAGCTTCCATAAACAAGACGAAAAGACAACCCTCAGAATGGGAGAAAATATTTGTAAATGAAGCAATTGACAAAGGATTAATCTCCAAAATATACAAGCTGCTCATGCAGCTCAATATCAAAAAAACAAACAACCCAATCCAAAATGGGTGGAAGATCTAAACAGACATTTCTCCAAAGAAGATATACAGACTGCCAACAAACACATGAAAGAATGCTCAACATCATTAATCATTAGAGAAATGCAAATCAAAACCACAATGAGGTATCACCTCACACAGGTCAGAATAGCCATCATCAAAAAATCTAGAAACAATAAATGCTGGAGAGTGTGTGGAGAAAAGGGAACCCTCCTGCACTGCTGGTAGGAATGTAAATTGATACAGCCACTATGGAGAACAGTATGGAGGTTCCTTAAAAATCCAAAAATAGAACTACCACCATATGACCCAGCAATCCCACTACTAGGCTGATACCCTAAGAAAACCAAAATTCAAAAAGATACATGTACCACAATGTTCATTGCAGCACTATTTACAGTAGCCAGGACATGGAAGCAACCTAAATGTTCATCAATGGATGAATGGATAAAGAAGATGTGGCACATATATACAATGGAATGTTACTCAGCCATAAAAAGGAATGAAATTGAGTTATTTATAATGAGGGGGATGGACTTAGAGTCTGTCATACAGAGTGAAGTAAGTCAGAAAGAGCAAAACAAATACTGTATGCTAACACATATATATGGAATCTAAAAAAAGAGTACTGATGAACCTAGTGGCAGGGCAGGAATAAAGATGCAGATGTAGAGAATGGACTTGAGGACACGGGGAGGGGGAAGGGTAAGCTGGGACGAAGTGAGAGAGTGGCGTGGACAAATATACACTACCAAACGTAAAATAGATAGCTAGTGGGAAGCAGCCACATAGCACAGGGAGATCAGCTCAGTGCTTTGTGACCACCTAGAGGGGTGGGATAGGGAGGGTGGGAGGGAGGCTTAAGACGGAGGGGATGTGAGGATATATGTATACATATAGCTGACTCACTTTGTTGTACAGCAGAAACGAACACAACATTGGAAAGCAATTGTGCTCCAATAAAGATGAGAAAAAAAAAAACAGGGAAGGTTGCCTGGATAATCCAGGTGGGCCCAATCTAATCACATGGGCCCTTTAAGTGGAAGAGTCCGCTGGAGAGAGGCCACACCAGAAGAAGAGACAGGAGAGATGGGAAGTGGGAGACCCACATTGCCATTACCACTAGCTTTGAAGATGGAGGAAGGGGGCCATGAGCCAAGGCATGTGGCTCTAGACGTTGGGAACAGCGCTTGGCTGACAGCCAGGAACCCCAAGGAACTGAAATCTGCCAGCAGCCTTGATAAGCCAGGAGACAGAGTCTCCTCTAGCCCTTCCAAAAAGGGATGCGGCTCTGCAACACCTTGATTTTAGCCGGTGAGACCCACGTAGAACATCTGACCTGCAAAACGGTAAGATAATACATTTGTATTGTTTTCAGCTACTAAGTTTGAGTAATTTGTTACAGTTGCAACAGAAAAGTAATACACCCCGGTGAAACTGCTTTTTTTTTTTAAGGAAAGTGTTCAGTAAGTGGATTTCTTAACTGATTTGTTCAGCCCTGGAAAGCGGAATCTTAATGGTCTTGGCTGGTCGGGGTCTCACTGGTCTAGATTCCCTTTTTAAGAATAACTAGAGAGGCTTTTTCTCATTTACAATCTTATAAAGAGATCAAAAGTCTTTGTAAAGAATAGAGTCCATGCTCTGTAGAAAATGGGATTTGGTGGGGACAGATTACCTGTTCACACAGACTCTGAAACAGCAATGTTGGGTACAGGTGAGACTCATTAGCCAACATGGCCAAGAGAAGCAGCTTTTCACAACCTGGCTATGCAGCTTCTTGGCCTGAACACTTCTTTCCTAAATTGCCTGTGATATCCAAGCCCCTTGCTCTTATTCCTATAGCATTCTGCTTTGCACTTTACTGACTTTTTGCTAATCTCAAATTCTCCTAGTATTTGTCTATAATTCTGCTCAAGATACAAATTCTACCACATAAGCTATTTCTATAGAGACTTTTCTTACTCAGATTGACCCTACAAAATGCTGGCTGCTCATTTTACTTGTTAGCGTGGAATATAGCAATGTGATGCTATAATTATTTCACTAACCTGAGTGTCACCTGTACAAATTCTCCCTGACAGCTGCATTTTTTAAAATGCATTTTCTTAGTGCACCAGGGCATTACAGAGCTTTGCAACCTGTTTTAAGAATCCCAGTTCCAATAAGATAGCAGATAATGCAAAAAGAAAAAAAGAAAGGAAAGAGTAAGAATCATCTTCTTCACTAAAAACTTGTAAAAAACAAAACAACAAAGGGATACAACATATCCTTGACTCCATGAATTGATAAGGACTTGAAAAGTAGATGTTGGAGCGTGTGAACACATGATGTAGCTAACCTTGGTGGCTTTGCTAAACCCAGAAACATACGATCTTGAGTGTCAACACTCATATGAAGCCTGGAGATGAGATCTTGGGTCCAAATAAGCCAGGAGCTGGGAATGAAACCACTACTAGTCCCCCCAGATATTGTACCATCAGTGAAAGGTACATTAGAAAATAAATCTTCCCTCTGCCTTATAAGCTAGGAGGAAAGCTTGTCTGTCTCTACCAGCACTTCACATGAGTTTGGACTCTAAATTTATACCACCAGAGTCTCCAGGCAGAAATAAATATGAAAGGTACTTGGACAACATAGGCCACATAGGATTTCCCACAGGACACAGGAGTGATGATTGTGGCGGAGGGCTCTTAATCTGAGTTCACCATCAAAAATTGTGAAGTTCATGACGAAACCACCTATCCTAACCAGAATGAAGCAGACACACCATGAGGATCAGTAAAACCTAAGGACATTAGTTAATAAAACAAGAATCTGAAAGACAAATGATTAAAGAGAAAATGAAGAAATCAACACAGTAAGAAAAGGAAAGAGAAGAAAGATATTTGAAAGCAAAAAACAGAGAGAAGAACAGAATTTCTAGAAATGAAAAGTATTGTTCTGAAAATTAAAAATTCATGGGACAGATGAAACAGATTAGACTCATCTGAATAAAGAATTAGTGCAATGAGAAATCTATTTGATTAACATTTCCAGAATAAAGCAAGGAATTGTAGGACATGGTAAACATAAAGTGTCCTTAAGTGAGGATGCAATGAGAAGGTCCAATGTTCATCTACTGCAAGAGGAAATGGAGAGGATGGTGGGGAAGCAATATTCGAAGAGCTAGCGGCTGAAGATTTTTCTAAAGTGATGAATAACATGCATTCTCAGATTAAAACAGTACTCAGAAGTGGACATTGAGTTAAACACACACACACACACACACACACACACGCACACAAATATAGACACACATATACACACTTAGACATAAGACTCTCTGAATCACCAAAAAGGCAGGGTTACACGCACTAATATGCATAAAGGGCTTGGAACTGCACCCAGCACATAGTACAAAATATGTAACTTAACCATTCTTGTTATTTTTACTGCTATAATGACACGCTGCCATGATTATTATTCACTTTGCTTCTCTATATCTTAATGGATTTCATAACAGGCAGTATCAGTGAAGAAAGTGGTTACAGTGTAGTTATAAAATATGCGGTGTGAGGTTATTTATGTAAAATTTAAACACAGAGGCTAAGAGCCATGTTATTTGATGGAAGTGATGCCACAGCAAGTCTGAGGAAGGTGGTTACCCGTGGGGCTGAGGAAGGGGGAGGTGAGGAATGGAATGGTCAGGATGAGGCCACACTTCTTCGCTTTGGGCACTAAAAACAAATTCTGAAGCAAACACGGCAACACGTTAACTTGTGTTTAATTTCAGCCACGGGTGCTTCCAGCCGTGGCTGTTGAGGGGGAGGTCATTCAGGGAGCCAAGCCTGGGTGCCACGTGGCAAACCCTGTCCCTCGCTGCAGTGCCGCCTCTGACTGAAAGAAAGCGAGTCTTTTTCTACTTCACACAAAGATGTGTTCATGGCGACCCTGTGGGTAAATGGGCGCCTGTTATATTATTTTCTGTGCTTCTTTGTGTTTGAAATATATCATCACTTTAAAAAGGTTCTGTGACTTCCTGCATAGAGCTTCAGGTAAAAACAGAATTCCTGTTGCTCAAAATTGTCACAATTCCTGTGTAACTTTCTCCCATTCACCTAACAGGCCAGGTTTCTGTTGGTTTTCAGATGGAGAAAGAACTGGATATCTTCTCCACAATCAGAGCCTTATAAAAACATAGGGTCCCCTTCAGGTTCACCCACCTAAGGACTCCACAGCCCATGTAACTGTTGTTAGGCAAAAAGCTTGAAGTTTCAAGTTAATTTCTTGGTGTGACTAATATTTCGGCGGAGGAATCAGGGCTGTTACTTGGTGTATTATTGCTAGCAGGATAACACTTAGCGATATACAGATATATAGAGAGATATCTATCTATATATATATATAGATAAAGATATCTATAGATATATCTATCTATCTATAGATATATATCTATATATCTATAGATAGATAGATATATCTATAGATATATATATATCTATATCTAATATCTATCTATCTATCTATCTATCTATCTATCTATATATATATATAGAGAGAGAGAGAGAGAGAGAGAGATATCTCACCCACCCCTTCTCACAAAAATACCTAGCAGTCTACAAGTCTTTTAATATAATAGGGTCAGGTAATTATTTCAAAAGAGACTTAAGCTCTCTAATTTCCAATGTCTGCTGATAAGTGGTGAGATAAATAGGAACAAGTGTAAGAGGCAGGTGCAAGATAAGAGGCCTGTGTTGTGTTCCATAATTTTCTTTTTCGTTTCTGAATTGCTGCCCCAAACTGCATAAAATATAAGTTCTCTATGGAATCCAGTGGCTTTCTGGAGAAGTATGTTTCCACTTCTAAACCAGAAATATGGAGCCTACTAACTTCTAAGAAATTCTGAGCTGATCATGATTTTTTTTAATCTGACCAAAAAATGCAATTAGGAATTCACTGTTTCTTAGGTTAAAGAGGCATCTTTTAGCCCCAGATAATTTGTGTTTGTATCCTATGTTTACCACATGCTGGCTATATGATCTTGGATAAGTTAATTTATTTCTTAACTTTGGTCTCTTCACTTGTAAAATACAAATTAATGTTTGTGCCTACTGCATAAATGTTAGGAGTTTTAAAATATGCTAATGTATGCAAATTCTTGAGCACTGTATGAGGGTCATAGGATAAACCTCGAGCTCAGTAAATGATAACTAGTACATCGTTATTAGTGTTTTATCCAGAAAAGAAAAAGCACTAAGGACAAGTCTTGGATTCAGTTTCACTCTGACCTTCTTATAATATATAGTCTCAAAGACTATAACTGCTAATTGACTAAGTGTTTTCAACTATAAAACGAGGCTAGACGCATCACTACTGAAACTATGAGTGCAGCAGGAGATGACATATACAGAAATCTAAGGCTTTAAGCAGTTGTAGGCATGACTTACTGTTCTTTTAAAATCACTCCTTTGAAATAGAGGAAGCACAATGGGCAGTTTCTACTGTATCATCACATGTAAATACAGGAGAATGCCATCACCATGTGGGTCCTTATAGCCTCTGTCCTGTCCTGCAGAATTGTTAGAAGCCCTTGACCTCCCTCCCACCAGACAGATACTACCTCATCAACCAATATACAACTGAATCAAGTCCAAAAGATATGATTCTCTCCTATCTCTTCTTGGCTAAAAATATCCAATAGATTTTCAGGGTGTCAAAATAAAAGACAATTTAAAATCTGTAAATATTTGATATACATTCAATTCTCATGACAATACTTCCAAAATTTCTTTTCCAAACTCAACTTCTACTACTGGCCTTCGTAGACTTTGCACTTGAAAATGCCTCGCTGCTGCCCCACCAGCGTCCTGTGTGTTTCCTCTGCTCGGCCTTTGCTCACTCCCCATCTGCCCGCCTTCCCTCACCTTGTTTCGTCCCACATGCATATGCACCTGTACAAACCTCTCCAGTCTCCAAAATAGGGTTCAAATGCTATTTATTTATTTGTTCATCCCCAAGTCCTCTGTATTCATTTCCTGTACTGTTGTAACAAATTACTACAAACTTAAAACTTCAGAAATTTATTTTCTCACAGTTCTGGAGGCAAGAAGTCTGAAATCAAAGACTCAGCAGAGTTGGACTCCCTCCAGAAGATTTAGGGAAGATTCCATTCCTTGCCTCATTCAGCTTCTGGTGGGTGTCAACATTCCTTGCCTTTTGGCCTATATTAGTCAGACTTTTCCAGAAAACCAGAACCAATAGGATGGAGAGCTCTATACCTAAATCTATATCATCTATATATGTGTGTGTGTGTGTGTCTGTATAGATATCTATCTATTTATATATATATAGATAGATAGATAGATAGATAGATATAGATATAGATATATAGAGAGAAATTTCTTTTAAGTAAATGGCTCATGTGATTATGAAGACCAGCAAGTCCAAAATCTCTAGGAATAGACCAGCAGGCTGGAGACCCAGGGAAGAGTTGCAGTGGAGTCTGAAGGCCACCATCTGCTTCCAGAACTCCCTCTTACCTGGGGGAGGTCAATCTTTTGCTCTATTCAGAATTCAAGTGATTGTATGAGGCCCACCCACGTTATGGAGAGCAATCTGCTTTACCTAAAGTCCACCAATTTAAATATTAATCTCATTCAAAGCACACTTAGCAAGTACCCGGAAAACATTTGATCAAATATCTGGGTACTTCCCTGGTGGTGCAGTGGTTAAGAATTTGCCTGCCAATGCTGGGGACACGGGTTCGATCCCTGGTCCGGGAAGATCCCACATGCCGCGGAGCAACTAAGTCCGTGCGCCACAACTACTGAGCCTGTGCTCTAGGGCCTGTGAGCCACAACTACTGAGCCTGCGTGCTGCAACTACTGAAGACTGCGCGCCTAGAGCCCGTGCTCCACAACAAGAGAAGCCACCGCAATGAGAAGCCCACGCACCACCACAAAGAGTAGCCCCTGCTCGCCACAGCTAGAGAAAGCCCACGCGCAGCAATGAAGACCCAATGCAGCCAAAAAATAAAATTAAAAAAAAGAGAGAGAAATGTATGCTGGTAGCATTAAATAACTAAATAAATAATGAGAGGAAATAAACTAATCTTTAAAAAAAAGAATATATGGGTGCTGTGGTCCAGCCAAAGAGGCACATATAGTTAACCATCCCCCGGCCCCACTGCTCCAACCTCTGCCTCCTTGGCCACCTTGCCTCCTCCTCTTCTGTGTATCTTTTCCTGAATTCAGAGTCCAGCTGGTTCATCCACCTTAAGCTCCTTTTTGTAAGATTCTTCACTTACTTACATCTGCAAAGACCCTATTTCCTAATAAGGTAACATTTTCCCTTTGGGCATAGAAGGTAATATTCACAACATCCAGAGATTAGAATGTAGGCATATCGTTTTGGGGTCCACCGTTCAACCCACTATATTCCCCCAATCAAAAGTAATGTCTCATTCTTGTAAAGCTTCATACCACTGGTCCATACCTTTAGGGTCCATAGGTAACCATTTTTTAGTTATATCACTTCACACTCATTCAGAAACAAACATCAATCACCCTGCTCCATGGCAGGTGCTGTGCCAGCTGCTGGGGTTACAGAGACTAAGACGGCCCTGGCTCTCAACAAACTCACTACCTAAGGAAAATGTATATGTAAAGAAATAATCCCAAGTCCCATATTATGTGCGTAACACTCAGAATATGCCAGCTATTCCTCTTTGCTCTCAAATTACCTTGCATTTATCCCTATAATGGCGCTTGAAACATCAGTTAAAATCAGCTGTTCACATCTCCATCTCCATCACCAGACTCTAAGCTCCATTTATGTCTTTTTTAACATTATGTCCTTCGTGCCTAAGATAGATGCCTAGCCTAGAGTGAATCTTCAGTGAGGCGTATGGAATTAATTAAATAAACTAACAAAATCGTTAAGCCCCTACTAAGTGTCAGGTACTTTCCTAGATGCTACAACTATAGCAGTATACAGTCTTTCAAAAATTCCTACCCTGATGAATACCTGTTAAACTCCAGTGGACGGATGAACACATGCATGAATTAATTAACAGCTAAACAATGTGCTTTGGAAAGACAGATAAAAGCAACTCTTGCTGGAGGAAGTAAAGTAAGTACTGAATCTTGGGTTCTTGAAAGGAGGTAAGAGGTGAAGTGAGAACAGAAGTGTATCTGATTGAACCGTCATAGACTTCATGATTTTTGAGGGAAGAGTATTTTTTTTTCCTGCTTCTATCACTCTTATGTTGAACTCAATGTCTCACACAGAGAATATTCTCAAATCTCAGCAGCTGTCTAGACTATTGTGCTATTTCTTTTGATAGCCACTAATCCCATGGCTATTTCAGTTTTAATTAATTAAAATTAAATATTAGAACTTCATTTCCTTAGTTGCACTAGCTGCATTTCCATTGTGGAAGAGCTGCACGTGGTTATAGCTACTGTACAAGAGAGTACAGATATTGAACAGAGCCATTCTTACAGAAAGTTCTACTGGACAATAATGGTCTGGAATGAAGGAATGAACTGATAACCAGGTCTCAAAATGTTACACCAGAAAGAGTCCTTCCATCTCATGAATTTCAGATTTCCTCATTTTACATTTGGAAACACCAAGACCGAGAGGCAAAGCACCTCCCAAACTTCCATGCCGCTTTGGTCCCGAGCACGTTGATAGTTCATGATGGGCTGGAGTCTGTACTCTGCACTTCATTTATGCTGAATCATACTACACCTGGCTCTTGCTCTAAGGATTTCCAAGAGGACACGTTTTACTGTGAATAGCAAAGTTCACCAAGGTCTCTCTGGTAGCTTTTGGCAGTGCTGGTGGGAAGTTTACATGACAAGCCTAGATAGCTGAGCAAAGACCTATCCAGTTACCAAGTCAATGGGGACAATTGATCAGATCAAAGAATGGGTTCAGCCCTGTCACTGGCTGAAAATAAACACCCAAGAGTTGCAGCGACCAATCGTCAGAGATGGACACTGGGAAAGTGAAGAGGTGGCAGCGAATTACAGCAGAAAGCCTTGAGCTCACATTCCATTTCTTCTTTTTATGAACACTGTGGCCTTAGGTTGATTCCCTTTTTACATTGAAACTGTTTCCCTATCTATAAAACAGAAATAATGACAACACATCATTAAGTGCTTTTGCGTATTAAACAGTGATTACTGCCTTAGTCTGTTCAGGTTGCGATGACAAATTACCATAGACCCGGTAGTATATGAGCAACAGAAATTTACTTCTCACTGTTGTGGAGGCTGGAAGGCCAAGATCAGGGTGCCAGCGTGGTTGCTTTCTGGGAAGGACGGTCTTCCTAGTTCACAGCTGGCATTTCCTTGCTGTGTCTTCACACGTGGACGGGGCTGGGGATCTCTCTGGCGCTTCTTTCATAAGGCACTAATCCCATTCATGTGGGCTTCACCCTCACGATTTAACACCCCCCAAAGGCCCCACTTTCTAATACCATCATCTTTGAGGGTTAGGATTCAACATATGCATTTTGGAGGGACCTAAATATTGAAACCATAACATTGCATAGCAAATGACTCAAAGGAGAACCTAAAAAGAATGGTATCTTTACAGTACTTATAATGTTATTTTTATACTATCATTAGGGGAAGGACAAAGAGGGGAAGGGCAAGGGAAAGGGGCAGACGTAGAAGGAGGAGGAAGAAGGAGAAAGCTATTAGAAAAGCAGCTGCAGACATAATGGTGATGAAAGCAAATACTTACAGGGAGCTCATTATGTGCCAAGCATTGATCTAAATGATTGGCATTTTAAAATCTATTTAACACTTACAGTAAGCTCATGGGAATGGAATTAACATTATTTCCATTTCACACATGCAGAAACTGAGGCACAGAGTGACTTACCTAAGATCATCACTAGTAAGTAAATAAAGTCAAACCCAGACACTCAGGCCCCAGAAAGTATGCTGTTACCCACCCTGATTTCAAATGAGAGAGAGGCCCTGCATCCATCCCATAGGGAGCACTTCTACAATCTCTCCACTCAACAAAAGCCTGTGAGTGACCCTTTGTTGAGCAAATAGCCTGGAACTTAGAATGAAGCTGTGGAAGGCGGAAAGCTGAAACCCAGAGCGCTATAGGACTTGGGTTCCAGCCTAATGCAGTGGCGCAGGGCACTGGGCTCCCAGGGCTGGATCTGGATCCGCCTCGGGTGCTGGTCTGTGCGTTCTTTTTAGACTGGCCAGTGCAGCACTGTTGCTGGTTGAGCTAAAATGCAAACAACCACAGTTTTGGCTTCTTTCCATCCTCCTGAGCTGGTTCCTGTTTTCAAAGCGTCACTGGTTGTTGAAACACAAACATCCTACCTAATAATTTTAGCTTTGTGAAAAGCATCTCCGGTGGAAAAGTATCCGTATCCAGTTTACATTTGTCCATTTATGTAATAAATATTTATGGCAGTTGACATGAGCCAAGAACTGTGCACAGGGAAACATTATAGAAGGAAGCTCAAAGCTGGGGGAGAACACAGACATGTAAACAGAAAATCAAATCTTTTACATTTTGGTCCTTTAAATTCTGTAAGCAAAGTCTGAATAGGGAACAGAAGAGACCCAAAGGAGAGAGTGCCTCTTCCTAGCCGAGAGGCCGAGAAAGATCTCATTGGCTTCCCAACTTTTCCGACGATGTCCAGTCACCTCTGGGAATCCCACATAAGGTAGCATTGAGGGGAGTTTGCCACTGCCTTTCTGAGATGCAAGAACTTGTTCTCATGCCTCTGTTTTGAGAAACATTAATGAACATTTGCATCAGTTAAGGTCTGGCTGTCTGCTCTATTTGGCGTAACTGAGATTTTGAAGCAAATTCTGAGGGGTAGGTTATTTTTTTCCAATTCCTTAATTAAACTACTGGAAAGTTCCATGAGATTCATTCATCTTTGTATCTTTGCAAATGACTTTCTCTGAAAGGGCCACTATGTTGAAGTCACCCCTTTTCTTTAAATAATATTTCTACTGTGTACTCTAGCTGTTTTTATTTTTTATAAATTTATTTTATTTTTGGCTGCGCCGGGTCTTCGTTGCAGTGCGGGGGCTACTCTTCGTGGCAGTGCACGGGCTTCTCATTGCAGGGGCTTCTCTTGTTGTGGAGCACTGGCTCTAGGCGCGCGAGCTTCGGTAGTTGTGGCGCACAGGCTTCAGTAGTTGTGGCGTGGGGGCTCGGTAGCTGTGGCTCGCGAGCTCTAGAATGCAGGCTCAGTAGTTCTGGTGCACAGGCTTAGTTGCTCCGCGTCATGTGGGATCTTCCTGGACCAGGGATCGAACCCGTGTCCCCTGCATTGGCAGGCAGAATCTTAACCACTGAGTCATCAGGGAAGCCTAGCTGTTTATTTTTATAGTTCTGTGTATTTGACCTAAAGCTTTTAAGCTTGTGTGTGTGCCCCGAAACGACTTTGTTGCAAAAGGCTTTGATTTACAATCTAAATAATAAATAATATACAGTCGCAACAGGAGGAAAAGAAATATCAGAACTGCCTGTTCCCTCCAGAAATGTAATGGCAAAAATCTAAAAGTATGGGGGGTGTGGCTCATTTAAATGAGCCACCGCAGGGTTCAGCACAAGACACTGAGGCCGTTGAATAGAATGGAGGGAAATAATGCCTATGAAAGATGTAAAACATGCCAGGAGCTATGGTTGGCGCTTTAGGATGTAAGTCTTAGTAGAGCAAAAAGCACCATGGAAGCGGAAGAAACTGACACTCTGATGTGAAGAGTTCCTAGTCAGTGGGTAATCGGACCGGGATGAGAACTCCGTTATCTTACTGCAGTAGCTTTTGCTTGTCCCGTTATGCCTCACAGCTCCATTATTAAAAGTCATTTTCATCATGAACCTAGTCAAAAGGTACGTCTCTAAGGAATATGGATTAAGGAATACAGAGAATGATAAATGATGAAGCAGAAAGACCATCTGAGTTCATGCTGTACATTAATACCGAGTCTGTTCACTCCCAGGAATTCCCTCCTATGAGTTTCTTTTCTTTTATGAGCCCCATATTTAGAAATATAATGTCTCCTGACTTCCACTTCTAGCAATACTAGAAGTGACAGACCAACATTTCCACTGTGCAAAACTAGAAAAGCCAGATCAAAAAATCCATCAAAGAAATGCTGAGGCAGCTGAGAGCTGAGGAGTTGAAACCAGTGAGTGAAAGGACTCTTCCAGGAATACCATGGTTGATTAAGCTCCACAGAGTCCTGCCTGTCTAATTTTGCTGTGCGCCATGGGAATTGCAGTCCCCCATCCTCTGAAGGTTTCATGCCAGACTCCTGGCCTCTGCTATTTCTGCGTCATCACTCTTGCACAGAAGAGACTGGCACTATTCCCGCATCTTTTGCTGACAGTCCTCACCTGCAGAGGATGTTACCACAGAGCTTCTCATGGATGCTGGTGCCTCCTCTCCCATGACCCTACTCTGTGCCTCTTTGGGGCAGGGGCATCGCCAGGTGCTGAGGTCTCTGGTCCTTAGTCTGCTCCAGTGGCCATAACAAAATACCTCAGGCTGGGTGGCTTAAACAGACCTTTATTTTTTCCCACTTCTGGATGCTGGATGTTCATGGTCAAGTTTCAAGTGAATTTGATTTCTGGCGAGAGCTCTCTTCCTGGCTTGCATATGGTGACCTTCTCCCTGTGTCCTCACAAGATCATTCCTCTGTGTATACATGGGAAGAAAGAACACTGGCTGCCTTTGAATTTCTGCTTATAAGTCAAGTTTGTCAAGCTTATGGTTATGTTAATACCCAGGTCCACATCAGCTGTTGATCGTTGGGGGAAAACATCAGGCTACCATATAAAAAGGAATGGTGCTACAAATTTTATCTTAAGGAGTCTTTCCAGGATCCACGTTTTATGGCTCTCATCATTGTATTTTGCTTCTCTCAGCTACACATACTCTAGATGTTTTTTTTCCATCTAAATCTCTTTCTCTAGACCACAGCTTAAGAGCCTGTATTAGTTTTCTGTAACAGGTTACCGCATGGTGGCTTAAAACAACAGAAATTTATTCTCTCATAGTTCTGGAGGACAACAGTTCAAAGTCAGGGTCACTGAGCTGAAATCACAGTGTCAGTCGTACCAAGATCCCTCTGGAGGCTCTAGAAATCTCCCAACGATTACAGCCCTGGGGGCTGCCAATATTCCTTGGCTTATAGCCACATCACTTTAATTTCTGCATTCACCTTCCATGGCTCTCCCATCTGTGTGTCTGCTCTCACTTTGCCTCTCTCTGTAAAAGGAAACTTGTTATAGTTTTTAGCCGCCCCCCCATAATCTAAGATATCTCTTCATCTCAAAATCTTTAATCACATCTGTAGAATTTAACCATATAAGGGAACATTGACAGGTTCCATGGATTAAGACTTATTCTAGTTGGGGGTCACCACTAAGCTCACAAATCCTAGTCTCTTTTTTGTATAGCCATTCCCCTCCCTCTGTTGGTGTGCATTAGAGTTTGGGCTACTATAACATTGAACTCTCCCTCCTATTCTGGCCTTACGGAATCTGGACAGAGGTTCTGAGTGGCTTCTGCTTCATGCGAAAACAACCTCCTAAGCGTTCTTGGAAATGTGCTAATCATGTTACGTGTAAATTACATGTGCATTGTCTACCCAGCCTGACCCTCAGGTCTTGAGACAGAAAGTCCATGCCTTGAGGTCAACTCCTCCCATCTCTCAGCAGGCAGTGTAATAATTACAAACATGGCCTCTGGTCCAGGGTTCTGGATTTAAATCTGGAATCTGCCATTTACTAGCTGTATGACCATGGGAAATGTTTAACTTCTCTATATTTCAAGTTTCTCATGGTAAAAGAGGGGTAATAGCAGGATATACTTTGTAAGATTGTTGTCGAGAATAAGTGAGTTAACATGTACAAATCATTTGAATCAGTACTTGTTCTACGAGTGTTGGCTCAGGAGATGATGATGATGATGACAGTTACATCTGGCTACTGTTCAGCCCTCCCCCAGGGCCCATGAGATGAATTAGCAGTTGTTCAATCACTAAAGAGGCACTGAGTCCTTTAAAAATTACCAGACTTTTGTATGTGATCTCTTAGTGTTGCTTTACAGTGATTTCTATTGCACAGTTTTGGGCATATGGTGTAGAGTAGTCCTTGCGAGCACAATTATTGGTATTGCTTAAACCTAACTCATCTGATGACTCTCAGCCTGGTTTATTCATCTGTGAAGTAGACAAACTAATCTCTATCACATGGATTCCTGTGGCAGTTAAATAAAGAAAGCCTAAAGGTATGGGGAACCTAGTAAGTGATCAGAAAATGGAAGTTATATATGTATCAGGGTTTTCTAGAGAAACAGAACCAATAGGATGGAGATTGGCTCCGATGTTTTGATCACTTACTAGGTTCCCCATTATATACATAACATATAATACATAAAATAAGATTTACCATGAGGGATTATTTCACACAATAATTATGGAGGGTGAGAAAGTCCCACGAGCAGCCATCTACAAGCTGGACATTCAGGAAAGCCAGTGGTGCAGTTCAGAGGCCTGAGGGTGGGAAAGCCAATGGCATCCATTCCAGTCCAAGTCTGAAGGCCTGAGAGCCAGGAATGCCAAGGGCAGGAGAAGATCAACATCCCAGCTAAGTAATCAGCAGATGCGAACACACCCTTCCTTCACCTATTTGTTCTATTCAGACCCTCCACAGATTGGATGATACCCACCAGCCCTGGGGAAGACCATCTGCTTTACTCAGCCCACAGAGTAAATGCTCATCTTATCCAGAAACACCCTCACAGACACACCCAGGCTAATGTTTAACCAGATATCTGGGCATCCCATGGCCCAGTGAAGTTGACACATAAATCATCACAAGTCTTGTTATTCATGTATGTTTTAGATACCACAAACGCTTCCAAATCAGGCATGACATATTCTTTACATTTGATATTATTTCTATATTTTATATCCTCTCTCTATATGTCTATCTACATATGTTTATAATCTTTTACACATAGATACTAAAGTGACAAAAACTGTTGTTTCATTGTGTGAATCTAAATTGCTTCTTTGACAAACACAAAGGAAGAAGGAAAAGTATATGAAGAAGAAAAGGACAAAGACAGGCAGCAGCAGGGAGCAGTGGTGCAGATCTGCCCCTCTGCTGTATGTAGTCTGCTCCGTGTAAACTGTCTTCCTGTTATCCTTAAATCCTTTTTCTTTATGGCACAGTTAATTAAAGCCATCTGCTAGCCACTCTTGGTTAGCTGAGGCTAATCCCTGTTTACTGTAAATGTCTGAATGTGTAAGGAAACCTAAGGGTGGAGGGTGGTTGGTGAAAAAAACAACAAAAATACTTCCAAGAAAAGACTAAGGAAGCTTTATAATCACTAGTGTCCTTCTGGAAGTGAAAAATCATCGTACTTAATCCCACTAATGCCAGGGGTGTTGATTCATGCCAATGGCTGCCACATGTTCTACAAGATTGAGGTTGTATTTCTGTTGTAAATATGGTACCAATAAGTCCAGACAGTTCTACCTGCAACTCCACAGACGCCCGGAGAGGGAGCAGGCTCCTAGACCTCTCCGGACCTGCAGGAGGCAGACACACCTGGTCTCAGCAGGAAGGATAACTCTAGCTGGAGCTGCTGGACTGGATCTGCAGCAGGAACGCGACACCCCTCCTTGAGTCCTTTAAATGCCAGGCACAAATGTCACCTGGCTGTGGCATTCTGTCCTGTCATTCCTTGCTGCACATGTGTGGGGTCCTTTTCCACGAGGGATGACCTAAAACAAATGTCCAGTCAAAATCCAACATGAGACAGACAGATTCCAAATCTCAAATGGCCTCAACTGCTTTTGCAGCTGTTTCAAGAAAATTCTTCCCCTACTGACACCAATAGCTCCCTTCTGTCCCCCACTTTTTAAATATTAAATCCTCCCTTCTAGCTCAAGTGACCCTGCAGGCTACGACCTCCTTGCTACCCCCTTCATGTCCACCCTCTCATTAATTCTCCTTCCTTCTCTGGAAAAGCTCAGGGAGAGATGAGTTTTCCAAAGTTCTGCTGTTTCTCTTGAAACCTCATGCCCACCTCCTTTGTCAATAAAAACCTTTGTGTGAGAGAAACAAAAGGACATCTGACTCAGTGAAAAAAAGGAGGGCTTTGATTAGAGATCAAGATGGGTTTACATGCTGTTCCTGCCACTAGCTATTTATGCGACGTTGGGCACAGAATTCCCTGGAGTAGTGCAGCACACAGCCTGTACCACCCATCTGTTGTGTCTGAGTCATGATTCCACATCCACAAAATCGGGGTGATACTACCTTACTCATACAATTACGGTGAAAAATATACCTACTGTGAAAACGATCCAGTAATAAAAAAGCAAAGGATGACATTAATATCACTGCCAATTTTGTTAGAAATGTTCATGAAATTTGCAATAAAATAGGTAGCTTTCCTTTGAAAGCTTGTTTTGTTCTGGGTTTTGTAAAGACATGAACGCGTCATATGATGTAAAAATTCAAGGATATCATCCAGTCCAATATCCTTATTGATTATTTGTCTTGAACTAGATTGTTTAGGAAAGGAACTTAATGACTTTCTGAGCACCTGGCTTCAGTGTTTTGGTTTGTGATTGATTGTCTAGGTATAATCATAATATCTCTTTCTATTATTACCCAGGGTTTGGTTTAGATTATTTGAATGCAGACCCTTTCACACCCTACCACTGGCTGAAGAGAGTGAAGGAAGTGGGGACATGCAGGGGGCGCCGTGGTTCCCTCTGAACGTAATCTGCAGAGCTGGCTTCTCTGAAACACACTTTTAAGGTCACAGTCGACATGAAGAAATTTAAGTCCATGATGACCAGCTGTTAGAAGCAGCAGCGTGCCACATGTAGCTGGAACATGGCTGGTTAGATTCTGAGATACATAGAGATGGCCATCAAGATGCAGCTCCTTTGGGGGCTCTGTTTTCTCACCAACCGCAGATTCAGGGTCGTGATATTAGAGTAAACTTGGCCTCTGCCACTGGGCTTTCCCCCATGAGCGCTATCTGTGTTGGTTGTTATTGGGACAAATTAATATGCTTCTCCCTTCCTTCCTTTCCAGGCGGCTTCTCAATCTGCTTTGCAAACACAAAGAGTTTAGTTTTCCTAAAGGGCTCATCCTCCCATGTGTCTCTTTCTCTTATAAACTCAAGATGGGTGTGTTTTGGTTGCTCGTCTGTCTGTCTGGATGCAGCTCACACTGCACAGTGTACAAAGAGCTCTAAAAATGGTAGCTCTTAGTATTCAATAGCATCAAGTGGCCTGAGAGGGCAAGGAGAGCCACAGTGCCTTGAATGGCCTGGCTTCAAAAGTCATGCACTCTCACCTCCACCGTACACCACTGGTCACACAGTTTGCGAGGAGACTACACAGGGTGTGGATACCAGGAGGTGGGATCACTGCGGGGCGCTGGGAGGCTGGCTACTGCACATGTTGTCTGTCACACTTTTTAAAACTGGCTTCTAAAATATTCTTTATAAGTTCAAATAGTTGTAGATATTATATTTTTGTGTATTATATAGTATTCAAATATAGAGTTATATTAATATTACTGTGGAAATATAAATACATTATAATGAAAATCTTGGATCTGTGGGGTTAGCTCACTCAGTATATGGAATATGTTCACCATAAAATCAATATTTTTAAAGTTCAAATAAAATGTTAATATGCATTGCTGTCAAAACCTGATGCTCATTCTGACGAAAAAGAAAGAGAGGGAGGGAGGGACAGAGAGAGGGAGGGAGGGACAGAGAGAGGGAGAGAGAGAGAGAGACAGCAAGCCTTCCTGTGAGTTACCTAGATTCAGGAAGGCTTTGTTTTGCTATTTCTTATGGGCACTCTCTTTGCTTTGGACGAAAAGGCTGTACCCTTCAGAGGCATGCATTTACAAATTAGCCCTTTGTTTTAAGTCTGGAATATTTTTTACACTTTGGGACAAGGCACCGTAAAATGATTCCGAATGGGCATATCTGACGCAGGAGAAGGGCAATTATGGAAGCTGGTGGGAGAGGAGGCCCAGGTAGACCCTGGAAGCCCTTAAGCAGATCAGTGTCAGGAAAGTGTACATATGAATGTTGTGCATCTGAACATTGATTAACTGAAAGCTGTCCTCACCCTGACATCTTTGGAAGGTGTCAGTGGTACACATGCCCCAGTTTGAAAGCACAGCCTCGCGTTACTGAGTATAGTTCTGAGTACAACGTGGAGATTACATTGGATGTGCTCATTGAGTGCCTCTCAGGGATGTTTAATTCTCAGAGCAAAGTTCCCATAACTGCCTTGTTATAGTGCAGAGAAGAGCTTCTTTATCTTGGGCTTCTCCACTCTTCACACTGGAACCGAGTATCCTGTGCCTTTAACTCCAGCATTTGATCCAGCGCTGGCTCAGAGCAGGCCACTGATGGGGCCTGAGTGGCATCACCCAGCCACCCCTTCCTTCCATCCTCCCATACATCTGTGGTGACATCATTGATCAACTGACACATTTTCCAACTGAGCTGACATGTGGCCTCAGAATCCTTCTCAACACACCCCAGGTGGTCCTCTCAGTCTATCAAATTTAGGACATTGGTTAGTTTCTATTTCGTTATCTGGGTAGCTGGCCCATTGATATAATGTAAGTAATACATAACCGTGTGACGATCTCTAACTACACAGAACTAGAAGCTAATAAGTCTCAGTATCACTTTCACTGCATTCTGCTGGCCAGGGCAAGTCATAGGGGTGGGGCCTTTTCAAGGCAATTTTGGTTTCCCAGGAAGGCACACAGGGCATAGTTGGAACCTGCAGGGTAGACTGTGTGGCTTCCAGTGGGTGGAGGGGAGCAGGTGTGGGTCCCGGTGGAGGGGCAGGGTGAGGATGGATTGGGATGCTCTGTGCATCAGGGCCAGCTCAGAGGATGGCACACCAGGTGGAGATGCTGTACCCACTCTTCCCAGAGGGAGTCAGATCTCGTGGGATCTCGGGAATTCTAAGGGAGCTGGCGGGAGAATCCTGGGATGAGAAACACCTGGGTGCCCCACGGGCAGGAGGAAAATTGTAGTGGGAATGGAAATTGCAGCAATGCTTTAAAGGAGAGGCTACAAAGTCATCTTGCAAGGGACGTGGATTCAGGGAGGAGAGGGATGTAGGCCAACTTCTGACATCTGCTTTCTGCACAAGTGGGCATTTTACTCTCTGGGCTCCCCTGCCAGACTGGCCTCTGCGGTGATTATTGTTGAAGGGAAATACGCGTGTCGGGGCCCAGTGTAATTGCTTTGTGGATTGGAAGATGAATCATCTAAACCCCCGACCTCAAAGAGTTCACAGGTAAATAAATAATGAAAAGAACTCAGTTCTCAAGGTGTTAAGTGGCTTCTGCTCTGTGACAATGGCTCTACCTGACAAAGAGGACTGTGATCCAGCCTGTCACCTGCAGAAACAGAGAAGAAAGGAAAGAAACAGGAGCATGAGGGCTTTTTTCGTCTGTAAGAGAATTGGTCATAGAAGTACCTGGTGTTTCTTAATGCTCTGTTTTCCTCATTTGCCCATCGCTGTCTTTAAGGAAAGGAGCAAAGTACAGGTTTTGTAAGAAGCATATTAAAGAGAGAAGGGGGAAGGCCAGACGTGAGTGTCCATTGGTGGATTGCTGTTTATTAGTTGGTTTCTCAGCTGGTGAAACGGGCCTTCTGTACTGAGCCTGGTTTGTCCTCTTCCAAATCTCCAGTGCAGATGAGAGTGTATGGCCTGAATTTTGCCTCAGGAGAAGGAACGGTCTGTATCCCACGATGCCGGGGGAGGGGGTGGCTCAGAAATTCAGCGGAACCACCCTGCTACCAGCATTGATTGTCAAACTATTTTGAGGATCTAAACCTGGCACTGTTTAATATACCCGGTATTAAGTTAGAAGCATTGAGTTTCATTTGCTTTGTATGCTGTATACATGCATGGTACATAGCAGATAATTATTATAAATGAGGCAATCTTCACTTTGGGAGCTGCAAAGAAAGAATATTTCCTGAGTTGAGCTATGGACATAACAGGTGCATCACACCCAAGGTACAGGTGCACTGAGAGTTGTACATCAGCTCACTCTTCAGGGACAGAAAGGGGGAACATCCCTGAGCTTCAGTTTCCTCATCTGTAACTCGAGAGGTGTGCGCTTGTATCGGAGTCACTGGCATCTCTTGTCTCTCCCCCAACTCTGATTCTCTTATATTCTCTATTACAGTGAAAATTCCAAATGTCACCTATCAGTGGGATTGTTACAGCTTTTTAAAAACTTTTGAGGGCAGGGATCATGTCAATATTACTCCTAATTTGTCAGGAGCCCTCACCTAGCCCAGGAGGGAGCACATAGTAGGTGTGAAATAGTTGTTGAATGGATGAGCAAATCACTGAGGGTGATGAGGGCAGAACTAGAACAGTGCACAGTGTTGGGGAGGAATCAGTGAATTCCTGGGCTGACAGTGAATCATGAAAGGGTGCTTCTTGCCAGCAACATCCCAGTTGTCAACAGAAGACAAATCCAAGCAGTGACATGACTCCTGTGACCCAGTCTTTTTGGAAATATCAGCCAGGCCACTTCCTCACGTCACATGGGACAGGCCCTGGGATTGGGCTCCTTTCACACCCTTAGGAATTCGAGCTCTTGTCTTCCCAGGGACCCTCAAATACAAGCCACATTGCTAATGTCCTCTGGGGAGCGGCTATGGGAACAACCTCGGGCCTTACAGGAAGGAAGGAGGTTCAGGGAAGGCCGTGACCCACAGTTATTTTAAGCCCAAGTTCTCTCAGTTCAAGAAGAGGCCACACTTCTCTCTTGAAGGCAGAGAAGCCTCAAACCTAGTATGGGTTTAATAGAAAGAATACAGGCTTGGGATTCGGGAAAGGTGGTCTCCCTCTCACCTCAATGGCATTTGTGTCCTAGAGCTAGTCCCTTCCCGTCCCTGAGCCTTGGGCTTTCAGCCTTTAACATTCATCTGTTCACAAACTAC
Organism: Aethalodelphis obliquidens; assembly: GCF_003676395.1. Taxonomy (NCBI): domain Eukaryota; kingdom Metazoa; phylum Chordata; class Mammalia; order Artiodactyla; family Delphinidae; genus Aethalodelphis; species Aethalodelphis obliquidens. Next base: position 34,256,311 of record NW_020837956.1, read on the forward strand.
TGAGAACCTAGTACATAGAGGAACAGCTCCAGGTGCTGAAGATTAGGTTATTAAAAAAAAAGATCCTTTTTCCCATGAGAACTTTAGTGGCAGGAGACAAACAAATAAACACATGGAAACAGAGTATGACAGGTGATGGCATATAGGGACAAATAATAAAGCAGGGTACAAAGAATACAGGTGAGGGGAAGATTTGCTGTTTTATACATCCTGGTCAGGGATGGCGATTGGAACCGTGGTGTGAAGGCTGTGATGGAGAGAGCTAGGGAGATACCTGGAGGGAAGGAGCTAGTAGGTGGGTATCCAGGCAAAGTGCATTCTGGGAGGTGCAGACTCTCGCGGCAGGAGCACAGCTGTGTGTTCCTTTAAGGAATAGAAAGCAAATCAGCAGGGCTGGGAGGCCTCCACCAGGAGAGGAGTCGCTGTGAGTCATGGTCAGGACTTGGCATTTCCTTTTGAGTGAGATGGAAAGAAAGACATGAGAGGATTTGGTCCATGGACTAAGAATAGACTCCAGGGTTGAAGCAGAGAGAACAATCAGGTGAAATAGATAGATTCTGCATATTTGACAGGATGGCTTATTGTTTTAATATGGAGTTTGAGAAAAAGAACATAGTTAAGTTTAACTAAAAAATTTTGAGCAACTGGAAAAATTCTGAGATTTTCTGGAACACATGAGATTGTAAAAAAAAAAAAAGTCATTTACAAATATGGGGGAGTTCAGTTTTGGAATATTAATTTTAAGACGCCTATTACAAATCCAAATGAACGTGTTGAATTGACAGTTGGATATCTGAGTCCGGAGACCAGGAGAGAGTCCTTGGGGGACCAGGCTGTCTCTCAGAAGCAGGATGTCCTGCCTGAACCACAGAGCATAGAAAATGATTTGAGTGTCTGTTTTCTCAGTTCTCCCAAGGATTAGTCATGAATGCGGTACCCGATGCATGGGAGAGAGGTTAGTTCAGTACCTGCAATGCACGCTTTACCGCGGTGGTCTTCAAAGTGTGACCTGGTACCCAGCAGCACCACCTGAGAACTTATTAAAAATGCAGGTTGTTGGAATGCCACCCCAGGCTTACTGAATCAGAAACTGAGGGGCAAGGAGCACATAATCAAGCCCTCCAATTGATTTGAACCCCCAGCTTAATGCCTTAGGACTCTGGGGTTTAATCTCTTTTGGACCCTGAGTAAGGAAGCCCTGAAACTATAAAATGAGGGGATCAGACTTACTGATACCCTGGAGGAGTGAAGTCTTTCTTCTCCTGTACCTTCTAACAGGGCAAGAGACTCCAATAAGACATTGGCTTTCATGTATTTGTTTGTTTCTAATCAGCTCATTGCATTCTGCACTTGCCCTGCCTCGCTGAGTAGTCAATAGTGAGGAGGCGCTCGTCGTACCTGAATTTAGCGCTGGAGGAGGTGACCGGAGACACAGTCATAAAGAGGATAGAAATAAATCATTTTTATCTTTTTGCTTCTGAAAATATCCTATTGTATAGATGGCCACATTTTGAGGTCAAGCTTTTCCTCTCTCACTGACTTAGGATTTTATTTCGGTTTTGTGTTTGTTTTTGTATTCACTATGATGTGTCTAGGTGTGGATTACTTTTTATTTTATTATATACTTGGCTTCTATCTGTGGGTTGATGTTTCCCATTGGTTATGAAAAATGATCAGCCAGTTTTCTTCAGATAGCATCTCTTCTCCATTCTATCTCTTTTTCTGGAATTCTATTCAAATATATATTAAGCCCCCTTACTCTATGTTCCTTTTCTCTCCTCCATATTTTGCATAGTTTTATCTTTAGACATTTCATTTGATAAAACTTCTGGTCTTTCAATTTCAGAATTTTTTCTTGCTATGTCAAATCTGCATTTGATTTTTAAATTATACTTATTGTGTTTTTCATTTCAAGGTATTCTAATTGGCTCTTTTACAAAGCTGCAGTGTTACTTTTTCTAGTTTCTCTTTCCTGTAGCTATTTCAAAGTGTATCTGTTACCATTTTGTTTTTTACTTAATTTATTTATTTTTGGCTGCGTTGGGTCTTTGTTGCTGCGTGCAGGCTTTCTCTAGTTGCAGCGAGCAGGAGCTACTCTTCATTGCAGTGTGGGGGATTCTCATTGCGGTGGCTTCTCTTATTGCAGAGCACGGGCTCTAGGTGAGTGGGCTTCAGTAGTTGTGGCACGCAGGCTCAGTAGTTGTGGCACAGGGGCTTAGTTGCTCCGAGGCATGTGGAATCTTCCCGGAACAGGGCTCAAACCCATGTCCCCAGCATTGGCAGGCGGATTCTTAACCACTGCGCCACCAGGGAAGTCCTCTGTTACCTTTTTAAATAGAGTAATTATAGTTGCTACTGTTTCTTATGTCTGGTAAGTCCAATATTTGATGTCTTTGCAGCTATTTTTCTGTTATGTGAAAGATAAAACATGCTCACGCAGTTCTGCCTTCCAAACAAGCATCTCTAATCAATCCCTAATTATCAGCACCAACAGGTGGGGGGAAAAAAACTGGCTTCAACCAAATATTCTGCCCACCTCTGATCTAGGGGTTTTATCTTGCAAAGTAGCTCCTTTGAAGAGAGCCCAACATTTATACTGACTAAATGTCAAGAAAGACAAAAGTTGGAATGAGTGGATGCATGTACACAAGAATGAGAGAGACAAAAATCTATCTTCAAATAAACCATAGTGATAACCCTAGATCAAAAACTCTTCTAACAGCAAGGAAGAATGCTTTTAAAAGTAGGTTAACGTCCACCAAACATCCAGCATGGGTTAGTCAGTTTAGAAATCAATTTAAATTATTCACCATCTGTCTTATAGTAGGGAATCTCTGCAGTTTATGAATAACAAAACTAAGGTTCAACTAATTTAGGTGATTTGCCCAGAGTTACAAAGTGGTAGATCTGAGTTTAGAACCCAGATCTAAAAGCAAAGTTCCTGTTTACTATTCCAGAGTCAAAGCTCTCAGCCCAGAAGGTGAGGTAGGATGAGGTGAAACCAAAATTATGAATCACTTCAACCAGAACGGAGAGATCGGAAGAGAAATGTATGTTGCGTAATTTAGGCGACCTCCTTGTTTGGGAAACTCTTCACTTTGTTTCCAAGGAAAATGTACTTCCTTTTGCCTCCGGCTGACTGCAGCAAGCCTTAGCAAGCTCCTGGGGCCTCCCAGTGTCCCCTCATATTGCGACTGGAAGAAAGCTGTAACACGAAGAAACCTTAAGAATGAGAAGTGTAAAGCATTTTGACATATTACTCACTTGCTCCCTCCTAAGGATTAATATATCAACATGAACCATATAGCTTTCTGACCCTTTGAGTCACTTCATACTAAATTTTATAAACGTGCAATTTTATAACTATAAAACACTAGAAATGATGCTTTTTATTTTATTGGAGAAGAAGCAGACCAGAGAAGATATAATCACCTGTGTAAGATCACACAGATGGTCAGCAGTATATTGGGACTCTCTCCTTTGCTTATTTGTCTGTCTAATGTGTGTTTCTTTGTAGAGGATCATGCATATTCATTGCAAAAGCAAAACATTCCTTGCTTCTATATATTGAATTCTTCACTTCATTTTTGAATATTTCAGAAGTGTCTCCAGTAGACACCTAGGAGAAGATGAGTTTCCACCCGGGGCCAGGTCATCCCTATTGTCTCCTTGCTCCAAAGGTCAGGACTTGGAACTAAAAGCAAACTGCGTTATACTCTGGCTTCATTTCTTCCACTAAATTGCAATGAAAACTTGGCTTCTGTTTCCTAGTTTGTAAAGTGCATCCTATGTAAACTATTCGATTTCCAATGTTGCTTACTCTTCCCGTTACATCACTTTGATTTCATTTCAAATACTCTATTTGTGACTGACTATATGTCTTGTACCAGGTTTTGTGATAAGCAAAGGTAATACAGAATGAATTATGCTCATTTCCTGCCCTTGAGGGACTTGAATTCAAGAGAGGAAAGCAGATCTGACAACATAATTTCCATATAGTAAATGCAATGTCCTTAGGTAATAAAACCAGAAATAACTTGTCTAATTCTCCCCTTTGACTATTCTTATCTGTGATAAAAACTTCAGACTAAGCCCTTAGAAAGCACATTGGAAAGGCAGAGCATCCTGTTTCAACACATACCAGTCATAAAATGAAGTCTCTCTTCAAACTCACTCCTTTCAATGGGCTAAGGCTTGCCAGCTGGGCACAGGGCATAGATTTCCGATGCTAACAGGATGTTGCAAGTACTCTGCACACAATGCCTTTAAGATCCCAGCGGAGTGATGGCTCCCCATTGAGAAACTTCTGTCAACCCTGCAGCTGTGCAATGGCCAACCCCTCCACCTCACCTCACAGTTAATGCAGATGAAATGCTTACAGAAACTGCCTGTCTGGAAAGGGTGAGCTCATGCCCCAAGGACTGAAATGACTTCCAAGCAGTCCCCAGCTCCCAAAAACAACAGCCCTGCTCTGGGGGGGATTGCACAATACCTATCCTCACACGTTGGTGGAATCTCGGGGCAGGGACCCATGTTTGCCTTGTGTGTTTATACCTCAACTCTAATTGAAAACCAGTGTAGAAACACCCCATAGCTAGAATAAATCCATGATATAGTTTGTCCCATCCTCTTTCATTTCCAGTGGGGAAGCTTAGGCCCTGGGAAGAGATGTGACTTCCAAAGTCACTCAACAAGGCAGGACAGAGCCCAAGCTGGAACTCTTGTTGTCTGGCTTAAATTTGATGCTATTTCTGTGGACCTTTATTTATTTATTTATTTATTTATTTATTTATTTATTGGCCGTACCGTGCGGCATGTGGGATCTTAGTTCCCCAACCAGGGATCGAACCCACACCCCCTGCATTGGAAGCGTGGAGTCTTAACCACTGGACCACCAGGCAAGTTCCTGAGAGCTATTTCCAAAACTGCACACAGCTTCTAGAATGACCTCCGTCCTTTGAGTTCCCTGGAATACACCGTGTTTTAAAGAAGGCAGCTAACAGCTGAAGCTTTTCTCAGCCCTTCCTTTTCCTGCTTCTCAACTCTTGCCTCAAACTCTGATATGGCTCATCTGCAAAGCAGTGCGACTAATCCTGACTTCTGTCCGTTATGGATTTTTACATTAACTTTGATATTTTAAAATATTGCATTCCAATATTTTTTATCATGATCATTGAGGGTTTGGGGTACCTGCTTGAATGTCGTGTCCAAGACGAGTGCCTTGTGGCCTCAGCCTAGTCCCAGCCCTGTTTCTAGTTCCTAGGCACCTTTCTGTAGAGTAGTAGCTGGCAAACTGCTCAACGGTGACACAGGGTCTAAGATGGACACCTCATGGGAAGAGCTGATAGAGAAGCTTCTGAAGAAGAAACAGGAGGTGCTCAGGGGGCTGGTCTCCTCCAGGACCACAGATACAAAGAAGGAGCACATGAGGATGTGCTCTTCTAGTTGCAAAGCCAGCTGTTGGAAAATCTCCAAAAGCCACTTGCAAACCCGCTACTGTAGAACCTCAGGGATGGGGGGCAGCCCCCCAAATCTGAATCCAAATTCAGTAGTAGGGAGCTTAAATCTGTAAGGAAGTGGGGATGGTCTTCACTGGCTACACCTTCTACACGTTGGCTCTATAACAGGCTGGGTAGCTTTGAAAGTCATCGGCCTCTATCACGAAGCTACATCATGTCCTGAGGAAGGTGTGCTGGGGACCAGCCAGTCAGAGGAAGGCATTCACCCATGGGCAGGTGGGGAGGTGGGCTGCCATGCTGGCCATTAGGTTGACCTCAACTTGACTGACCTGGGATTGCAGCCTCCACAGTGTTGCTCCTACTTTAGCTCTTCTCAGCCTGGATGGGGTCCTTTAATGATCTGGCTACTTGTGTTATTTATTTATTTTTTTTCCACCAGTGGAAGTGAACTTCTTGAGGGCTTTCTCAGCTCACTATTACCAGCCTGGAGCAGATGCTCAATATGCAGGACTGAATAAAGGGAAGAAATGAATTGAACCAAATCGACATACTTTTTCTGTAAAGGATCAGAAAGTAAATATTTCAGTGCTGAGGGCCATAGGATATCTCTCACAATTTTGCCCCTGCAACAGCCTTAGACAATGAATGGTATGTGAGTGGGTGTAGCTGTGTTACAATAGTTTATTTATGGTCACCGAAATTTGAATTTCATAAAATGTTCATGTTTCATAAAATGTTATGTTTTAGATTTTTTTTCAACATTTAAAAATATGAAAAAATTCTTAGCTCCTGAGCTACTTTGCCAATCCCTGGGTTAAACCAACAAACCTTGTACACTCCACACCCATTAAAAACTATTCTTATATTTCAGGCTGAATTCAAGCCAAATGCCACCTTTCCCAGAAATATTGGCAGTTTAATAAAATAAGAATCCCTAGGAAATGTAAATAATTATGAAGAAAATGGTGTTCATCTGCTGAAGGAATGATAAACGTCAGGATACAAAGACTAGGAAGAGACATTCATTGAGATTTGTTGGGTGATTAGGTTAATTTGGGTTATTTGCTTGTTTTCATTATTGCTGCTGTTGTTTGTGTGTTTTGGTTTTTGTTTGTTTGGGTTTTGTCTTGTTTCGTTTTCTTTTGCAAGAAGGACTTGCCAGAGCTAAGGAATTCCATTAATTCATTGTGTTTCTCTATCAGCTAATAGACTCCCTTATTACATGGGGCTTTGTAGTTTATTAGGTAAATTATTTTTTCACGTAACCCATCCAACAATTCTGTCGAGTAAACAGAGCAAATACTATTAGGATAGCTAAGTTATGGATGAAGATTGGAAAGTCTTAGGTACTTGATAAAACTCAGAGCTAGTATGTAATCGAGTCAGTATTGAACCCCCAGTCCTGTGGTCCAGTTTGGTGCCATTGCCTTCTTATCACACTGTCTCCTGCTGGCAACACCCTCGAATAGGTACCATGGAAGATACGGAGGTGAGTAAGTTATGAGGCAGGAGAGAGAGACACCCCCAATTACAGAGCAAAGTGAAAGGGGCAGTAGCCAGCAACCCTGGCAGCCCCGGGGTCTGTAAGGGTGCTGGCCTCGGTGATGATGGAGGGGCTCCCCCTTGGAAGGAAAGCTGGCGACCCCTGTGCCATAGGTGATTGCAGGACTGAGGTGGTAACCGGCGCACTGGAAAATTATAGCCACGGAGTGCACCAGTGGACAGAGTTCCAGAACTTTCCAAGTCCCTCCTTATTCCGACAAACTGAAGAGGCCAACAAGTAAATAGATAATGCTTATCTATAATGAGCTATACCTCATCGTGCGTGCTTTAACACCGCCAAGGGGTAAGGTTCTCCCAAAGCAGCCAGATGTAGGGCAGCCCGTGCTTCAGGTATGTGCGCCTGTGCGAACAGAGGAGGAGAATTTTCAGTGTAGAGCTGCCACGATAATAGCTGTAAATGTTTATTTTAAGTGTTCCTTTCCCAAGGTCTATAAACCCCGTGCCATGAGAAAGCTGAAGGCATAACTATCTTGACTCACACCGGCCCAGAGGAGGGTTATTCACTAACTCTTTCTATTTGACCCAGCAACTCCTAATTGGTATAAACTAACATCATGTCCTATTAAATATTTACTGTGCCAGCTCATCTGTGTTTCTGAAAAGTAAGCCAGGGAGCCCGAGGTTGAAAATCTCGTCCTGCTACTCAGAGGCTATAATATTTCTCTGGCTTCAAAGCCCTGCTTTGTCAGGATCCAGAGTCTGAATTTAATGGCAAGAAATAAATCTTTAATAGGAAATTGCGTTGATCAGAGGATTCGCTGAAGTAAGCCAGGACATGGGCTGTGTGAACTCGGCTAGGAATTTCACCATGCATTTGAATACAACATGTCAAATAAACAGCGTCGTAAGTTTGACTAATAATAGACATATTAGTAATCAGAAAACTTACTTTTTTGAGGCCATACTATGTGTCAGGAACAATACTTGGTGCTCTATATACCTTAGCTTGAATGCTCACAGTGAGTCTGTAACATAGCCAACTTTATAAAAAGTTCAAGTTCAACTGCAGGGACCCTGAGAACAGACTACTTGCTTAAATCTTGGCTGTATGATCTTGGGAAAGGGAGATTAACAATAATAATAGTTTGCTCCTTGTGGCAGGTTGCATGCCCTCCTCCCCTACCCCAAAGATAAAATATGTCCACGTCAATGTGAATGTGACCTTATTTGGAAAAAGTGTCTTTGCCAATGTAATTAGGTTAAGGATCTTGAGATGAAATCATCTTGGATTGTCTGGCTGGGCCCTAAATCCAATGACAAGTGTCCTTAGAAGAAAAAGGCAGATCCACTCCCAGCTCTCTCTGCAGCTGTTGGCAGGCTCCGCCCCTCCCTGACTGTAGGCTGGAGACATCAGTTCCCTGCCACATGGGCCTCTCCGTGGAGCTAGTCACAATGTGGGCACTTGTTTCCCGAGCATGAAGGCAGTGAGAGAGAGAGTGACAGAGACAGAGAGAGAAGTGAGAGGGAGTGAGAGACTCCACCAGCAGTCTGTTCCTGAAGCCATACCCGCATAGTTAGGTATTGGTTTAAGTGCACCCTGTGCTGGTACCGATATCTGCATTTGCTGTCTAGTGCTGTCTAAACATTCACCTCGAATTTAGAAGCTTAAAGCAACATATATTTATTGTCTCACAGTTTCTGTGGGCCAGTAATCCAGACACAGCTGGACTGCATACCTCTGACTCAGGATTTTGCACAAGGTTACACTCAAGGTGTTCCTGTGACTACACTTATCTCAGAGCTCAACTGAGAGAGGATCTGCTTCTATTAGGGACTAAAATGTGCCCCCCACCCCTCCCAAATCCCTATGTTGAAGTCCTAACCACCAGTACCTTAAGATGGGACTGGATTTGGAGAAAGAACATTTAGGAGTTAATTAGGGTTAAATGAGGTCATAAAGGTGGAGCCCCACCAATCTCCCCAAGGGTAGGTGCCCTTATAAGAAGAGGGAGAGACACCAAGAACACACACACACACACACACACACACACACACACACACACACACAGAGGAAAGGCCATGTGAGGACCCAACAAGAAGGTGGCCATCTGCAAGTGGAGGAGAGAGGCCTCAGGAGAAACCAGACTTGCCGACACCTTGATCTTGGACTTCCAGCCTCCAGAACTGTGAGAAAATGAATTTCTGTTGTTTAATTCACCAAGTCTACAGTTTTGGTTATGGCAGCCCCAGCAAATGAACATCGTTTCCAAGCTCACTGGCATGGCTGTGGGCATCCTCAGATCCCAGCTAGCTGTTGTTAGCTGGAGACATCAGTTTTCTGTCAGGTGGGCCTTTCCGTAGGGGAACTCACAGCATGGAACTGGCTTCCCTCAGAGTGTCCATGCCCACACGTGTAAGAGAGCGAGAGGGAGAGAAAAACAGAGACGGGGGAGAGATGAAAACCAGGGTCTTTTTATAACCTAATATCGGAAGTGGAATCCCCTTCCTTTGCTGTATTCAGCTCATTAGAAGTGAGTCACTAGGTTCAGCCCACAGCCGGGAGGAGAGGGCTAAACAGGGCAAGAAGCAGGAGGCAGGAATCACCGGGAACCATGTGACCGTCCATCCCCCACAGAGAGAACAAACGAAACACTGAAAAATGTCAATCCTGTAACACTCGTAATGAAAACTGAATCGTGACTTTCCATGGTTCTCCAGTGCAGTCCAGACTCCTTTCTGTGGCTTTCGGGTACTTCACGGTTGGATTCTGCTTACCTCCTTCTCTTACTAACTATACTCCTTTTATCTTTACTCCTCAGATGCATTCAGTTCTTTCACACCTCAGGGAATTTGCCTTGCTTCTCCTTCTGTTTGGAGAGAGATCGTCCCCAGATGTTCCCAGAGGTTAGATCCTTCCTGTTAGGCCTCAAGACACCATCCGGGGAGTGACCTTCCTTCAATATCCCAAGGTTGTGGTCCCAACGCCCCACCACCTAAGGCACTCCTTATCTTATTACCTAATTTTATTTTCTCCGTCGCACTTACCTGTTTAGTGGTTGATCTATAGGCGCTGTCTCTGGAATATATGCCGGTCACAGTCGGCTTGGTAACCTGGTGTCTGGAGCAGTACTAAACCTGCACTAGTCTTTCTTCAAACATGCTTCAACACTGTATGGAGAAGCTGGGGTGACTGAGAAAAGCCCAAATGCCAGGCTGGGGATCCAGGATGTTTTCGGAGGAGGCAATTTCTGACCAGGGCAGCAATAAGTTTCAAAGGAAGATCTAAAGGGATCTGGAAGCAGGTGGAAGAGTGATCCATGGGTGGACCCTGCAGACAGCTGGGATGCAGAGACAGGCCAGAGGCAATGGGGGGCACGGACCCCGGGAACGATGGGGCCTGTGCATTTTTTCATAGAAATTATTTTACGGAAATATTCTTACATGTTTGTGCCTGAGTAAACATGGCAGGAATCCAAATGAGTCTCTACTTTCCATTTTGAGTATCACAGGGTTCATGCCATTCCGCTTCTCACCAATTCTGACTCTTTCAAAAGAGAATGTCTACGTAATTACAGACATAAAAATAGATGGGACTTCTGCCACAGAGAGTAAGCCACTTTATCCCTTTGCTTTAAAACACTTTATGTCCCTGTGATCCCATGCATTTGGTACATAATCTGTTTGCACGTTTTGAACTCCCAGCAAAATGTATCATGTCTTTCCACTATGTAGTGAGTCATCAATAGTGTCCTTATATAAACACATCAAAAAAACAGGACAAAAAATCTGAATCAGTGTTCCAATACTCTGGCCCGGCCCCTCACTTCTCTTTGTTTTCTATTTTTCTAAAGAGAAAGGGAAGAAGGAACAGAGAGAGACAGAGACAGGTTGCTTTTGATTTTCTCTTTCTGGAGTGGCCATTGTCACTGGAGACAAAAACATTCTCCTGGCATGGCATTTAGAACAGGAAGTTTAAGCTACATATAGCTGTGGTTTCTTAGCCTAGAGTTGGGCCAACATTTCCTTCCTTTTGGTGGCTCAGATCATATATTGTTAGAGCTACAGAGAAACCCACTTCAGCCTCAGTTTCCTGATCTGAATAAGGAAGTGGTTGAACTAGATAAGCTTGAAAAAACCAAGGTCTTAAAAGCCTGTGATTCTAAATACAAACACACACACACACACACACAAATCAAGCAAGATTCTGCTTGGGGAACACCGTGCATTGTATATACTCAATAAACATTTGTTGATCTGATGTTGTTTGATCTTACCTAATCCAACATCACCTGCTTTCCATTTCCAAAAGCTTGTGGGGCGTTCAGCTTCTTATCCTCGCTAATTAATTCAATTCCATCTTTTCATGTACAAAATGCTATGTGTGTACAGAAAAGAGAGGTCCAAGTTCAGCAGCAGCAGTGAAAAGGGAAGCTTCACAGAAGAGGTGATGGGTTCTGAGGCATAAGTAGAAGTTTGCCAAATAAAAAGAGAGGAGGAAAGGCATCTGGGGACAAAAGAATGATGTGTGCAAAAGCTCAGAGTTACGAGAGAGTCTGGTGCGCTAGAGAATCCTGGAATGTAAGAAAATCGAGGAGATGAACCAGGACCACAGACCGTAAAGAAAGGGGCCATGTATCTGTTTCCGTTTAGGTAGCATCACTTCAATTGTTCTTCCGAAACTTCCTTGATCCTTCTCAGTGTCTGTGTGTCTGGAAAGGCTGACCCTGACCCCTGGCTCTAGAGGGAGGTGCTTTCCCAAGTTTGACCAGTTTGACCATGACATCCCTTCCATTCTCTGGGGTTTTCAAATCAAAGGTGAGCAAGTAACTCAAGTTGGGCCAATCCTACTCAATGGAATCAGGATTTCTGCTAAAGCAGATGGAAAAGTGAGACTGCTGTTCTGTTGGCATCACTAAACTGTTACCTGAAGCTGTAGGAGGCCATTTTACCAATACCTGCGGTGAGCCCACCTGGGAAGGAAGCCATCCTATAAGCAAAGCAGGGCCAAGAGGTTGAGATGCTTGGTGAAATGCTTTGTTCACGGAGCCGGGGTTTCTCAAAGGGAGAGCCACTGGCATTCTGGGTAAGGCAATTTCCCCTTGGGTGGAGTGTGCTGCCAGGTGCCAGACAGTCACATCCTCAGCCCCCATGGAAGTAGCCCCCCTCCTCCAATTGTGATAAGCAGAACTGTATTTCCAAATGGCCCCTAAGGAAGTGGTACTGCCTCAGGCAAGAAACTGACTTGGATGAAGTCATGCCTACTCTGAAGGTTCAAAGTCCATTTTTGTTTTGTTTTGTTTTGTTTTGGTTTGGGTTGGGTTTCTGTCACTTGCAAGTAAAATGGTCATAAGTACTTCAAAGAAGCAAGGGTTAAATGGTGAAGGTATTCTCTACTTGCGTCATTTAGTATCTAATTCATGATTGAGTCTGCATGTGCGTGTGTGTGTGTGTGTGTGTGTGTGTGTCTGTGTGTGTGTTGTATGTTTTGGGGATATGAGAACAGCAGAGGCAGGCATTGATGGTAAAACTAGACAAGCCTAATCTGAGGACTGCTAGCTGTCACTTCAATGTCAAAACCTTAAGGGCTAGGGAATTCCCTGATGGTCCAGTGGTTAGGACTCTGTGCTTTCACTGTCAAAGGTGCAGGTTCAATCCCTGCTCGGGCGGGGAACTAAGATCCCACAAGTCACAAGGCGTGGCCAAAAAAAAAAAAAAAAAATTCAAAGGGCTAAAAGAGAGGTGGATATAAAGAAAATTAGGAAGGACCAAATGCCAGGCAACTTAAGGAACTGCACCTTGACATAAAATAAGCTTTAAAAACTAGATACCAGGCAGGATGATAATTAAAATATTTAACAATTGATATAGTAAGAACGTGGAAATTTAAAAATGAACCTGTGTGTGTTCTTTAGAGAAACAGAACCAATAGGAGATATATACATCTCTACATCTCCTATTCCTTCTGTTTACATACAAATTTATTATAGGAATTGGCTCATGTGGTTACAGAGGCTGGGAGGTCCCACAGTCTGCTGCCTTCAAGCTGAAGAACTGGAAAGCTGGTGGTGAAATTCAGTCCAGGTCCTAAGGCCTGAGAACCAGGGGGCTGGCAGTGTTAATCCCAGCGTCTCAAAGCCCAAGAACCAAGAGCTCCAATATCTGAGGGATGGAAAAGATGGGCGTCCCGGCTTAAGAAGACAGAGAGGGAATTTGCCCTTCCTTCACCTTTTTGTGCATTCGGGTTCCCAGCGATTGGATGATGCTGTCCACGTTGGTGAGAGTGGATATCTTCACTCAGCCAAATGCTAAATCACACGCTAATCTCTTCCAGAACAGCCTCCCAGACACACCGAGAAACGGTGTTTTATCAGCTATTTGGGCATCTTAGGTCAGTCAAGTTGACACATTAAAATTAACCATCACAGAACCCCATCAATAAGAATTGATGCCAATGGGTGGAAACAGCCGACTGTTCTTCCTGCAGCCACGGACCTCAGTATTCTCACTAAGCCCTAACTGTTGTATCGTAGCATCTTTACGTGACTCTGGTCTTCACAACAATCTCTATTAGGATTTTTTTTTCTTAAACAACCAAATCCTTTCCAGTTTGCATCCTGGGTTCCAGGCCAGTGTGATGGTAAATGTACTTTCATCTTTTCTCACTGACTTTGCGTGTAGATTTTTTCTTTTTCTATGTAATAAGCTGGCACAGATAACTTGATAAAGAAACTGGGAATAAGGAGGATAAATTTGACGATGACTAAATAGGCATATATATCGTTTATAAAGTTTCTCTCTCTCTTGATTTATCTTCCATTTTCTCATTCTTGTTCCTTTATTCTTATAAAGAAAAACATCAAGACTTTGCCTTGCTTGGAAAGCACTAAACCCTGTAACCTCTTTTTTCCCCTCATTTAAAAATGTGCCTTACTGGGCTTCCTTGGTGGCGCAGTGGTTGAGAGTCCGCCTGCCAACGCAGGGGACGCGGGTTCGTGCCCCAGTCCTGGAGGATCCCACGTGCCGCGGAGCGGCTGGGCCCGTGAGCCATGGCCGCTGGGCCTGTGTGTCTGGAGCCTGTGCTCCGCAGTGGGAGAGGCCACAACAGTGAGAGCCCCGTGCAAAAAACAACAACAAAAAAAAAAACAAAAAATGTGCCTTACTACTTTCTCAAACGGTAAAAAAAATAACTACATTCTGGTTTCCTTCAGTTAGTTGCTTTCCCCTAAAATAATCCATTCACATAGAGGATCTCGTGAGCAATATATAATTTACTGGAGAGTGCCTAGAGCCAACAGAGGGTTTATACTGGCCTAGCGAACAGCAAATTGAAATCTCCCTTAGACATCTCCATAGTGCCAAAAATTCTCCATGGTGGAGGCTGGGTGGTGATTCTCTTCATTCTTTCACCTCTCTCCCTGCCTCTTCAGCTCTTTCTATTCTACCTTTAGTTTTCATATGACTGTCCAAACTCTTCTCTCCTGCATGAGGCAATGCAGGGCTGCCTTGCTCTATCTTTGTCTTGAAACTCACCCATCTACCCACTACCTTACCTGCCCAAATAAAAGGCCCCTCCACTTGCTAGGACCTATGCTATTTAGAAACAAGAGGCTTTAAGTAACAAAACTTATTATCTTCTCCCCTGCTGGATATTTCAGAATGTCTGTGTATTAGTTCAACAATGTTCCAAATTATTACAACCATGTTCCACTAAACAGAGATGTTAAACTGGTATTATACTATGCTTTTAAGCATAATCCTTTGGTGAAAGATAAGTGAAGCCATTGTCCGTGACTGTGCTCTACAATGTGATGTCTGTGACATGGTGCTTTCTCTTTCTGGCCTTACGTGCTGCTGACATTTTTATCCTAGTTTTTACCCCAGTCTCTCTACTCCCCCTGATTACAGCCTCCCAGCAAATTCAACTGCTTTTCAGCACATGAAGAGAAATGAGGAATTCAATTTTCAAAGTAGAAATACAATGGGATTTCCTGTTTGTTTCCCACAGGCAGTGGCCTTTTGAGGACAGGAGGCATATGTCTACTTTCCTGGTAATAAATCGTAGGTTATATAATGACACAAAATATTTGGGTTAAAGGAGAGTAACTGGTTCCCTGCTTTCCTTCTTAAGTATATTATCTGGCCCTATTCACTTTATAGAGAACGTCATCTTATCATTTATTCCTTTTTCTCATTAATTTAAAAATGTATACTGAGTATCGGTGCTATTCTAGATGTTATGTTTGGCGTCAGAAATACCAAAGTGAATGTCCTGACCTCTGCTCCAAGGAAGGCTCAATCTAACCATGCAAGAGAAAAGACAAGCAAAGATCACTTATTAAAATTATGGATAATAATGTTTAGATGGTGATGATGATGACTTACATTCATTGTACCAGGAACCATGGTAAACAATTGACCTTTATCTCATTTAATCCTCCCAACAATCCCACGAGGTGTTCACTGTTAATATTCCTATTATATCAGTGAGGTAACTAGAATTAAAGGGGATCCAGTAACTTGCCCTAAATCAGAAAGCTACCACGAGGTAAAGCCAGGAGTGAATTCCAGGTCTGTCTGAGACTAAGTCTAGGCTACTAACTCTTCCAGATGAAACGCTATAGAAAGGAACGAGGGGCTGGATCAGAACAGAGAGAGTAATAACTGCCCTTGCCTAGGAGCAGTCAGGGAAGGCTTCACAGAGGAGGTGGGATTTTTGCTGGCTCTGAAGGAAGAGCATTTTGTGGCAGAGTTGTGTAAGCAAGGGGAAGAGCAGCGTGGCCAAAGGCCATACTAAGGAAATGGGCAAAAACAGATACAGTTTTGGTAAGGAGGAATAAGTGAATGTGACGAGAGCTTGAGATAATTCATCAGGGTTGTCCTGCAGACAGTGTGGTCTCAGGTCCCAGCAGACTCCTGACAGCGCAGTCAGCTGTACTCAGCGCTATCTATGAATGTCTGTCCAGCGCCACCAGCACCGCCCAGGGCTAAGATGCAGAGAAATTGATAAACGAACTGACACAAAGAATCCTGTCACTCTCCACTCACATTCATCACCGAGTCTTGACATTTTTAGCTCCAAAGCACACCTCAAATACATCCACTTCCCCCAACTCTGTTGTGTGCCCCCTAGTCAAAGCCCCTCTCCTTTCTTATCTAGGCTGTCATGACAGCCTCCTGAGTGGTGGTCAGCTCCCAAACTTGCCCCTCTCCAGGACAAGGTCCACCTACACCCCAATCAGGGAAAACCCTCTTCAAACACCAGTGTGATGCTGCCACTCCTCTGACTCAAAACTTTGCACTTAAGGTAAAGTCCAAAAGCATCAACAGGATCCAAAGCCCTGTGGTCCTCCGGCATGTTGACATGCCAACACCCTTCCCGTCCCTGGCCTTCACCCACACTGTTGCCTCGATGCAGGGCTGCCCCCAGACTCTTCCTTTGCCTGAGTCCTGTTCAGCCTCCTTGGGTTCATCACCCCTTCGTGGGAGCAGCCCTCTTCTGTCTCATCTCGATTTTGGTCTCCTTCATAGTCTGCCTCCTCTTCATACCACTGACCAGGGCTTGAACTGACATGTTCATTTGAGTCATTATTTGTACACCTTCCTCTAACATAATTAGGACAGAAACCTTGTCGTGTTTGTGTCCACACTGTGTCCTCAGTGCCTACTGGCACAGCGCATGCTTCATGCAAGGACACGGTAAGTATATTTGCATGCATATTTAATGGACTAACTGGACAAATGAATGAGTACATGCTGGAATTTTAAAAAAAAATTTTATTTGAATATAGTTGATTTACAATATTGTGTTAGTTTCAGGTGTACAGCAAAGTGAATCAGTTATATACATACATATATCCACTCTTTTTAAGATTCTTTTCCCATACAGGCCATTACAGAGTATGGAGTAGAGTTCCCTGTGCTATACAGTAGGTCCTTATTAGTTGTCTATTTTATATATAGTAGTGTGTATGTGTCAATCCCAATCTCCCAATTTATCCCCCCCCTTACCCCCTGGTAACCATAAGTTTTTTTTCTACATCTGTGACTCTATTTCTGTTGTGTAGATAAGTTCATTTGTACCCTTTTTTTAGATTCCACACATCAGCGATATCATATGCTATTTGTCTTTCTCTGTCTGATTTACTTCACTCAGTGTGACAAATTCTTGTTTGAAAAACCCATCTTGAACCCTGAAAGCACCTTGCTCCTCCCTACGCAGAAAATGAACAGTTATCTTTGTTCCCCAAAGTGGATTTGGGTTTTGGAAAAAGCTCAGAGTCATCAGGAGGCAGTACTGTTAAGAAAAGCGCTGACCAGACTAGAGGAGACCCTGGCACTGCCGATCAGGGGCCCCGTGAACCAGAGAAAAGGTTATCGTGTGGTCCCGGCAGGTCACTGATGGGGTCTATGCAGAAGAGGCATCCTGCAGCTATTTCAGCAGTGGTTTCCCTAGAAAATCATTTCAAAGGCGGAGCCTCCATCTGCATGTGTGTTTTATCTGGCACATGTTGTAAGCGTCAGGCTCAGGATCTTCATTATTAAATTGCCTTTTGCATAAACTGCAATTCTGTGACTGTCCCTCCACCCAAATAAATGTGTTATACAAGGCGTTCATTTACAAGAAATGTCTAAAAGCCTGCATTTGGTTATAAAGGGAAGAACAGTAAAGACCAATTCGCTACGATGTTTCTGGTGTCGTCTTGCTCATGGGAGATGCATCAGGAATTTCCCTGCATGTTATTCCTGCCAGCTGGAGGCTCATGGAAGCCTTGCTCTCACCTGGAGACAGAATCATCTCTGTCACATGCAGCCAGCTACGGGCACACCATCTCTATCTGCTGCTTGATCACGGCAGCTGAAAAACGAAAGCCTCCTCTGTCTGAGGGCATGCCTTTAATACAAAAAGATACTCCTCTCTTTGATTCTATCTACTCTAGAAAGGCACCTCAAATTCCAAAAACTGAGCACCATAAAAAAGAAAAAGCAGTGCCCATTTTAGGATAGAAATAGCTATGTTCCTCTGCTCTTATAAGGCAGACCCGGAAGGAGCCTCAGAATAGAGTGGACCTTGTTCCCAAACAGGCACTGCCATTGATGACCTATATTGTTTGAGGCAAGCCTCTTGGCCTGAGTCTCCTCACAGATACAGTTTGGGACGGGAGGGACGTTGCTGGGATTCCTCTCGTTGGCAAGATCCAACATAGTACAATGATAGCCCAGTCATTTAGACTGTAAATTATGTTCTATGGAAATAACAAGTTGCATCATTTGTTCATCTCTGGAACCTTTAATTTCCAAAACTATGGGCTCAGTGTAAAAAAAAAAAAAAAAAAAAAACAGAAATATAAATGGAAGCCACAAAGAAAATATGGGAATGAATGTCAACAGATTCATCCAACCCTTTGGCTTCTGGATTCTCCCCTCGCAGCCCTGTGGGGCTCCCATGCTGCACTGGCGCCCACTCCTGCCCTCTGCTCTGTTCCTGGCCTGCCCTCGGGGCTACTCTATGGACTCTGATCTTCCCCTTGCCGGTCCTTCCAGATGGGATCGTGTGCTCTTTTTAGTAGGCCTCCTGTGTGAGCTTTTTGGTTTTGTTTTCGTTTTTTTGCGGTACCCGGACTTCTCACTGCTGTGGCCTCTCCCGTTGCGGAGCACAGGCTCTGGACGCGCAGGCTCAGCGGCCATGGCTCACGGGCCCAGCCGCTCCGCGGCATGTGGGATCTTCCCGGACCGGGGCTCGAACCCGTGTCCCCTGCATCGGCAGGCGGACTGTCAACCACTGCACCACCAGGGAAGTCCTGTGGGTTTTTTTTGTTTCTTTGATCGTCTTGCTTCTGCTTCTTCTAGGAACGGCCCCTCTTCACCACCCAGCCACCATAGACCTCAAACCTGGTCAAGTGGCTTCAATTCTAAAGTTTTCCTTGTCCCATTCTCAAACCTCTCCTCTATCCTGGTGGGATTTCTGTCATTTACTGAATCTTGTAAACTTGTGCATTCTCTTAACAGCTCTGCCAAAGAAGCACGGTTCCAGATATAGGAGTCAGAAGACCTACCCTTAAACTGAGGCCTAGTGGCTCCTGACGATGTGACTTTGGGCAAGTTACCTTGCTTCTTTGAAACTCACTTCCTCTCAGTAATGTGAGAATAGCAATATGTACCTTAATAGACGCTGTAAGCTTTAAACGGAGCAACCTACATAAAGTCCCTGATATATAAAAGCTCTTAATATTCGTGGCTTCCTTTCCTCTCCACCGTTTTTGGCATTCGCCATTTAAAAAAAATATATATATATATATATTTTTTTTAATTTTTGCATCATAATTCTTTGGGCCTTTCCCCTTTTTCTCCACTTCTAAACTGTAAGCTCCCTGAGGGCAGGAAAGATGCCTATGCAACTTAATAACCCCACAGTACACTTACAGCTAGAAAGAGATTAATATTGTTGGGTAAATTAAATGGAACAAACATCATGCATATTGCCATTTCCAGAGAGGGACATTGAGATTAAAAGGGGACAGAAATCTGAAGTTCTCAGGCGAACCATCCTCCCCCGATGACAGTGGTGGATTGGTAAGTTAAAGAAAGAGGCCCATACTTCCTTCACCCACATGAAACACAAACATTCCACCCATTTTAATCAGGGCCTTAGCTCACACATTATATACATTTCTTTCATTCTTAGCCTCCCTCTAACGCAGTCACAATAGCCCACTATAAAGCACCATTCCCATGGCTCACTCAGTCTTTCTTCTCCTCATACTGTACAAATACATAAAACCAAAAATGCCCACCCCTGCAGCATTTTACAGGGTGGCCTTTACTCCTTAGTGGCAAGGTTTCTTCACACACTCTCACCCAGTCTTTGACCCACATGCTTAGTCCTTTGGTGCAGAACTATGGGATCCTCCAACATCCAATGTCCCTCCTCTGTTCCTTCAGTGTCATATGTGTCTGCTTGAGAAGATTTACCCATACTCCCTTATAGAGAGGACCATGAGCTGCAAGAAGCCCATCATTTTGTAGGTCTGGGGACTCTTACACCCTTGGCCCTGGGTCTGTGATCCAGCCAAGGTGGAGAAGGCAGTAATGCTAATAGCCATCAGCCATACTGGGGCTAATTTATCTTCATTTCTTTGAAACAGGTTTTTGAACACCTACTCCTTAGATAATGGATGGAAGAGAAAATGGTTTAGTTTAATGTCACCAGGGAAAGAGGGAGGAGAGAGGCAGATAATAGGACTCAAGAATGCTCTCCGCGGCTTTGATTTCGCTTGTGTTTATTGACACCTTTTAGGATGGACTACTCTTCCTATGACTTTAGGAACTTTTTAAAAAAATTTTAAGTTCTGATTAGATAAGTGCTACCAGACTTATAAAAACAGCACAGAACCTGATGGCAGATGAAGTAGAGATTGACCATCCAGTTTGCCATTTAAGAGCTACTTGACCTTGGAGAAGTGACCTAATGTCTCTGACTCACAGCGTCCTATTCAATGGGTGTTTTAAGTGTGTGTTGCTGGGTTGTTATCAGGGTCTGTGCTAATGAACACAAAGTAGCTGGCAGGGCACTTGGTATAAGCTCTCAGGTAATGGTCGCAGCTCCCGATCTTTTTAAATCGATTGCTTTTGATCTGAATCTGACAGAGAAAAGATAAGCAGATACAAAAGGGCAGAAAGCTTTTCAATCTTTCTCTAAATTACCAGCCACTTCTTTGTGGACTGTCCAAAGGGTTCCCGTGCTCTCCCAGGTACTGCAGAGGGCTGAAATCTGCAAACACAGTCCCCAGGCTCCCATTCC
Organism: Aethalodelphis obliquidens; assembly: GCF_003676395.1. Classification (NCBI taxonomy): domain Eukaryota; kingdom Metazoa; phylum Chordata; class Mammalia; order Artiodactyla; family Delphinidae; genus Aethalodelphis; species Aethalodelphis obliquidens. The sequence continues at coordinate 34,277,071 of NW_020837956.1, forward strand.
ATCTGGTTTTCCTTTGCCTTTTGCCAATGGGGGGCGCTGCTGACAGACTGGAAGGCAGAGGGGAGGTGGCCTGTTCTTTCTGGCTGCCAGCGGCATCTCTGGTGGTGGTAGAGGTGGCTGAAACCACAGCAGCCAGTGAGTGAACCCATGCGTTCCTCCCCCGCAGCGTGGTCCTGGGAAAGGCAGCCAGGGGCTCTTCAGCAGCCAGGGCAGCGAGGTGCTGCTGAGCTGGGCGTCTCAGCAGCTTGAGGAGCAACATTGGCTCCTGTGACATGTTTTGGCTCTGGTGGTTCCAACAGTAGCCTCAGTGGCACAGTGACCTTGGGCTCTGGGTACCAGTTTCTACCTCCTCCACTTTTTTGCTCTTACAGCCCCAAGGATGGTAGCCTCTTCCGAAAGTTATTAACTCTGGGTACAATTTCCCCTCCTTTTTATTAAAAGGACTTTTTTTTAGAGCAGTTTTAGGTTCACAGGAAAATTGAGCAGAAAGTAAAGAGATATTCCATATACCTGCTGACCCCACCGGGGACAGCTCTCCCCATCGTCAGCAACCCTCGGCACAGTGGTACCTTTGTTTCAGTCGATAAATCTACCTTGACACACCATTAATGCTCAAAACCCATAGTTCACATGAGAGTTCGCTCCTGGTGCTGTACAGTCCATGAGTTTCACGACTGTATAATGGCATGTGTCTGATATTACAGTATCCTACAGGATAGTTTCGCCGCCCTAAAAATCCCCTGTGCTCCACCTGTCATCCCTCCCTCACCCCAAACCCTGGCAACCACTGATCTTGTTATGTCTCCATCGTATTGCTTTTCCTCAATGTCGTGTCATTGGAATCATATGCCATGTTGTAGCCTTTTCAGATTGGCTTCTCTCACAAAGTAATATATATTTACGGATCCTCTGTGTCTTTCGGTGCCTTGCATAGCTCATTTCTTTTTAGAGCTGAATCATATTCCATTGTGGTCTGGGCGTACCACAGTTTGTTTATCCATTTACTGGCTGAAGGACATCTTTATCGCTTCCAAGTTTTAGCAATCATGAAGAAAGCTTCTATAAACATTCATATAAAGGTTTTGTGTGGACCTAATTTTTCAACTCCAAGTTTTCAATAACAAGAAGTGGGATTGCTGGATCTTAAGGTGAAAGTATATTTAGTTTTGTAAGAAGCTGACAAACTCTTCCAAAGTGGCTGTACCATTTTGCGTCCCCGGCGACAATGAGGGAGAGTTCCTATTCCTCAACATCCTCTTCAGTATTGGTATTATCAGTGCCCCAGATTTCGGCCATTCTAACAGGTGTGTGGTGGTATCTTGTTGTTTTAATTTGCATTTTCCTAATGACACATGACCTCGAGCATCTCTTCATATGCTTATTTTCCATCGGCATATCTTCCACAGTGAGGTATCTGTTCATATCTTTCACCACTTTTTTGTTTTGTTTCACTTTTATTTTTTTTAGTTTTTTTCCAGCTTTATTAAGATATAATTCACATATAAGTGAACGTTGTAAGTTTAAAGTGTATATGTTGATTTGATACACTTATATTTTCAAAATGGTTACCACCAGGGTATTAGCCAATGCCTCCGTTATGTCACATCTTTACCATTTATTTTTGTGGTGAGAACATTTAAGATCTATTCTCCTAGCAACTTTCAAGTATATAATACAGTATTATTGACTATAATCACCAAGCTGTACATTAGATCCCCAGTTTACAGTCGTACCAATAGTGCACAGCTGTTCCCTTTCCTCCACGTCCTTGCCAACACCAGTTATTTGTTGTCTTTTTGATGACAGTCGTTCTACCAGGTTGAGGTGGTATCACAACATGGATTTCATTTGCATTTTCCTGATGGTTAATGATGTTGAGCACCGAGGGATCTGGGAGGGACTCAGGCATGTGGCATCAGGGACTCTGAAGCTGCTGAAATCTGCAGGGGTCTGCAGTGGCTGTGCTGGCCATTGGTCTCTTCAGTGGCAAAATCTGCTGGGTTTGTTGCAGAGGAGGTCATCCTACTCTTCCTTTCCTGGTGAGGGGAACTCTTTCTACTTGGGAAGTTCCCTCTTGGTGCTGGGAAGTTCCAGCTTGGGGGACGGGATGATGCAGGCAAAATGAAACTCTCTTCCTTCTCTTTTTGTGCGGTTATTCTTAGATCTTTTGTTTTACTGTGCTGCTGAAGAGCATTCGCTGGACTCCAGAACTCTCCCAGAGCTGTTTTTGTTCATGGACAGCTGTCTAATTGTTGATCTTTGTGGGAGGACAGAGGCTGGTGTTTCCTATATTGCCATATTGGTGACATAACTGTTGCCCACTTTTTAAAAGGTTTTTTGTTGTTCTTTTCTTACTGTTTAGTTTTTAAAGTTTTTTCGACAACCCTTCCAAATTTAGTTTCTTTAGCTCTTCTATTTCTTTTGTAACTAATTCTCCATATTAAATTCCCTCTTTTCATAGTACTATAATACTGTTTATTTTTCTGACTAGACAATGACTGAGACCTTTACCACATGCCTCAATTTTTGTGATTTTTAAACAATTATTCCAAGGAACCCTGAAATATAAAGAGAGCTATAAAATACCTCCCAAGAGGACAAGTTCTATCCACTATGGAATTTGAAACCATAATTTTTAAACAAATGAATGAAGAAAAAAATCATAAGACTTTTTTGGGGATTGCATGACTTTCATGAGTAATTAAGTTGCAATGATCATTAATAGCTTGGAATTCACTCATTTACTCATTCATTCATTTGAAATGGGATTAAAGCCGTTTCCCTCCTCCCCCAGTGAGTATGATAGTTCTATTTACATAAACAGGTCCTTTTTTCCCTTGTTCTAGGGATATTTAGAGATTGAACTGGTACATTATAAAATGTACTAGCCGAATAGAATTTTCTGAGCAAGTGGGCCACAGCTCTCCATGCTGCGTCATATTCACGAATAGAGATCACTTGCCGTGAGACAGCAGAGTGCCAGGAAGCTCGGTGCCCTCCTACCCGCCTCCATGGAAGTCTACAAAACTACTCTCACACACAGGGCTCTGACCTGACCTGACCAGCTGTGCCATAACTTTTCCTGTGTTTATCTACCTGCTTCAGCACAATTTTCAGAGATCCCCTCTTAGTCTCCAGACTGGCTGTAAAACAAACATACACACAGATCAATGAAGAGATCACATTCAGATACAATGAGTTTCAATCCACACTAACACTCGCTCAGACTTCAAGAGCAAGTTGCTGGCATTGTCAGGGTAAGAAAACCCTCTCAGTGAGAGTCCTTACCTGATTTCCAATCCGTGCACGTTTTCTCAGGTCCCTGAGCGCTTTCAGTTAATGCATTTGCTTCTGTTGGCACTGAGAAACTCAGGTGAAACAGGAGTGCCTTTTTGTTTGTTTGTTTGTTTTCACGAGAGAGACAGAATTGGCTTATTTCAGTCGCCAAGCAGTTTCAATTAAGCTGGGCTGCTTTCAGCAAAGACAGCCACTGCTTCACCTGGCATCTTTATCTTGTGTCACCAAACAGCATGCTTAATTATATTTTTCCATTGAAAATGTAATAGTTTGCTGGTGCTTTTCAATTATATGTCTAGAGTCTTCATACCACATCTCTTTGAAAGGCTACCACTCCTTTTTAACCTTATAACCGCCACCCCGCTTTCAGCTTCTATTCTGCTCTTAAAATATGACAGTAGCTTCCTGATGGCTCTCATGCCCCACTCTGGCTTCCCTTAAATCCTTCCTGTAAAGCCAGTCAGTTCTGACCACCTGAATGCTGCCATGGATATGGAAATGGATATGGAAATGGATATGGCTCTTATCACTCCCATATCAGTGTTCTCAGTGTGGAGTCCCATGGCACACTGGACGTTCATGACTCGTTTTCTGCTTCTCCAACCTCATCTTCTACCACTTCCCTATGTCCACCCAAATTATTCAGAGAGCAAGTCCATTTCTCTTCCCTGGTTCCCACCTTTTCATCCCTTAAGATTATGCTTGAACTTTGTTTCTACTGCAAACCCATGACATCCCTCTTCCCCACAAATATACCAGTTCTTTCCTCTTTATGCTTCTAACACTGTGTATATTCGCCAGTTATAATGCTTGTCACATTGTGTCATAAACTTCTGCTTATATACCTCTACCACTATTGATCTGTGAGTGTCTTGAGAGCAGAAAACATATATCTGATTCATTAATGCATCCCTAGTAACTGACAAAGCTTCAGGCATATAGTAGGAGAACTAGCTGGCTGAGTTTGCAAAGCCTTCAGTTTTTATACAAATTGTCTTGCATTTGTTAAAAGGCCAGATTCTAGACTCTTGCAGAAATATAAATATGTGAGAGATACACTTTCTGCTACCAAGCAACATAGGATGTACAGAAAGGGTTAAGCTACATGCACAAGTACCTTCATTAGAAGACAGCATGGGAGAAGCCAAGGCAGAAAGGGAAGCAGCTCTAAAGTAGACAGAAGTATTAGTCAATGAGGTCAAGGGCATTGTTTCAGTCCAGTAAAGTATAGTTATTCTTCCAGAAAGACAACATGTCTTGGTTTCCCTGCATCCCTCTGCAGGTGAGACAGTGATGAACTTTTCATTGAAAAGTGATGGTGCAGTCATCACATAATTGATTATACCAGCCACAGATCCCCAAGCTGAACATTGCTTTGAGCTGAAAGGTGCTAGAAAATGAAATTTCTTGAGAAATTCACTGGAGATTCTCCATGAAAATGAACATGTCCCATTTTCTTCAGGTAGCATACATTAGGAATCTTATTATCCCTCCTCAGTAATTGCAGCCTCTGGGCTTTTGGGGCTAAAATTACATAAAGGTAAAATGGAATCTTAGAATTGTATTACTGGGAGGAAATTAGAAAAGACTCTATGGATGTTTCATTGGCTTCATTTGAATGGAGAAAAGTCATTCAACTCAAATCTCGAACTGTACGCCTTAGTTTTCTATTGCTGCCATAACGAAGTACTCAAATTTAGTAGCTTAAGACAACACCCGTCTATTAACTCACAGTTCTGTGAGAACTGTCAGAATTCTGGATACAGGATGGTTTCTCTTCTTCTCTGCTTAGAGTCTCACAAGGCCAGTCTCACGTGTTGTCCATGCTGAGCTCCTTTTTGAAAGCTCTGGGGAAGAAAGTGCTTCTAAGCCCATTTGGGTTGTTTACTAAACTGGGTTATTGCAATTGTGGGACTGGCGTTCCCATTCTCTTATTCCTAGAGGTCACTTGTCTGTCTTCTCATGCTTTCCATGTGGTCCACATCCATCAACAGTGGATCAGGTCCATCTCTTGCTTTAAATCTCTCCCAACTTCTTCTACTTCACCTCTTTGATTCCAGCATGAGAGAGCCATCTGCTTTTAAGGTATCCTGTGATTTGGTTGGGTCCACCCAGATAATCCAGGATCATCTCCGTTTCTTAAATTCAAAAACCTTAATCATATCTGCAAAGTCTCTTTTGCCATGGAATGTAACATAGTCACAGGTTCCAAGGATTAGACTGTGGACACTTTGGGAGCCATTATTCTGGCTAAGACACTATATATGTATAGTTTACCAAGACATAAATGTGTGAAGGTTAACCAGTCAATTTGTCTTTTTATTTATGTATGGAGATCAATCAGACAGGTGTTAAAATAAAACGGTAACTACTTGAAGATCCCCCAAGCAGATAAAACCAGTTAAGCCATGTAAACAAAGTTTAGTCTAGTTTATTTCATGAACACAAGTAAAATTTAACTTAGGTTGTGTCTTGTAAATACCTCTAATCGTCATAAAGGAAACATAAGTTGTCTTCCTAAAATGGCATAAATAATTTATTTCAGCAAATCCTCTGCTGTTTGGAAATCCCCATTGTCATAGTCGATCATGGTAAAAGTTAACTTCCTCATTCTCGCTCTATAAGCCATCCTAAAACAACATTCCTCTGAGCTTCGTGTGGGTTTGAAGTCTCCTGGTTTTTGGAGACCTAGTTTCTCATTTGATAAAATATTTGTATCAAGCCAACCTCTCTGAATTTTCTTTTGATACAAGTCTGTGAATGAATGTTGTAGATTCAAGCACATAAAAGGTGTTTGATAAATACAGTTCTTAAAGATGTTGATGAGTTTGTTCAAATACCTCCACAGCTAGCCAATAAACCTAGTTGAACACATGTTCAGACATCAAGACAGACATAATGATTGCCTCTGTGCTCCCTATTCTTGCTGCTTCCCAAGGAATATTTTTGTAAAGTTTCCAGGTCAAAGGATGATTTCTACTTTCTCATGCCAAGAAGGAAGCAAAGGAAGCAACATCACAAGACAGGGATATTATTGTCTCTGCATCCTAGACCCTCAGTACTTCCTGCATCTTTGGATGATTCAGTCACTTCCAATCTCTATAAATATAAATCATGCCTGGGAATGCTACAGCCCATTGATTTTCACCTTGTCTTTCGTGGTGGCTACAAATTGTCCCCAATGACCCCAAATGCTTGAATAGTAAGGAATATCATTACAAAATCAGTTTAATGGTGGTAGGTAAAGAGTATCTCACAGCACGATACACAGTGCATAATAAAAAATGAAAGTTAAGTCAATTTCAAAGAGAATATATCAAACATCCAAACTGAGTTAGATTTCCACCTCTTCTCCTTTGACTCCTCATAAAATTATCTAACCACAAGACCCTTACCAGCAATTTTTTACTGTTTTAAAATATTTTGTATATATTTATTATGAGGTGTCTTTTCTTTACCCTTGATGATATGCATTATTAAGCACTCTGATTTCTAAATTCATTGCAGAACTCCTGGTGAGCACACATGATAGAGCAAGTAAAAAATGATGTGATAAATCATTGCCACTGACATTGCTGGAGATCCCTGTTAGAAGTTAAACTTTTCACAAAATGACTACAAAGCGCCTTCTCTGTGCCTAGCACCATGTAACAATGAGCAAGTGTGATGGACTCTATTATATCTTAACAATAATTGACTTTGTTACATGTTCCTTGGATTATTAAAAATGCAAGATTTTAAAGTCCTACAACTTGCTAAAGAGCCTCTATTTGCCTGTGCTTCTTTCTCTCCCTGAACCAAGAACAGAGTTGCCACCCACGTGGATGGTAGTGACTAGCTCACACTTATTTAGAGGCTGGGTGGGAGGAAGCATGGAAGGAAAGTGGGCCATCCCTTCTCTGCTTTCATATACAAAACCAAGCCAGTTTCAAGAGCCACTTATTTAAAATAAATGGGGAAAAAATTGAAGGTTTACCCCCCCAGAGTTCAGAGAAATGGTATGAAATTATACATACACAGATTTGTTTTGTTTTACCAAAAAGAACACACAGTCATCACAAACCTCACATTTCTCTTCTCCCAAATGTGCCCGGCTCAGGAACTCGGTGAATCACACTGCATGAAAAACAAGCCTACTCCATTCACACAAACAAATTGTTTTGTTTCTACTTTATCACTTGTGTGAACAACAGAGGCAGAGGGGTTAGCTGATTGTTCAATTACCTTTAATTCACTCTAATTTTTTTAAACTGATTCCTTGATAGATTATTCTTAATGAGATTTTTGAAAAAGTGGGTTGGAAGGATGGATTAAAGCCCCAATCCTTAGCTATTCACTCCCGTTTTTGCCTCTGCCACCTGCTCATTCTTCCTTACTTGTAGCTTACCTAGTCATGACAAGACCTTCAGGAACGAGTTAGACTTTCTTCTGCCAAAAAAAAGATATTCCTTAAAATGACCTTCCCTCAGTTATTCTAAATACATTAATGTCCTGATTACTATGGCTGTGTAACAAATTATCTCAAAGAGCAATGGTCTCAAAAAAAGAAATCATTTTGCGATGGTCCTGAATTCTGTGGGTCAGGAGTTCAGACAGGGCGGAATTGGGAGGACTTATCTCTCTTCTACAAAATCTGGGTCTTTAGTTAGAAAGATTTGAATGGCTCAGCTGGGGGGAGACGTGACTCCATGACTGGAGAACGGTAGCAATCACCTGAGGGATCTCCATCCCGACGTCTGCAGGTTGAGGCTGGCAGTTGGCTGGAACTTCAGCATGGATCTCAGCTAGAACACTCCATGTGGTCTCCCTGCATTGTTTCTCCATAAGGATAAATTTGGGCTTCCTTTTGCATGACAGCTGGCTTCCAAGAGCAAATATCCCAAAAGAGCCATGTGGAAGCTGAACGGCATTTTGTGATCCAACCGCAGAAGTCACTGGGTGTCATTCCTCCATGGTCAGAAACCTGCCTTGATTCAAGAGTAGGAAACACAGACTCCACATCTCAAAGGGGAAAAGCGTCATCATTACACTGTGAGAAGGGCATGCAGAATGATAAACATGGTGATGACCATTTTGAAGAGTTGAACCTGCCACATTTTTGCTTTGAAAAGGGAAGTTACATCCGTTGCCTCCCTAAAAAATCCTTTAGCCCACGTAATCTGACTTTCCTTTTCACCATTCTATTTTAATGAAATTTAATTGACAGAAGAGTTTGAAGTCTTCTTTCAAAGTTCAAATGGATACCCGATGTTCTTGTCTCTGCTCTCCATCTTTCTGACATGTGACCCATGTGCTGTGTACTCACTTGTTGCCCCTATAGAGCTACTCTCCCCTCCTCTCCATCATGGTCGGTAGTCCAGGAAGCTGGATTCTGTGGACCGCAGCCACCAGAACCCCTTACTCCTGGACTTCCTATTCAGTTTGGCCAAGGTAGGGAACCTCCTACCTTTAGGAGACTAAAAAGTAGAAAGAGAGAGGGAAAGCTGGGCACCCCTTCCTTCATCTCCCTCCCTGTTGCATTTTTCTCCCACAGGCCATAACTCCGTTCATGCAGCTCTTTCCTATACCTGAATAATAGAGCAGTCACTGGACATTCCTCTTTAACTTAGTAGGTAAAGCCGTAATTTCAAGGACCTGGCCTATAGCTCTTGTCTACCTTTTTCCAGTCTACAGACACCACTACGTCTTTCGGTATAGCTCCCACTGAGATACTTGCATTTCCTCTTTAAACACTGTGCTAGTCACGCCTCCTTGCCTTGGGACATGCTGTAGACTCTGGCCACAGAGTCAAGGCAAAATCAACTAAAAATCACGCTTAAGAATGGGCTGATCAATACCTAGTCACTAGATACATGTGACAATTAAAAACTAAATTAATTAAAAACAATTAAAATTTCGTTCCTCATTTCCACTAGCCACATTTCAAGGACTCAATTGCCACAGGTGATTAGTGGCGACTCTCACAGACAGTATACTAGATTTCTATCAACACAGGACGTTCTATTGAACAGTGCTGTCTAGAATTCATTTAGGACAGTGATAAAATTGTAGGTGGGAACCTCTTATATGAAGCAGATATAAATGAAGCCCTTCTGTTGTGCTGAGAGCTGGGGGGGACTTGGAGACTTTGCCATATGTCACCTGTTAGAGACCCCTCTGAAAATTTAGAGCTCCTCAGAGAACAATGGAGAAAAGCAAAGAGAGACCCACCCAGACATTGTAACTCAGAACTCAGCCACGCCCACATGTATGTAGATAAGACGTAATCAGAAAAAGAAGAATGACTCATATCAAATTAAGATATTGCTCATGTTTTACCCAACTTATCTCTGACATATCTGCTTGTATTCACTCCAAATACAGCAATATAGAAACATTATGTCAAAGTATTTGCCTTGAACAAAGATCACTTTTAAACTCAATCTCATTGACATTTAATTTGGAACTTCCGTTGCAAATTGTTAGTCCCAGAACAACATAAATGCTCCCTTTTCTTAAGTCCATTGGAGCTCTTGTTTTCCCTTTGTTCTTTTTTAGCCTCCATAAATCAATTGAGATTTGTTTTCAAAGACTTCTATCCCTTTCCCGTGACTGCAGGGGGTTGTGGACTACATTTTCCAGAGTATTCTCAGGCCTAGCCCCAACCCCTGCGATGAACCACATTCATGTCCCCAGCAGAAAAGCCATGCCTAGTTCCTATAAGGATGAATTGCTAAAACAGTCCTTACTCCTAAAGTGATGAGGTTATAAAGTTCCATCATGTACTTCTCTGTCAGGAAGGGCTGAGTGGGAGGTCTCTGTGGGCTTGGGAAGAAAGGAGTCACCAAATACCAGAAAAGGGTCTGACCCTGTTCCTTATGACTGCCTTGGAGAAACATCTTCTTTATACTACTTTATACATCATAAAGTAACAAATTACAAGCACACTGGATAGTTACTTTTGACTAACCCTCTCACCTTCTTATCCTTTTCTTCATCTCCCTTGCTTTGCTCCTTTGGCATCCAATGTATCTTCCATCCTTTTCTGGTATCAGCACCTTCTATCCTTAATCCTGATACAGCTGCCTTGCCTCCCTATGTAGATTTGCAGCTCACAGCCAGTGCCCTCGATAGGGCTCCAGGCATTCCAGACTGACAGTTCAGAATCAGAGCTCCAGCTCTGGCTCTCCCCAGTAATAGTCTGGGCTAGCCTAGCTTCCAACCCCAGACATCCTAGGAGGGCCGAAGATGGAAGGTTATAGAGGGTAGGGATACATGATCCTAAGGACGATTATTGTCATATAAAAATCCCTAAAGACTCACTCTGTTTTTCAATATGCCCTAATATTCATTGAGCCATATTTTGTCAAGAGCTCTACATATGTTAACTTTACATCATGCAAGATAGATATCTTGAATTATATAAATGTGTAAACTGAGTCTCAGAAAAGCCCATGGACTTGTCCCAAGGTAACACAGCTAGCAAGGGGAAAAACCAGGATAACAACACACATTTAACTACAAATCCCTTGTTTTCCCCAATGTATCATGAGCATCTTCATAAAGAAAGACATGCCTCTCAAGTGAGGTCCATGGATTAATCTTCATAATATCTTGCATGTGATCAGCCATTTTGGCAAACTTACTGAATGAAGAAGGTGATTTCCAGAACTAGGTTATCCCCTTTCTTTGAAGAATGCCTGTGTTGCTTCATCAGCCCCTTTAAAGTTTGACTTTGATGTGAGATGATCTCCAGGTTTTGACTTTCAGAAAACTGGCTTACAATGAGGATTATAGCACCTCGAGGTAGGTGGCTGCAATGGGTATCAACCAGCGCTGGAACAGGGACAGCTCAGGCTCTGGACGTGTGCTCCTCCTTCTTTGCTCTGACTCTTTGAAACCATAGACACCTGGAGCCTGGGCATGTTTGCTTTGACAACTAGATACTCTTGTCAGGATGAGCTAGATAATGTCCTCCCCTTGAGACTGGAAGAGACCTTGAAAGTCATCTAATTCAACCTCCTGCCTTTACAGAGGAGAGAGAAATTCAATTGCTTCCCAAGGTCACCACCACATTAGCAGCAGAGCTAGATCTGTGGGCCCCATCTGTGACTCTTAAGAGGAGGGTGTTCACTACTACTTCAGCCCACCTCCACACAAAGCATGAAACGGCTCTTCTAAAGAGTGAAGTCGTTTCTGACAGTAACACTATGTCATGCAAAAGAGCATGTGCTGTTGAGTCAGACAGAAGCAACTGGAATCAAACACAATTGAATCCTGAAGATGTCACCGTTAGATGTGTGATCTGAAAGCTTGATCTCTTCATCTGTAACGTCATGAAGTTAATGGAAGGACCAAGTGAGACAACATATTATATAGTGATGCTCAGTAAATAATAGCCCAACACACCCCCCCTGCTGTCATTCCTAACAGGCTGTGAACAACATAGCCGGACAGATTCAGAACAATTTAAATACACTAATTTCAGAGCAGACAATGTATCTATGAATTTCCTTCTGAGAATCAATGTTAAACCATAAAATACTTGACTAGCTGCTAATATTTTCAAGTGGCAATGATAGAAATTAAACTACTAACTACCAGTTTTTGAGTATCTACTTGGTACCTAGTGTACTAGGTAGTGTATTATGCATTCTTTTCACCCCCAAAACAATCTTGTGAGGGAAGTGTGTTTATCTCTGTACTATCAAAGGAGAAACTGAAGCTCAGAAGATTAAGTAAATGGTTCAAGGATACACAATTTCCTCTGTTCCATTTGTGAAATATACACCCACCAACACTGATTCTTGTTAACATGGTTTCAGCCCAGGCACACTTAGAGATGTCCTTAGACCCAGAAAGACTTCAAGTTGAATTTTAATACACAAAGAGAATAAGAGGAGGGGTGGGAGAAAAGAGACTTAACTACTTTTCAGAAGTTGAGAAAAGAGTAGAAACTGCCGATGAATCTCTCTTAGGATTTTTTTTTCCCTTTCTTATAGGAAACACAATTTGTCAGATAAGAAAAGGTAGAGAAGCATTTAGCTGTCTCCCTCCACCCAACCAAGTCAGGAATTGCTTCTAGAACTGCAAATTTGGCTTAAAAACCTGTGGGCTGACACAAAACTATTTAGACTCCAGGAGAAAGCTTTGTTACCTATTGTGCTGGTGTGAAAGTAAAATGACGAGAAGGTACTTGGGATTTATACTGACTCTTCAACATTCTGAACAAGTAAAAGGCATTGGAAGACTCAAGGAAAGCTCTGGTTTTGTTCCCTGATACTAAAAGCTGAGGCTCCAGAGTCTCCCTGGGAACCTGGAGGTGGCCATGCATGGCATTTGCACAAAGAACATTTTTGAAGAGTCTCGCACATGGCAGTGCTAGTTTATAACAGTTAAACCTGAGTTCAGCCTTACCTCTACCAATTAACCAGTGAAATGATCTGGTACATAACTCACTTATCAGAGCCTCAGTTTTCTCATCTGTTAAATGAGGGCTACAAGGCTTGCCCAGTGATATTGTTGTTGAAATTGGAAAGTGATGTCCGTAAGGCTCATCACAGGAACATAGTATGCAGTTGTTGTTGTTTATTATATTATCATTTTTCTCTTTCTTCCTTTTGCCTGAAATACCTTTACCACTAGATACCCTTTTAGGAAGTTTTCCACGATACCATTTGTTATGGACTTAATGTTTACTTCCCCTCAAAATTCATATGTTAAAGCGCCTACCCTCAATGTGACTATATTTGGAAACAAGTTTTTTAATGGAGGTAATGAAGGTTCAATGAGGTCATAAGGGTGGGGCCCTGATCCAACAGGATTAGTGTCCTTATAAGAAGAGACACCCAAGAGCTTGCTCACCCTCTTTGTAACACGTGAAGACACAGCAAGAAGGTGGCCAACTGCAAGCCGGGAAGAGGGTCCTCACTAGGAATCAAATCAGCCAGCACCTTGATCTTAGACTTCCAGCCTCCAGAACTGTAAGAGATAAATTTCTGCATATATAAGTCACTCAATCTACAACATTTTGTCCCGGCAGCCCTAGCAGACAGATATGCCATCCCCTATAACCTCAGCATAAATGTGTCCATAAAATAGTATTCCTCTGCTTCTGAACCCCAAAGCATGTTTTACCTCTTTTTTATGATATTAACAGTTTCTCACCTATATTAACAGTTTCCAACCTATCTTAAAGGAATGTGGGTGCATGTCCTCTCTCCTAACAGAAGGTGAATTCATCTCAGGGCAACCAGTCTACAGCACAGAAATTAGCATCTCTAGCAAATGCTTAATAAGTGAATACTGAATACATCAACTTGTTCACTAATATATGTTGCTCCCAAAGGTTAATATTTGTTGGTTTTCCATAGGTAGCACTTCGTTTGTGCTAAACTCTCTAATTGTACTTAAAGTAACATGTCAAGTTTGTATTTTTGATGCAAATGTCTGTCTCCATCCATAGGGATTAAGTGTAGTAACATATCTACTGTACCCTGAGAAGGGTCTGGAACGTTGTTTAGGTTAATACATGACTGTGGAAAGAGCATCATAATGATTTGGTATACTTGCCTGGGGACTGGAGAAATTTTATTTGCTGGACTTTCTAGATTGGTCGGGGAGGTACAAGGGCCTGGCAAAGAAGTGAACACTTTCTGGGAAACTAATCACAGCCAGAAAGTCAAATACTGAGACATTGGTTTTGGAAGCCTTTCCAGCAGAGAGAGTGAAGCCTATAAGGATTTCAAAAGCCACACAGGTGAGATGAGACTACCTGAATCTTCAGAAATATTTCCTGGACCCATAATAGCCTTAGCTCAAGTGATTTTTATTTTTTTGAATGAGGATTCGTTAAGAGGTAGAATTTTGGGCTCAGTTTGGGGCATGTAAAACCGAGAGAGTAGGTGAAATACCACAGGAGAAACAGCGGAAAGAAGTAGGGAGAAAGACCAAAATTCTCGGATTTATCTGCCGGAGTCTGGACTCATCCAAGTCATGAGACTGGGTGTTTGTTTGAGGCAAGTTTACCTGAACCCTGGAGAAGTAAGATGGTCCCAAACAACATCTGGGCTGTACATTCACAGAGCTTAGCAAAGAGGTCTGGTTTCCTGCTCTGAACCAGGCCCTCAGCTGAGTGCTGACAATTCAAAGCTAAGACACAATCCCCACCCTGACTGTGAAGATGCTTCACAGACAGATCAGGCACTTGGTGTTAGTGCATATCAACTCACATCCATCTAAATGGGAAATAACCATTTGCATTTGTAACCACAGCATGGGAAAGAAAGTGGGTCAGAGATCTAGAGGAAGATCACAGAGCAGGAGGACAGTAATATCACAAAAACCTGCATGGGCGCTAAGAACAGTGTCACTAGGTCTATTTTAAAGATAATCAAACCAAGGCCCAGGGCGCGGAATTGACTTGCCCAAGTCAAGTAGAAATTGATGGTAGCAATATGGGAACCAGAAGCCACATCTTTGACTGTCACCCAGTAGGATCTGGGGGAGACAATGAAGAGACCGGGAATGCTGTACCAGTGTCACCACTAAGTTACTCCTTTACCAATCCCGAGATTCTATGAAAACAAGAGGTAAAGGAAGTAAGTTTACAGAACTGCTGTTAGACGTCTGAGGGTGTCCATTCATCATCTGTGTTTTGAGTGACTCACGCACAACCATAGATATGCTCATGGACACATAAATTCTGTCCTATCACCGTCCTGTTGTTAATGCAGCTGTTTCTTCCTCTTTCCTTTAACTTCCCCCCCCCATACCTTCCACCTCATGTTATTCCTTCCATATTTTCCTCCATTTTCATATGTATTCATTCACTCAGTTCATGTAGCCATTAGATTTATATACATTTACTAGGCACCGATTGTGTACCAAGCATTATGCTAGATTCTGAGGATGTAGGAATGAATAAAAGAAGACACAAAGCAACAAGAAAAAAGCCCACAAAGATTCAACACCTCATACCACTTATATATTCTAATGGGAGGAGATCAACAATAAACACAGAAGTAGGTAAATAGTATGAGGAAAAATAAAGCAGAAGAGTAGGATAATAACTTGGGTAGGAGTGGGCAGGAGTGGAAATGCCTGGTGTGGAATCCTAAATAGGGTGGTCTGTGAATAGACATACACATGCATGGCACTGTTTTGCAAAAACGGGATAAGACTATGCACACTTGATCTACTTCTTTCTTTTTCCAATCGGTAATACATTGTGGAAATCCCTGCCAAGTCCATTCATTTTGTTCTTATTTCTTTGAAGGACTGTATAAGGCTCTGAAGTGTGAGTGTATCAAATATCAGCCATTCAGTATTGATGGATATCCTTGCATTATCTCACTTAATTCTTACAGATGTCCAGGGTGACGGATGAGAAACCAGTGGGACTTTAGTAGTCGATGTTTGCATTTTCTTACAACACACATCAGTGTTTTGTTTTTTTTTTTAATTTTTTAACATCTTTATTGGAGTATAATTGCATAACAATGGTGTGTTAGTTTCTGTTTTATAACAAAGTGAATCAGCTATACGTATACATATATCCCCATGTCTCCTCCCTCTTGCGTCTCCCTCTCACCCTCTGTATCCCACCCCTCTAGGTGGTCACAAACCACTGAGCTGATCTCCCTGTTCTTTGCGGATACTTCCCACTAGCTATCTATTTTACATTTGGTAGTGTATATATGTCCATGTCACTCTTTGAACATACCCATGCTGTGGACAAGGCACACAGTAGTGGAGAAAGGGGTCTCTTTGCTTTTTGCTTCCCTTAACGTGTTCCCACCCCCTTTCCACCCCATAAGCTTGAGGCTTGCTTTGTTCTTTGTTGAGTGGCTTTCTTGGATGGACTAGAAACGGTAAGACTCTAGAATCTAGTAAAACAAATAACAACATCAGAAAAGATCTTAGGAGATAGCTGGCCCAGTTCCCTCAATTGTTAAGTGGGCAAACCAGGAACCTGTAAATAAGAAAGGACTCCTTAAGGTAACGTGGGCAGTTTGTAACAAAACCTAAAGAATACATTCAAGTCTCTTGAATTCCGATCTACTGCTCTATCCCCTACACCCTCGATCCTCAAAGTGTGGTCTGCAGATCATCCACACTCGAATCAGCTGGGAGTTTGTAAGAAACTTAGAACCTCTGTCCTTACCCCAAAGCTACTGATCAGACAAGATCCCCAGGTGACATATATATAGACACTACAGTAGGAGAACTCTTCCCAGAGTAAAGAGGAAAGCAGGGGATATAGGCTTACCTGGGAGATGGACCAGGAATGTGTGTGTGTGTGTGTGTGCAGGTGTGGAGCACAGATGCACAGATGGAGTAATCTCAGCTTGGTATTATCTGAGAAGATGGAGATGTGCAATAACAATAACTAGCTTTGCCTATCCCCCTCCCCCTTTTAAGCAAAATCTCTAATACCAAGAGGCATAGCATCCCAGATAAATCTCTGGGATGGGGTTTAAATAGAGGCATGAGATCAGGCACACTTGTGCATGCTCTTAACCAAATCTCAGACCCATGAAAGAAAGAAAGAAAGCAGAAAGCAAGCAAGCAAGAAAGAAACAAAGAAGAAAGAAAGAAACAAAGAAAGAGAAAGAAAGACAGAAAGAAAAAGAAAGCAAAGTCAGAAAGCAAAAGAAAGCAAAGAAAGAGAGAGGAAGGAAGGAGAAAGGAAGAAAGAAAAGGAAAAGAAAGAAAGACAAATGAATGAAAAAAGGAACAATTTACATTCTGGTTAATAAAACTGTACTTCATGCTTTTGCTCTTGGACTATTAGGATGGGCAAGGAGTCACGAGAACACATAGCGTGGGAGTTAGGAGATGGATATTTCCAAATAAATGTAGCATATTTCCTGAAGAAAATGAGTTCCTAGTTTCCTCAGAAGGGAGACACTACATTGTTGGGGAGCAAAAGGGAGCGCATTTTTCTACTTTTTCAAATGGCCTGTCATTTCTCTCTCAACGGTAAACATTCCCAGGGAGATTTTTCACCCCAGAGATAAAAACCTATGTTCTTTCTACATGAAAAAATTCATTTGTTCTTCATGATCTGTGTCCTGCAGCCAAGTATTACTCCTAATAACATCTCCGTGAACCCTTACCTTGTGAGTTTTGTGTCACTAACAGTTATCTAGTCAAATCTAGTCTTAGGAACGTTATTTTTAGCAATCTTGCACTAAATTATAACTCTTGTATGTTTTAAGCATTCCTTTTGAGTTTCCGTATAAATGTAAGAGGAAAAACTGTGAGCAGAAAAGAAGAAAAAGCAAAATAAAACAGAAACAAAGCAGAAAGCAAGCAACAACATGTTAAAAATATATATACATATATTTTATTTGGATTTACTCTTTAATGTGCCAGCTACATTAGGTGTAACCCAAACAACGATTTCTCAAAGAAGATCTTATTCTGATTTTGGAGATGAAGAATTAAAGCTAGAAGAGGTCAATTAGCTTGTTGCACAAGAATAAGCCAGAACTAGAATAAAAAGCTGTCTCTCCACAAGGCTCGAGATGTCCCCACCACCCCACACTGCTGGTAAAAAGTGAAGTATTTTGGAAGCAGCCCATTTTCAAGCTGGTCCTGGCACCTGACTTTCAACAGCAGCCATGGAAAACAATAAAGGGCATGAAATCCCCTTGGGAGGGAGCAGATGATAAGGTCAGGGAACATGGGCGGTTTCCTGGATGGGCCCCTTGGGGTTCTGGGAAACCATGACCACAAGTCAGAGGGCCTGCCCGGCATTGTGTAACATCAGTTCAGAAAAAGAAAGCTCTCCTCTCCCCAGCAGGCCTCCAGCGGGCCTCTCATGACAAACCCCTCTGCTGGACCTCGTCTCTCGAGCTCAAGTTGCCTGGAAGAAATGAAGCTGGAGATTCGGGCTGGCTGGAGGAAGGGACGGCCAGCAAGTTTTGAACAAAGCCATCCTCTTTCCACTCTTTAGCATCAGTTTGAACTAGACAAAGCACTCACGTTGCCAGAGATGACTCGCTGGTTTGAGCTGGCCATTGGGGAAAGCCCTCTCAGACAGCAGCTGTAAATCACGCGGCAACCTCTCTCCATAAGTACCACAGCAGCCAAGGTGCAAAAAGTGATCTATCAGGCAGCTTCCAACACAACTTAATTGTTGGAGCAGGCGGAAGAGGCCCAAAGGCTTTAAAAGCTGAGCCAGGATTCCCCAAAGAAGAAAGAGGGAGACACTTCTTTGAAGAAGGGAGCCAACCGACTCCAGGAGCATCTGGGTCCTCCAGATGCCTGTGGGTCCTCCAGGGAGCTGGGGCTTTAGGCCAGCTTTCTGCCCTCCCTCCTGCTTCTGTGTTCAGAAATGGAAATCACAGAGAGGTCCAAGCGGGAGACAAGAAGTCTTCCTCCCTGTCTCCTCCCTGACCATCCCCCTCCCCACATGCTTCCTTAGACAGGAAACTTTAAATTGCTGGGATGGGCCACCTTAATTGCTACTCTTTTGATAACTTGGTTCACCCCTTGAAGTTTCTGTAAACATCTTGGAAGTAGTGTAGTATGGCAAAGAAGGGAAGGGTATGACTCAGGTCTCCTGCAGGGGAATGGCTTCTGAGGAATCAAAGAAGAGTGAGTTAATCCACGTCCCCTCCCCCTTAGCCCTCCTCTCCACAATCCCAAGAGAGTTCCTGGACCTATGTTCACAGGTGTCCACCTAATTTCCCATACCGGCTCCACCTAGAAGACCGTTTGTTGCCTTCCCTCTTTCTAGCCACCAGGATGCACTAGCAGAGAGCTGTGAATGCAGCCCAACATTCTGCTTCTTCCTTCACATCATAATCCTGGAAAGGACCTAGAGAAGTTACTCGTTTTGTAATTAAGAATGCTGAGAGGGCTTCCCTGGTGGCGCAGTGGTTGAGAGTCCGCCTGCCGATGCAGGGGACACGGGTTCGTGCCCCGGTCTGGGAGGATCCCACATGCCGCCGAGCGGCTGTGCCCGTGAGCCATGGCCGCTGGGCGTCCGGAGCCTGTGCTCCGCAATGGGAGAGACCGCAATGGTGAGAGGCCCGCATACTGCAAAAAAAAAAAAAAAAAAAAAAAGAATGCTGAGAGAACCCAGAAAGGTAGAAAGATTTGCCCAGGACGACTCAGTAAGGGAGTATCGGAGCAAAGAGCCCAGCCCTGGCCTCCTGTTTGTGCTTGGCTATTCCAGAGAACCCTGGGCTTTCCCTTAACAGTCATCAGGTTTGAGATCTGGGACTTTTGGAGCCAGACTTTCTCTGCAACATTACAGAAGTTGTTGATGTTTTTTTTTAATATCATTTTTAGCATCTCCATACGGAGTAAACAAGTGGAAAGAATTATTTGAAAACCAATCAAGCCAAAGGGGGTTGGGAAATACACATAACTTCATCTGGACACACCTATTTCTTTAAATTTCTGTCCTTTTGGTACAATTGCTTTATTTTATGGTGGTTTGGGAAATCAGGTCTCTGTCATTTGCCAGAATCTCAGGTATTTGATTCAAGGGTGGGTGAGAGTTGGTTGGTGGCAGAAATGAGAACTGTTCTATTTCTCCTGTCATCAAAAACCAAACTATCTAACACCCTTCTCTAGGAGGGGACTGGGCTGGGACAAGGCAGGCCATCTCGGCAGCAAAATCACCAGCTTCGGGGCTCAGAGTTCTTTCTTGACAGTGTGAGAGGCACAGAGCAAGGAGAGAGACATGGCCCATTGCCAAGTACAGGAATGGAATCCAAAGGGATCAATAGCAGTTGTAGATCAGATCACAGAATCAGGTGGAACAGAGTTTGGAATGAAAGCACACCAGGAACCAGAGAAGGGACTGTCTGTCTGTCTGTCTGTCTGTCCCAGGCACCACCAGATGCCTGCAGTTCCTTTCAAGGGCTCACAGGAAAGTCAGTCTGTAGTGGGCAGAGCTGTCTGATATGTCGGTGGCAGGGTAGGGGTGTGTGTGTGGATGAACTCAAGAAGGTAGCTTCTTAGTGAAGCAATGTGTTATGAGGCAAGAAATTTATTGCAAATAAGGCATGGCTAGCATTGTTTTAATATAGAAGAATGATTCCAGAGAATTTCTTAACTCCAAGATGTTTGGGCACAAGTTGTTCTGGGACTTCAGCTACAACTGGATTCTAAGGAAAGGGAATGAAGGATTAGAAAACCTAAATGGACTAGGATTGGGGGGCGGGTGAGAAAGCTGAGCTGGTCATGACAGTCAGCCCCAGAGGGGCTGCAGGAGAAGTACAGTCAACCAAAGATGTGGCTTAGAGAGATGTCATACTAGGTGGGCGGAGGGTAGGAACGTAGACCATGGCAAGGGCCTGGTGGGGCTAGAGGTCAAGAAAACCTAGAGTTTAGGTAGTGATTTAGGCTTTGGACTTTGCAGGTAGACAGGACTGGGTTTGAATCCTGCCCATATCGTTTATGAGTCTCGTGATCTCCAGCCAGTTGTTTAAACTAAGTCACAATTTTCTAATCTGGAAAAAAAAAAAAGAAAAGATCATCGTTTCTATCTCAGAGGGTTGGTTTAAAGATTGGTCATGGTGATGCTGGGGATGAAGATATTGGTGATAAAGTGATAGAAGAAGGAGGAGGTGGGGGAAGAGGGGGAAGGAGGATGGTGATGGTGATGGAAGTGGTAATGTGTGTCTTTGAAGCTACATGATACCAAGGTGCATCCTGGGTATGGAAACGGCACAGGGAAAATCAGGAGGTCTCACTTCAGGAGGTTCCACCCTCACCCCCACCCCCAGGGAAAGACTCCTAAAATCTTTTCTATTGTAGCTCGGAATTGGTTCAGGAACTCGATACAGTAAAGAATGATTCCAGCTGGGAGAATCTGGGGCAAAAGGTAGGGGCTGACAATGTCGATCACGTAGATATTTTACCAGTAAAATGGAAAAGCACAACCAGGTGGGATCAGCCATCACAGAATATTCAGGACATCTATGTCTTTAAGTTATAAGAACACGCTGACAACGCATAAGCCTTATTGCAAGTGTTCGATGCTAACCGTGTTTAGGGAGGATGCTGTCAAACCTGTTATACAAATTTCCTCTTTTAAAATATTGTGTCTCCGTTGTAAGCCTTTGTTTGATAGGTGTCATGGGAGGTAATGGAAGAATGCATGTCCTTTGAAAGGAAAATCCGAACTTTGAACAGAGTAGTTTTAGTTCCTTAACCGGAAACCTAGCATCCAGGTTAGTTATGCTGTGATGGTATAAATCCAGCCTGCACTTCTTTAATGCCTTCACAGTTTTATTGAGGGCATACAGGAAAACGAGTTAAATTACCAAAATGAAATAAGATCTTGCTTTCCTCTGTACCTGGGAGAGTTTCTGGCACCCAGTGGAGAGAGAAGAGGGAAAACGGAAAAGAAGTAGGAAGCAGACAGACCCGAATTTCAACGTTGAGCTACCAGCTTATTAACTACATCACTGTAAGCCAGGTGATTAACCTCTCTGAACTTGATTTTCATTTTAAGAATAAGACAATAAAACTTTATTAAAATTTGTAGGATGTGACAATCTCCTTCAAATGCCTACCATTGAGCCTGGCAAATTATATATATTAAGCAAGTGGCTGATCACTCAATGTGAATTTTTTGAGTGAACTAAGTACGTTTTCTAGATAATTAAAGCTGACCCCTTTGAGCTCCCCAGAAAGATGTTCATGAGAATTTTTAGTCAATGTCAACCAGTCTCTAAGTGCTATTATATATTTTTCTGTCTTATTAAATCTGTTGGGGCCTCTCCCGCCGCGGAGCACAGGCTCCGGACGCGCAGGCTCAGCGGCCATGGCTCACGAGCCCAGCCGCTCTGCGGCATGTGGGATCTTCCCGGACCGGGGCACGAACCCGCGTCCCCTAGCATCGGCAGGCGGACTCTCAACCACTGTGCCACCAGGGAAGCCCTCAATTTTTATATCCACACAAAAGTGTCTTACTTAACAGGAAGAGAGGAAGCACAATGATTTAGTGGGAAACTGGACCAGGAGTTGGGAGTGTGAGCTTGTAGCCCCAGGGGTTCTAACGGGCAGCCGTGTCACTAGGGGCTAGCGATTTTACCACCCTGGATTTCACTATTCTCAACTAAAAATTTTTTTAACTTAAAAATTAAAAAAAAAAACCAGAAACATCTATGAGTCCTTTCTCTTCTTCTTATATTCTGTTTTGTTTAAGTGAGCCATTTTTTTGTCTCTGAAAGCATTTTACTGGCCACTCTGAGCAGCTGTGGACAGCACAGTCATAGGGATGTGATGTGGTCTTTGTGGAGAAAAAGGAGAGGTGCATAGTAGTTTGCTTGTTTGGTTATCAAAGAGGTCTACCAGCTTGTTGCACATTAAACGGCAGAGTCCTTTCCATTTAATCTGCAGTCTTCAAGATCCCTTCCATGCAAAACCACCAGAGAGACTTCTTATCAGCATCTTCTTTTATGGGAGAGGAATCGAGGCACTTTCTTCAAACACTAAATCTGTGTAAAGATTTGAACGGAAAGCAGGAAGGAAAGTTTAGATAAAAGCAAAACAAAAGGGTAAGAGGGACAAGGAAATTCGGAGAGAAAGACAAAATGACAGAAAAATAGAGACAGAAGGGCAGAAAAGAGAAAGACGAAAGAAGGAAGGAAGGGAGGGAGGGAGGGAGGAAGGAAGGGAGAAAGAGAGAAAGAAAAGAAAAAGAGATCCAGAGTACAAACTGAAAGAGACCTTGATTATTTTCATATTAAGCATGTCTTTTTTTCCCATAATCACAGTTACTTCACATCCTCCCAAAATTGGCATGTTTCTCTTGGGAAGATAAACCCTCTTTGGCAAGCTCACCACATGTGAGCCGGAGCAGGAAGCCCGAGTCATCATCGTATTATGCAATCCTGCTTCCGGCCAATAATTGCCTCTCTGACATGCTAGCCTCCCACATTCCTGAGATTCATCTAGAACAGCCAGAAGATTAGATTAGTGTGTATTTTCAGCTAACCACCATCACTCTTAGTTGGTGTGGCTCCTTCTGTCAGCTGAGGCACTCCTGTTTGTCACTGCCCTGTCAAGAGTTGTCCGTCCCTCGGGTGACATGTTCTTTCTATGGAAAGAAGGAGGGACAGAACTTCAGAGAAGAGCTGTTTTATCCAAGCCCCTATTACCAAAAATAGGGAGGGAAAGAGGGAGGGAGGGAGGAGGGAGGGAGGGATGGAGGGTGGGGGACTCACGGTTTAACAGCCAAGAGAGGGGTGGATTACATGTCGTCATCTTCAACACTCAGTGTTCCCCTGCTCCCAAAGACCCATCACTCTAACCAGAACCACATCTGCCATTCTGTTCCTACCACTGTGCTTTTATTCATGTGGTCCTCATGTCTGGAATATTCTTCATCCTCATCGTTAGCTCTTCAAAATCTCCTCGTCTTTCAACATTTTGCTTCTTTCTTCTTTGGGGGAACATTTCTTGACTACTTTAGGCCACACGGCGGCTAATGTAAGGATTCCACTACTCTATCTATTTCATGGCCAAATCACCTCTGCCCAGGATGCTCTTCTGTGAACCCCACAGCTAGAATTCTTAGAAGAACGCTCTGTACTCTTCAGTCTTGTGAACAGTGGTCCTGGTTTACCAGTAGTTCATAGAATGGGGGCCCTTGATACTGTCAAGTGCTCCAGATGTTTGTGCATGAGAGAGAGATTTTTCTACCAATATAATAAACCATGAACACCTGCACCAAGACAGTGTTGCAGGATGTGCCGTGATAAAGATGGAAGATTTTAAATGCTACCTGACTTTTAGACTTGGTTTCCGGCACTGTCCCTGCCTCAGCCCCAGCCTGAGGAAATAGTATTTCTGCCACAGCCCTGTGTATCCGTATGCCAGGGCCGCCGTAATAAAGCACCACAAACTCGGTGGGGTAAAACAACATAAAGTCAGTTCTGGAGACTAGAAGTCTGAAATCATATTCTCTCTATGGGGAGAATCTATAGGAAATGTCTATAGGGAAATCCTTCCTTGCCTCTTCCTGGATTATGGTGGTTTTCTGGAAATCTTTGGCATTCCTTGGCCTGTGGATACATCACTCCAATTTTCCGTCTTCATGAGACGTTCCTTCTGTGTCTCTGTATCTTCACGTGAATGTTTTCTGATAAGGACGCCAGTCCTTTATTCGATATTATTAGACTAGGAACACTTCCTACTTCAGCATGGTTTAATGTTAACAAACTACATGTGCAACAACCCAATTTCCAAATAAAGTTACATTCTGAGGTACTGGGAGTTAAGACTTCAACATATCTTTTTAAGGGGACACAATTCAACCCGTAAGACACTGCAGTCATTGTACAGCAAAGGCAAGAAGGCCAGGAGGTGGGGAAATAGACATCAGAGCAAGGAGAGAGGGAGAGGGGGCGGGTGAAGTCAGTGGGACAAGAAATTACTGTGAATGGTTTTTAGATCTCATTGTCATTGGCTTCCAGCTGAGTGGAGAGGCCTGGTTCAAAGGCACAGAGTGAGAGCACACAGGGTGAAGCGTCTTATAATAGGCAAGTGTCCGTTGAGGGCCCTCTTTGAGTGATACCCTCTGACCATGGCAAGCTGGCAGTATAAGCTGGATATGACCAACACCTGCAAGCCCCACAGAGCGGGTGAGGTGAGCACAGTGGAAACAGAGCTGGTAATGAACTCTCTTGAGCCCCGAGGGTAGAGAGAATTAAAAAGATTGTCTCCTATGTACAATACATTTGGAAAATTGAATAGACTCAACTTCCCTTTAAAAATTATTCATTACCCTGCTTATAGAGTCTTGCCTTACTGAGTCCTGCAATTTGCAAATGAACTATTGGTCCAACTCAGTCTATTGAAGGAATAATGAGTATTAAAGAGAACCTGGTCTCTGAAGTTGGCTTATGAATCAGGATGATTATGAATGACTCATGCCCTTTGCATCTTCAAAGGGCCTTCCCCTGCTGTGCCAACAGAGGACTTAATCCCCGAGCTTTCTCAAGTGGACCTTAGCGGGGAAGGGTTGCAGGGCTCCAGTGAGACCACCAAAGGAGGGGGTCTTGCGGACCACACGTGGAAGGGGCACGCAGTCCATAGCTTCAGCTTGCTGCTTGCAAAGTTTATTGGCACATCCTGATGAAGGGCGGCCTGACCACGATTCCCTAGCATCAAGAAGAGACCCAGTGGGAGGCCTTTAGTGTGTGTGCCTTTAACTGCCTTGCCTGAGGCCTAGAGGCTGTGCCAGGGTCTAGCAGCCCTTTGATCACACTGATGTGTTCAGAGCACTCAAGGATGACAAGTTTCTTCTAAAATGAGGTATTCCATGGATACTGCACTGACTAAATATGTTGTTGACCATGAGCCATTGAGACCCTGAGAACAGCAATAAAAGAAAACATGACCCCAAAGGCTGTTTTCCTTCCTCTAATAAAGACAAGAGGTGGAGGAACGAGGAAAGGGGATCCCCAGAGGCAAAAGAGGAGACTGTGCTAAAAAACAGCATAACTAGCAAATGCCACTAAAATCCTCATCAGTGGATGTTAGGGTAAAAGGATTGATTTTCTGCTACCATGGGCATAATTGGTAACAACATAGCAAGAGTTACTAGTTACTGAGCACCCAAGCTGAGTTAGTTTCTTACTAGATATTTTACAGTCATAACTCTGAATGGCTGATGACATCACCTTCAATTTTTACTTGCTTTAAGCATGAGGATCCTGGGGCTTACACCAGTGACGTGACTTTCCCCAAGTCACACTCTATAAAGTACCAGAGCTGGGGTTTGGACCCACCAGGATATTACCCTCAAGCCTTGTGACATCATGGAAGGAGGAGGGCTTTGAGTTCTACTAGATATGGATTGGAATAGGGCTTCCTCACTGGAAACTGAATGACCCAACTTGCAGACAGGCAGCGTTACTGGGCCATTTCCAGCAGGGTGGCTTAAGAGGACCTTGTCCACCTGCTTCCTCACCCCTTATGCCTCAGAGCCCCTGGGCAGCGCTGCCCTTTACACCTTTCACTGGGCTTTCCAGATCCCAGACACTGCCCTGCTGGGAATCAGCAACTGGGTTGCCCTGTCCTATTACGATTGCTGAATTTGGAGCTCAAATTTATATAATGATCTTCATTAATGGGCTTTGCATTCCCACAGCGTTTCCATCTTCAGAGTGCTCTGTGAACATTAACTAATTAATCTGGGCTACAAATTGTGCCAAGGCCCAGAGGGCTTCAACTGTTTAGTTCCTGGATGGTCTCTGTTGATGGTGGTGATTACAGAAAGCATTGAGTTCCCTTTCACTTGGTGCCTGGCGGTGGAGCATGTCACCACAGCACCATCAGCTCCACTGCAGGCACTGCTGAGTTCAATTCTTCCGGGCTAGGCCTGCACTTGGGGCTACAAAGAAGAGGAAGCAGAGTCCTTATAGAAGCAAGTGACACGCTGAGTGTCAGCAAACATCATGCTTTACAATGAAAGACACAGCTTTACATGAATTTGTTCAAATGGATCACATTCAAACTTCCAATTCACAAATGGAGAAATAGGTTCAGAGGGATAAAGTGACCAATTTGAGTTGCATTTATGGTATGGGGTAGAGCCTAATCTCCTAAATCCCCAAGCAATACATTTTGCCAGGTAGAATAACTGAAATTATATATATAACCCACAACTTAATATACAAGTGAGGAATGAAAAGTAGAAAGAGAAATCCAAAGGCAAGAGATAAAATTTCCTTTCTGTCAGTGAGGAAGACCTCCTTGGAAATCAAATTTGTGTTGGGCCTTATTTACTGTTTTATTAGCAACTGTGCTCAGTTTTTATCAGGAATGGATGTTGGATTTTGTCAAATGCTTCTTCTGTATCTACTAAGATATGAAAATTTTTTTATTCTGTTAATAAGGTGAGGGCTATGGACTGAATGTGTCCCCCAAATGTCATATGTTGAAATTCTAATTCTCAGGGTTATGGTGTTAGGAGGTGGGGCCTTCTAGAAGGCACAAGGGTGGAGCCCTCATGAATGGGATTAGTGCCCTTATGAAAGAGACCTCAGAGAGCTTGCTTCTTCTGTCTCTGCTCTCCACCATGAAGTACAACCAGGAAAGATGACAATGCATGTTGAAAATACATCATTGAGGATACAACGAGAAGATCTGCAAACAAGGGAGAGGGCTCTCAACAGACACTGGATCTGCTGGCACCTTGATCTTAGACATTCCAGAGCCCAGAACTGTGAGAAATAAATTTATATTGTTTAAACCATCCAGTCTGTGGTGTTTTTGTTATAGCAGACCAAACTGACTAAGATGGTGAGTTACACTGATTTTCAAATGTTGAAGCAACATGGCATTTCTGATATAGTTCAAATGTGCTGCATTTAATCAGCTAAAATTTTCTTAAGAATTCTGCGTCAGGGCTTCCCTGGTGGTGCAGTGGTTGAGAGCCTGCCTGCTGATGCAGGGGACACGGGTTCGTGTCCCGGTCTGGGAGGATCCCCCATGCCGCGGAATGGCTGCGCCCGTGAGCCATGGCCACTGAGCCTGCGCATCCAGAGCCTGTTGCTCCACAATGGGAGAGGCCACAACAGTGAGAGGCCTGCGTACCGCACAAAAAAAAAAAAAAAAAAAGAATTCTGCGTCAGTGTTTACGAGAGATGTTGGTCTGTCGTAGTTTTCCCTTGTAATGTCTTTACCTGGTTTTGGTATCTGAGTAAGGCTAGCATCTTAGAATGAGTTGGAAATTATTCTCCTTTCTTCAATTTTCATGAATATTTTTTGATAGAATTACTATTAATTTTTTCCTAAAAGTTTGGTAGAAGTCTCCAGTGAAACTGTATGACACTGGAGGGAATTTTGTGGGGATGTTTTTCCACTATAAGTTAATTCTTCTAATGAATACAGGGCTATTCAAGTTATCCATTTCTTCTGGAATTCTTCTGGTAATTTGTATTTTTTCAGAAATTTGTCCATTTCATCTAATTTGTTGAATTTATTGGGATAAAGTTTTTCATAGTATTTATTTTTTTAGCCTTTTAATATATGTGGGATGGTAAGTTTCTGAAAGAAAAAATTAGAAAGGAACTTCTTGTTTGGGGCAGATACTCAACAATATATTGGAGACTGGTAATTTTTTATAAGTATCTCTCTCTTTCAATAAGCTCAACACTCCCCTAGGAAGAGGTTTTAAAAAAGTCATCAAATCTATAGGATCCATGTTGAATTAAAGTCAATGAAATTTCTAATACTTTTCATATGCCTTTTAAATTTTAGCACCTTTTTTATTTGTTTAATTACTAAGGCTGAATCTGTCTTGGATTTAGAAACCAAGTATTTATAGTAAAGTGTATAAAAGTATAAAAAATATATCTTTAAACACAATTTTAAAATGTAGCAATCAGAAAAATTAAAAACAAACAAACAAAAAACTTATCCCTACCCTAAACTCATGGTCCTAATAAAATGTCTTCCCAGAATCTAATTAACTGATACAGTCTGATGCAGCAGTCAGGAAATTATTAGTCTGAATAAGGAAAATGTGTATTGGCTGTTTGCTTGAATGAATTGTTCGATATTCATACTTATTTCTTTTATCTCATCAGCAAAGCTCAGAGTTTTTGCATTTGCATAATATTTGCATTTCCATGTTGGTCAATTTTGAGTAACCCAGTGTTTCTATCAGACTTGGTTGAGGAGTGGAGTACCTTTAATCTCTGTGACAGAATCCCTGTTTAGAAATGCTTGTTTTTGTTTAAAACGAACACTGGAGTTAGAAAACAGAGTCAAGTTTGAAATCAATGCTTTGAAATACACTAGATTATCAATTGTATTTTCCCCTCAACCACAAATTTAGTGGCGTGCTGAAACTGCTTTACACCATTTTGCCATTGTTAAGTGTTCAGAATTTTTGCAAGACGGTTGTTAACCATAGTAATTTTTAAATGTTAAATTATATGAATTTATGATTAAATTATATTTAAAACAAAGCTTATGAATATGCAAAACTCATCACTTCCTAATTATTTTACTACATTTTACCCATTATCTATGCTCTTGAGGTTATGTACATCTATTATAACGGTATGCTGGAAATACCATAGGATGGTGTACTGTAGAAAATCTTTTTGCAGCTCAACATTCAGTGATGTCACATTGGTAGATTGAAATCAGCTCTGGAATGTATATTTACATCATGGAATTTGACAATTACTGTAATACAAGTTTTGATTTATTGTTCTGTTGTTTATCTAGATTTAGGAAAATTACGGAGAAAAAGTTAATGCAGATTAAATTTAAATGAGCGTGATGCCTATAGCTGAAACATTGTGAATAAACGCTGTGTGTTATGAGTAAACATTCTTCCAGCATTTGAAAACAATTATCCAATTCAGCAAAGAAGTTGCTCACATCATTGACAAATGAGTGAAGTTCAGACATACTTCTTTGTTGTTTCACTTTGATTTACTTGTTAAGATAAATTAAAATATCAACTAACATTCATGCTGGAACTATACTTGGCTGTCAATTAAAACCACATTTTGTCTATGGATACAGGAGTTTGGCGAAAGTCAACAAAACACTCTGTAAGAAGCTATCACCTATACAGAATTTATAGTAAAAAGTATTGTATATTTCATTAGTAATCATAAATTATGTACTATATACTTTTTTTTTTTTTTTTTTTTTTTTTTGCGGTACGCGGGCCTCTCACTGCTGTGGCCTCTCCCATTGTGGAGCACAGGCTCCGGATGCGCAGACTCAGCGGCCATGGCCCACGGGCCCAGCCGCTCTGTGGCATGTGGGATCTTCCCAGACCGGGGCACGAACCCGCGTCCCCTGCATCGGCAGACGGACTCTCAACCACTGCGCCACCAGGGAAGCCCCTAGTACTATATACTTTATAGCAACAAAATTAGATAATTTTTTTTAGAAAGCCAGGTGTTAAACATTTACAAGCATACCACTGTCCAAATTTCCAATCTTTATGGGCCAATCTATGTACATAAACCTTGTCTTTTCCATATTCTCTGGTGACTTGGAGGATCTGTGATCTTTCAGAGAACAGCAGATTGCAAGACAAAATGAGTTGAAGTTATTGTGGTCTTCTGGCTAGTATTTTCTGAACTAATGCAGTTACACTGAGTTATTATCTGAGAATAATTAACGAGACTGACCAGGCCAGGGTAATTCCAAGCAACTCTGAATCATGGGGTTCATTCATGCACAAAGTAATTATTGACCTTGTAATTATCACTATGCCCTGAACATATTTAGAGGAAAGTTCTGGATTTTTGCATTCTGTTTACAATCAGAGATTAGTCGTTGCTTCAAAAATAGTGACTAACATTCGTGAAGCATTGGAACCTTGGCAAGTTTTATAATTAAAGAATTGCAGTGGGCCTTCCCTGGTGGCGCAGTGGTTGAGAGTCTGCCTGCCGATGCAGGGGACATGGGTTCGTGCCCCGGTCTGGGAAGATCCCACGTGCCACGGAGCGGCTGGGCCCGTGAGCCATGGCCGCTGAGCCTGCGCGTCCGGAGCCTGTGCTCTGCAGCGGGAGAGGCTGCAACAATGAGAGGCCCGCGTACAGCAAAAACAAAACAAAACAAACAAAACAAAACAAAAGAATCGCAGTGATCCTTGATTTATACGTATGTCATGACATTGTATTTGCTGCTGAGGAAGCAAAGTCTTTTTGTTTTTTTCATGTGAATGTGAGAAGGTGTGTGTTTCTATGGATTTCAGCTATCCCTGAAAAATGTAAACCTGTGCCCATACATGCAGAGTGAAGGAGGAGCTCTCAGTGAGTTCAGCAGGAAGCAAACAGGCTATACCCCTCTGGGAGTCAGAGAATTCTTAAGACATCCAGAGAAAGGGAGAAAATAGAACCTGGGGTTTGTCTACAGTCATATATTTACTTGGGAAAGTACCTGTGCTCATCACTGGGCTTACAACCAGTTCTGTAAGTAACCTTTAGCATCTTCCCTTAAAAAATATAACGGAAGCTTTTTCTATAGTCGAAATCTACATGCTAAAGTGGGAGTGGGTTTAGCAACGCAGGGTTTGGAGGTCTTTTGGTTTGGTTGGTGGTTGTTTGTTTATTAGTTTTCTCTTACATTTAGAACTCTGAGGACACAGATGTAGAGAACAAACGTATGGACACCAAGGGGGGAAAGCCGTGGGGGACTGGGGTTGGTGTGATGAACTGAGGGATTGGGATTGACATGTATACACTAATATGTATAAAATGGATAACTAATAAGAACCTGCTGTATAAAAAAATAAATAAAATAAAATTCAAAAACTAAAAAAATTTTAAAAATTAAAAAAACACAAAAAACTCTGAGATCTAGTTTAACATTTCCAATGGTTAAGCTTCTTCTTATTACACATATAATTTGGGGAGTTATTTATCCTATTTAAGTTGTAGTCTTTTCAGTATGAAAACAGAAATGAAAAACTATTCCTCAAGGCTTTTGTCAAAATATCTTGCCCAGGGCTCATCACAAAACAGAATATTAAAACAATTCCCTGTCTCACTTTCTTCCTTCCTCTTTGCCTCCTAGCCTTCTTGTTCATCCCCCTTCCTTCCTTCCCAAGTTCTTTACTGTATAAATTATTATGATTGTAGTAATCACTACAGGCTTTTTCAGGTCAAGTTTCATTGTGTTCCCATAAGCAATACATGCCTGAATTATTAACTGACCACTGGGAAGAAAATCTCATAGCGGGACCCTGGCCAGCAGGGAAGCATCAGGGCAGAGAGGGAGGGTTGCCTCTTGGAACACTGTCCTCCACTGAAATGAGGTGCTGGGAGGACCGGAAAGCCAAATCCAGCTACAAAGCCATGGAGTGAGGGCCACCAGCCAGGATAAACATGGTGTCCCAAAGAATTCAGCAAACAGAGCTGAGAACATCAAACATGCCTCACCTGTGCTCGGCCTGAAGAACAAACAGGACATGAATCAGACCTGCACCCTGTCCTCAAGGAGCTCACTATTTAGAGCAGACAGACGCATGAATGATGCTAACACACAAGGTGAAGAGCATTAACCCAGGGCTGGGAGTTTGGGCTGGGCAGGTGAAACAAAAATCTAGGAAAACAAATCGGCCTTCGGGTGTAGGGACTGTGAGTTAGGAGCAAGTGACCCTCAAAAATCCAGATGTGAGATCAGGCAAAAGATCATCTCATGGCCCCAGATCTGGCACATTTAATGAAAGACTATTGAACCAAGTAAGAGCAATCATAATAGTAGTAACAACAGTGATCGTAGTCACGGCCAGTATTCAAATAGGACCTGCCTTGCAGCAAGCCCTCTTCTAGGACAATTAGGCTCAGCGTCCCAATCCTCACAGCAAATTTACCACTTATCTATGATGCCTACTTTGCATGGATGGAGAAATGAAGACTTAAAGAGGAAAGGTGAAATGTAGCATAGTTTACCCAACTCATTAGTGGCAAAACTGACAATCATCACCAAATTTGCCTGGCTTCAGAGCCACTTTTTTCTCTCTCTCTCTCTCTTAGGCAGTTCTGAAGTATTTCTACTCCTAAATTTATAGACACCAGGGGAGAGAGTAGGATATCTTAACATAGGAACAAAGAAAAAAATGAGGCACAGGGATGAAGCTGATGTTGAAATGTGTTTATTTTTCCAGGGTAAATGTGGAAATTCAGTGTTTAGAACTGGAGCACAAGTTTAGCAGATATTCCCAGCCAGGCTGACTCTGTCTGCAGTGCATGAAAGTTGGATCTAAGTCCCACCCCCACTACCCCTGCTGGTCCCACCCCACCCCCAAGAGGTTAGTATTGTCCAAATCATTTCTGCCCTGTTGAAGGAGAGATTTGGGGCAGTGAGGGATGCGGAGTCCTCCCCAAATGACCACACGACTCCCTGGGAAAAGCAGAGCAGGCTGTTGGTCTACAGGTCAATCCTTTATATCCAAGGGCCTTCTCAAAGGCATACTGGCTTGGCTTGAGAGTCTGAGAGCACACCGTGTACTTATTTTTAGGATTCTTTAATGTTTTCAGATGAGTGCAGCTCTGAAATAGAAAGGCTGACCCATTTCAGTGACATTTTCCCAAGGATGTCACAACATTGTGATTGTCTCCCCTTCAGCCCAGAAGGAGTCCCAATGTCCCCAAATTAAAGGAAACTGCCCCTAGGGGAGACCAATGGAAAGGCAGAGGGGGGACTTGGTTTCATAATACATCATCCACACGGTCATATTTTCCACTTGACGAGCCTCCCTAGCTTTTAAAGTATCAAAATTCACTAAAAGCCAGTGTAGTTCTGTACTTTGAATCTTCAAGTCCGTCCATGCAATGCAGGAGAGAAATTGAGCACAGGATAATGGATACACAGGATGAAGCCCCAGAGAAGCCAGAAACATGCTAAGAGAAGACTTCACATAGCATTTGTATTTTGTTTTTAGCAAATGAGAGAGAGAACTCAGGGGTGTCATTTCCCCAAGCACACTGAGCAGATAAGTGATCGAGCCATCCTTTCTCGGGGGTTGTGGAGTGGCCAGGTATTTGACAACATCTGAATGTCCAGACTTGCTTAATAAACAAACTTCGCAGTTTTAGTACTTTCTTTCCTTCTTTTCCTTGGCAATAGAAAAGTAGAGTGTAAATATGTGAGTAGTCCCCTGTATCTCCAGGGAAGGTTTTAAGGATAAGACATATCTGCCCTAAATGCAAACAATGGCCAAAGAAGCCCAAAACTAGTCTTGAGTTTGCTGATGGTTCTGGTTCCACCTCTGTTCAAGGCTTCCGTGAGTTGCTCACCAGTGGGTACCATGCCCCTGACAAAAGGCCAGTGGATGTGTGGATGGATCCTTCTTCTCTGTTATGTACTCCCCAGACAAGGGACCTTTCCCAAGCTTCCTTGTCAGTGCGGGGCCACATTGATGAGGATTAATCCTGCTTATCCCGATGTTCTCACTGAGAGCACTCTCCTTCAAGACGCGCACACCCACTCAGGAGGCCACCTGCCCCCCCAACCCCAAACTGTTTGAATTTCCCCCTCCCTCAGTAGAACTAGCTTCTTGACTGCTAGCCCTTGGAAAGGTGGAAGAAGAAACACAGATTGGCCTCAAGCTTCCAAAATTTGTCCTGTGTGCCACCCAGTTCCTTATTCTGAGCCACCCTCAGGAGCCCCCCCCCCCCCCCGCCAGACTCAGAGTACAATAACTCAAGTAACCTTGCACAGCCTGGACTAGAAGATGTTCACATGCATGGCTACCTTTGACCAGAGTCATACATTCTCCACGGTAGATTATTCTTTTGGATTCCTTCAACTCATTAGCTTGGTCATGTTTCCAGACTCATCAGATAGATGTTTAATATCAAACTTGTGTGCAAGTCCTGACTCTCCTGCTTTGTAAGCATGGCTTATTTGATCTCCCAGGCCAGTTATACATGGTTGCTAATCCCTAGAACCATCTTGAGTGTTTACCTTCCCATTTTATAGCCAATTCACTGCCTTAGAGAGGATAAGGCATTTTCCCAAAGTGGCATCACGAAGTAGGGGTAGGGCTGAGATTGTGAAGTGGGTTTTGCCTTTACTTTTCCCAGTACATGCAGATATTGTGCCAGCACTGGAACACAGCTAGCCCCCTCTCCGTATTCTGATTTCATTTCCAGTGCCGTGACGGAATGAGAGCTGAGCTAGCCGGCTGGAAACATCAGCCAGGGATCCCACTGGGAGCGTTGTGTTTTTTTCTCTAAAACAGGGCTCTGAGGGAGACAATTGATGCAGAGGTGGTGAATGTTCCTAGGAAGTCATTTTCTGGCTCAACATAAATAAATAAAAGGAAATGGAGCTGTGAAAAAGTGTGATGTCAGGTTCTACTGTCGTGCATTGAACTTGCTTTTGCTCCCTCTTTCTGTATTTTTCACATCACACTGGCATTCACTGTCATGTTGCTATCGTCAATGCTGGGTAACTAAAAATCACATGCGCCAGTGTAGGAACCAGAGAGAATCTGGTAATAACAAATTTGCGGTACTAGTGACTTGGGAGAAATAGTCAAAACCCCCCAAATGCAGAAGATGTTAACCACATCCTTAGAGGGATTTACTGATCTGACACTCTGTAAGTTTGGGGCACATCAGCCTCTCCCCACACTGGGAGAGCTCATGAAGGCACAAATGTTCATCACTGTTGAAAGATCTCTAAAAGGGCTTCAGTATTAAGATAACCTCGGACTTGGGTCCGAGTCTTTAGATCATTCCCTTGCTCTGTGTGCTTGGACCGAGTGGTTGACCTCTCTGTGCCTCAGCTGCCTGGATTAAAGCATTTAGCAACTAGAGTGGGCTTTTGGAGTCATCTGATCCAAGTTTCTTATTTCTGATGAAAGGCAACTGAATTTCAGCAGAATGAGGGCTTCTGAAAGCTCCCACAGATGGCTGGCCAGCATGGTAGCCATACCGGAGGTCAGGCTTCTGCTCCCTTCCCCAACTTTTGCTATTACTTCAGTGAGATACTTGGATCCTCAGGTTTCAGGAGTTGAGGGAAGCTGAAGAATAAGAAAACTTTTCTGTGCATCTCAAATTAACCCTCCAGTGAGAATCTTGGGAGACCTGGGAACCTTAATTTATCTGCTACCCTGGAAAGTGAAGCAGAAACTTGGGACGGGAATGACCGTGAGGAGGCAAACACCAAATCATGACTTAGAACAGATTCAAAGAAACCCGAAAGACCATCTAAACTAGTAGCCCCTTCTGGGTTTGATTGTCTTTAGAAATGGCCCCACTAAGAAGTCAGTAGCAGGTAGATATTCCGAAGGTAGTAAGATCACGACCTTCACGATGCCCCACGCCATTGCTGCTCAGAGATTAACAATGCAAAGTGGCTCTTGTAATCTAGACTAAACTTGTCTTCACTTAGCATTCATTCATTGATCCTAATCATCTCTCTTGAATCACATAGGACATCTAATCCTTCTTCTAGAGACTCTCTTCCCCTGGTACTACTTGTAAGGAGAGGGCTGTGTGTGGCTGGGGTCATCAATATATAAACAGTCTATTAAGTACTTTTAGTTGTCATTTTTCCATCACCTAAAGGAATAAATGTGGAAATTCCCTGGTGGTCCAGTGGTTAGGACTCTGCACTTCCACTGCAGGGGGCACGGGTTCCATCCCTGGTCGGGAAACTAAGATCCCACAAGCCAAAAAAATAAAAATAAAAACATAATAAAAGAGTAAATGTTCTTAGAATAATTCTGTATCATTCAACTATTCACAAGTAAATATCTCATCCCTCATTCCATTCTATCAGCTTTGAAGTTACCAAATATTATAAACAATTCCAAGGAAAGTCGCACAATGGTATGTGAGATAGAAGAAAAAGAGGATTAAAGCCCTAATAAGCAAGATTCCAACCACCCACCACTTCGCTCCATAAATCCTGGTTTGAAGGGATTTCTGGGTATTACCAACCTTAAAAAGATATCTTGCAACCAGCGTCCCAAGCATCTCCTCAACTTTGCATATTCAGTAGAGGGACTCAACAATGATTAAGCATTTTCTTTTAGATGTAACTTAATGAAGTCATGAAAGCAGATTTCTTCCTGAGCAAAAATTGGATCTAATAACACCATTCCATTTTCGTCTACCCCCCCCCCCAACAAAAAAAGATGTTTTTATTTTATTTATTTATTTATTTATTTTTGGTACACGGGCCTTTCACCGTTGCGGCCTTTCCCGTTGTGGAGCACAGGCTCCGGACGCGCAGGCTCAATGGCCATGGCTCACAGGCCCAGCCACTCCGCGGCATGTGGGATCCTCCCAGACCGGGGCACGAACCCGCGTCCCCTGCATCGGCAGGCGGACTCTCAACCACTGCGCCACCAGGGAAGCCCAAAAAGATGTTTTTAAACCAGAAAAAATGCTAAAGACAAAGAACCAGATTTTCTTAAACCTACAAAGTTTCTATTTTTCAGAAACCATGATTTTTCCCCAATTTTAAATGAATATAATAGTTAGTGCTTAACACACTATAAATTATTCAATTTGGTGCTAATAAAAATCTTAATAAAACAAAGATGCCTGAATTAAACTATCTTAAAATTAAAAGCACATTATCTTATTAGAGAAAAACAACCTTTTATTTGATTGTTTGTTCTATTGTTATGCATCTTTAATTTCCTCTGAGTAATACTGAATAAACTAACCATTCCGAAACCATTTTCCTGGAACACCAACAATTGTATTCATTTTAGATTTAACCCCAAACTCACATTTCCAACTTCTTGCTTTGCTATGTGCTTTATCTGATTCCTTCTTTCTAAATTCTCTGAGGTACTGAGCTGCCCTCTGTTCATCCCTAACCTGCCTATTTCAGGAGACAGCATTCTTTCCTGAAGTACCTCAAAAGAAGATGCTGAAATCTCAGATATTCTCGATGGTTGATAACGTCTCTCTGGACATTTTTTCATTACCTAGAGGTCCTGGAGGGTATGGATAAGAATAACATCCTTCAAAGCTTTTCACTGTGCCCATCGCAGAATATATATTTAACAATTGTTATTTAACAGATTCATGCAACAGAGAGAGAAAGGCTTGTAACATTGTCCCACAGAATTGAGCATCTATCAGGTGGCAACCCTGCTCTTTGTGTTTGTTTTAAATATTTATTTATTTGGCTGTGCTGGGTCTTTTATTTATTTTGCTGAGCATGGGATCTTCGTTGCCGAGTGCAGGATCTTTAGTTGCAGCGTGAGGGATCTAGTTCCCTGACCAGGGATCGAACCTGTGCCCCCTGCATCGGGAGCACAGAGTCTTAACCGCTGGACCACCAGGGAAGTCCCCACCTCTGCTCTTTTCAAGGGGATATTTCACATCTATCACTTATGTTTCTTGAGAACCCATCCATGGAATAAAACTATTTCCATATCTTGCTGAAGATGTTCTTGTATAGACCAACAAGAGCTCTGGTTAAATGTTAGATGTGACCTCAGTTATAGAAGTTCCAAGCATCACAACACAAAAGAACTTCTTGCTAGATTAATTTTGACACCTTTATTTACAATGGGAATTTCAATGGGAATTTGATGTTGGGCTGTATTATCCATTGTTTCCAAAAATGGAATATATCCCAGAACTTCTTGATTCTAAAAACTCTTTTACAAAAGCAAGAAAGATTAAATTCCCCTCTGCTCGTAGGGTCTTTGATGAGATGTTTTATAGTTCAAGCTAATGACCCTTCCTGTATTTCTGCAGTAAAACAGTCACTGATTAAAAAAGGTAAGAATGATGTCTTTGATTTATAAATTAGTAACTGTCACTTAAGGAAGACATGGCCTGACAGATTTACACATATGGAAAATGTTCATTATCCCCAAAGTGACGGGACAAGAGATCTTCTGGTGATCTGTGGATAATCAATTTCTAAAATAATACCGCAAAGAATACATCATGATGAAATAATGCACCAAACCCATGAATGAAAACACATGTTACATATAATGTTTGTTCAAATGCACACGCAACATTTACTACACTGGCCTCACAGACCTTCCAGAGCCAATGCTAAAGGGTTAATGTAAATAACAAGAGATTCTCTTGTTTTGGTTGGATAAATACAAATAAAATACAAAAAAATACAAATAAAATAAACCACATCATTTTCTGCATTGAAATTACTTAGGTCACATTCTCTATTTTCATGTTACCAGTCACGTTGTGACTATTTCAAATTATGATCAGAGTATGTTAAGGGAAAAAAGCAACAACAACATAAAATCAACAAGACTGAATAGAAATTCTTGGATTATGTGGTAAGGAATACATATATATACCTATGTGTGTGTATGTTTCTCACATGTATGAGAAACCCAGCTTCAACCTCTGCTCAGAATTTAATGTCAGTTATAGTTCATAAAGTGTGAGATATTCTGTAGCCTTAAAATCTCTAATCTCCAAAGTCCACTTTCCTGGGACAGGAATATCAGTTTGTACTCGTCTCTGTTTCCTATGTTCCTTGTGAAAGGAAGCTGTGAAAGCCAGCAGGTGGGGAAGATGTCATGGGAGTCTCGCCTGGGGTCTTATCAGGGGTGTCCAGGAGAGCAGATGTTGGGGAACGGGCCCCAGGCGATCTCCCAGAGGAAAAACACCTTGGCAACTCAACCTACCTGGAAAATGAGGGCATTGCAAAGGGGGTCTTTATGCTGTCTTAGGAAAACGTGCGTTTCTTCACAATCCGTCCTCTGTCTGCTTCTCAATCTCATCTCCTGTCCTCCTCCCCATCCCATAATCTACACTGTGGCCACACGGAGTTACTCTCAGATCCCAAATTCCCTCATGTATATGCTGTTCTGTCAGCTGGGAATGCTCCCTCCACCCTCCACCCCTGAGTTAATTCCTACTTATCCTTCAGAGCTTAGTATAGGTATTGCCTCTTGTAGGAAGTTCTTCCTGACCCTTGAACAGAGTTCCATGACCCTTCTCTTTGCAAGAATTAGAGTAAAATTGGCAAGAATTAGAGTAAAATTCTCTCAGGAATGAAAAGACTCCAAGGGAGTTCCTAGGTCCAGTTTTTATTGCCTGTCCACTTACTAGCTTGGTGAAGGACTAGTCTTTTCTGTTTAAGTGTACCAGGCAGTTCTGGGCTAAATCCCTGTTCTACTCCCAGAAAGTACTTTTTCTGAAAGAACAGAGTTGTATGCCTTCTCCCTATGTCAAGTGGATAGCAAAAACTAACCCACAGAAATGTAAGAGGCAGTAGCAAGGCTACCTGGCTGCTCACAGGATCACTGAAAATGCAGGTGTAACCTCAGAACTTTCCTTCAACCAGAGCTGGATGATTGCTGTTGGTACCGGCTGTCCTAATGGAACTGTCCGTTGTGCCTGATTTATCTGTCCAGGCTATACCCAACCTCTTCTCCAAGATCTGTTTACATATTTGCAGCTTCCTGCCTGAAGTGACAAATCATCAAGAACAAAGATTACTGCCCTGTTACAATTCAGTTAAGTAAACAAATGTTTACTTAGTGCAGTTGACACAGAGGTGAGCAGGACTCTGCCGTATTGTGGCACCTTATTGCTTCCAAGTATGGTCCCTGGGCCAGCACCACTGACATCACTTGGTAGAAATGCGGATTCTCGGGCCTCACCCCAGACCTGCTGGATCAGAATCTACAGGATCCTCAGATGATTCTTACGCACAATGAAGGGAAAGGTGTGTGAGTGGTCATCAAGCTCATGAACAGCTCTCTACGGGGCCAGAGCAGTCAGTGGCGGGTTATGGCAGTTCTTTCTGAACCTACTTCTTGCCTTGCCAATACTGGTCATAAATGCTTGCCCTGCTTTCTCCATACCTGTCTCATAGTTTATTCTGACTACTGGTGCTAAATGTTTCTATGGCTCCCTTGGCTTCTCCACTGATACCTGGCTGATCTGTAGCAGGTACGTAGGTGAGACATATTAGCAACTTAACGTTTTCACACTAATCAGCTTGTGAAAAGGTAATAAGGTGAGCACAGTGATGGCAGCCCAGTCTTCAAAAGTGCTGATGGTACAATCAGTTTGTTGAGTGGATACACAGATGTTATTGTAATAGACTGGTTGGCAGATAGCGTTCTAGCTGGCACTAAAAACAAATAATAGGCTTCCTTTTCTAACTGCTCAGGAAACTGAGCTCTTGTGAGTTCCTCTGGGCTCTTCTGCTGCTCTCTGTCTCTCTCTGTCTCTCTTTCTCTCTATCCCCTTTCCTGATTCTCCCACCACCCCACCATCTGTAACCTGATCATCACCTTAGAACATATGACACATTGGTCTACCTGACACTGGGACTTTAACCTCACAAAATGGCCCCATTTCTCTCGCTGGGTAGTTCAGCCAAGTCTACCATTGTGCAAGCAAACCCTCTTGCCTTCATTCCATGACCTCAATCTCAGAATCTTCAATTTAAAATGTGTTCCAAGTAAATAACAGTCTGTTTTCTTCAAAGCTCTTTCCAGTTTGGTGAGAAACCCTTTGAGTCTCAGTGTGACTCTTTCACTGAGGGAGGTGGCAAGCACCATTGATTTTGCTTTATGGAATGCTTGCTGTTGAAAGGAGGAACAATGGGATTAAGTAACTTGTTTGCTGTGGTCACCGCCAGAGTTTTTTGGCATCATCATGGATCAAACAGAAGAATGGAAATGATGTAAAGCCCGGACACACTCTTGAGGCGGTGACAAGTCCTCCAAGATAGCTGTGGCAGACAGACAAAGAAGTCCAGACGGCACCCAGGACAGCATCATTCTTGTGGGCCGGTGGTTAGAAAACACATCCCACAGGAAGGGATTGGAAATAATAATACTTTAATGACTTATTATGAGGTTATATATAAACCTGACTGTGCTATGGCAAAAATAGCGGTCAGATAAACCAATTTTTTATGGAAAATGTAACTAAAACAGATGATTCCTTTCCTGGAGATTGAATTTCTTCCAATTAAGATGGTTATTTCCATGTTGGGGTGTGGGGAGTCTTTCTTTCTTTCTAGATTAATGAGTAAAGTAAAATATTATGAACAGGAAGGAGACTACCCTGGGAAAAATAATTGGAAGTAAACACAGTTAATGTAACCTGAAAGTCATATCCAGAGTTTTCTTCCACAATTTCAACCCAGGATCTTTTGCACTTAACTTGCCCACCCCTGTGGTCATTTCCATCCTCTGGTGCTTTCCAAGAGTGGAATTTTGACCCTTCCACCTCCTCCTTTCTCTCTCAGGAATAATTTCCTCCTGGCAAGAAAACCATGCCAAAAGCCTTCATTATTTCCATGACACTGCTTCTTCATGTTCTATTGTAGTTTTTATTTCACCCTGGGGACTGCAACACCCAATTCCTGAACTGCTTTGTGCTTTTTAGTGCGTGAGTTAGCACATGTTCTTTTAGAAGAAGTTGAAGTTTTCCTTTTAAATCAACAAACTAACATTGGCTAGCTCATAAAGCTCACAAGCTCCAGATGCATTTTACCTGGGGTCTGTTTATGCATAGAGATACTGGGCTTTACCCACTGGTCAAAGAAGAAGGCATTTAAGCAGAAATAGGGGAATTTTGATGTCATCATTCAGAATTTGGACTTTGATTTCAGACAGAACCTGATTCAAATCCTGGATTCAATTTCTAACTATAAGAATTCAGTAAACTACTTAATAGCTTTAAATCTCAGGACCATAGTCTGAATATGTAAATGAATAGAACCTACTTAAAAGGTTGTTGGAAAGATTACATGAGATAATTTTCCTACAAAATGATCATCATTGATTGGAACTTAGAAAACGTTCAATAAACGTGAGTGTTAACATCATAGGAAGATTGCTGGGTGATAGATGACATAGAGTGCGAGCCTATGTACCAGTTTTTAAACCAAGTAGATTTGATTCTCATCTTTGTGGCCTTCGGTAAGTAACTTAGAACCCCAGTTTTTTTTTAACATCTTTATTGGAGTATAATTGCTTTACCATGTTGTGTTAGTTTCTGCTTTATAACAAAGTGAATCAGCTATACATATACATATATCCCCATATCTCCTCCCTCTTGCCTCTCCCTCTCACCCTCCCTATCCTACACCTCTAGGTGGTCACAAAGCACTGAGATGATCTAGAACACCAGGGTTTTTTAACTTATAGAAAAAATATACAGTTGTCCCTCGGTATCCACAGAGGATAGGTTTCAGAACCGCCGGGGACAACAAAATCCATAAATGCTCATGTCCCTTATATAAAATGGAGTGGTATTTGCATATAACCTCCACACATCCTCCTGTATACTTTAAATCATCTCTAGATTACTTATGATACCTAATACTATGTAAATGTTATGAAAATAGTGCACAGCAAGTTCAAGTTTTGCTTTTTTGGAACTTTCTGGAATTTTTTTAAAAGTATTTTTGACCCTTGGTTTGTTGAGTCTGCAGTTGCAGAACCCATGGATATGGAAGGCTGACTGTAGTAAGAACTGTGTCATTTTTTTGAGCTTGAGAGAAGCACCTATAGGCTTTACCACATATCAGGTGTTTAAATCATGATCTCATTATGTTTT
The DNA here is from genome assembly GCF_003676395.1 of Aethalodelphis obliquidens. Lineage (NCBI taxonomy): Eukaryota > Metazoa > Chordata > Mammalia > Artiodactyla > Delphinidae > Aethalodelphis > Aethalodelphis obliquidens. The sequence continues at coordinate 34,320,354 of NW_020837956.1, forward strand.
GTGACATCTACTCATGAGTCACACAGTAGAGAATAGAGGAAAATCTCAAAAATATATCTAAAGTAAAAACATGAAGTTAATAATTATGGACCCTGGGCTGTATTAAAGTTTGGAGGAGAAAATAGTAAAGGTTGTAGAAGTACTCCATACAGAAATGCCTACCATAGTTTCTTGCACTATGATTACATGGTGATCAAAATTTGACATCAGCCTTCCTCATGGCCAAAGACAAAAGAAAAGTATGATCAAGTACAGAATCTGAAATGTCTGTAAGGCGAATATAGAGGGAAAAATACAGAAGAAAAATCGTTGTTTATTAGTGCACCTTTCTTCCTAACATGAAAGGTGACTGACTTAGTTCTTTCGTGTGTTTGTTTTGCTCTCCTTTTGAGTCTATGACTGGGTTAGTACCATGTTACGTGATACTGTTGGAATTCTGTTGGTCCCTTAAGGTGAAGGGTATCACAGAGTCTCCCCGTCAGAAGTAAATTATCCTCAGAATGAAGAAGAGCTTCATTTTCCAGCTGGCGGGCAGCTGGTGTGCACGCTGGACTTTTTGATGAATGGGGTCATTACATTATCTGTCTCCTGATTCTAGACCACCCAGCACCTTCTGGCATTGTCTGGGGATGAGAATAATGGCCTCTTTGTTAGGCTAGCCAAAACAGTGTTTCTGCAATGTGACCCACTGAAGAACTGTTTCTGGGCTGAGCAATTTCCTCTCTGGGAGTGTTGCCTTTGTTGAGCATGGAAACTAGAAAATACTCTGTTCACCAAAGGCACTCAGTGAACGTTTAGATCCTACACCACCTACACCAGTTCCACCATCATCCTCCTCATCCTTATCAACATCATCAACATCATTCACATTGATACCATCTATTGAGAACTTTCTATATACCAGATAAATTACATATATTATCTCAGTTAATTTGATCAAGTCTAAAAGGTCTAATTTGTATTTTATATATGAGACAGCTGAGAACCGTAGGTTAAAAATAATCTAACCAAGAACACACAGCAAGAAAGTTGCAAAGTAGGAGTCTCTATTCCAATTCTAAAGTCTATGCTCTTCCTGGTAAACAATAATAATCCCATAGGATAATATTGTGGAAAGGAGCTTAGAAATCAGGAATCTCAATTCTGTTTAGTTATTTATTCTACAAATATTTATTGTCTGCCTACAATGGACCAAATACTAATCTGGGCAATGCAGTGAGTGAGACATAAAAAGTTCTGTCTTTTGGAACTTATATTCTTAAGGTGAAGACAGACTATAAACAATTTGTTTGGTATGAGGTCAGTTAACAAATTATGTTTTTTCATTTTGTCTCATAGTTCAGGGTTTCTGCACAGAGGTTCAGGCCAGTTTTTTGAAGTTATGGTAATAAATGTACTGGGAAATTTATTCCATGCTAATGCTACATTATAAAGATTATCAATGAAGTTGCTAACTTTAAATGATTCTTTAACAAATATATTCATGTGTCCTATTTTTTCCCCCAATATAACTAAGATCTTTTTCCAGGGACATTTCACTAAACATTCTAGAACTGCAGAGACTGGAGAAAACAAGGCCATCACTTCTTCTTTGTTAGGTTCATCACCATTGAGATAGGATATTTTTCAGTTAAGTTTAATGTATAAATCCATGGGAAAAAAATTAAAAGCTTTCGTTAAGTAGTTTAGAACCCTCCCATGCTAATTTTTGTGAGCAGTAGTAAACTGGTAATGATAATTTATCTATGTTTTTCAAAGGGTAGGATCCTTTGATTTGCTAAAAACAAGAAATGGCAATTCATCCTTTGATTTGCTAAAAACAAGAAATGGCAGTTTCAGTTGCATTGCTGCAAAGAATGTGATATTTTTCTTTGGAATGTTGGCTTCTTGATATTTCCTGTTCTACTTTGTATGCCATGTTTTTTGGTAGATAATTTGTCATTTAGACCTGCTTAATCTAATCATAGATTTTATTTTCTCCAATCAAGATTTCACTCTTGAAAAATGACTCTTTATAAATGTCTAAATAGGTTAATTGGACTAAAATACGTTCTTAGTATGAAATATATAGATACTATGATGTTTTTCCAACATTTAAGCTTTCACACGTTTGCTGTTAAATTTGCACTGGCCTAATCTTTGGTTGTAGCTCAAAGACCTTTTTAAATTTTTGCCCAATTACTAGTTGGCAATCCCTATTTTCTTTCTGCCTAAAAGTTAATCATGATTCCTTCTCTATCATTATCAAAGAAACGGAGTATAGAAACTTCAAAGCACTTGTGAAGTAGCCTTTATGCAGAGTATTTCAGGGTTTATAAGTTTTTTATTCTGATCTAAACTTTTATCATTGTCTGTTGCATGTCTAATTCAACAATTTTACTTCATTCACACTTTCAGAGACTTTCCAAAACATTCAAACTCACAGCAACAAAATCTCTATTTTGCATTTGCTAATTTAAAAGAGGCTGAATTAAATTAAATAATTGATGGAGCAAGCATACCAATAAATTGGTATAAACAAGTCTGGGAACAAACACAATTAAATTGGTAAGCATTAATTTGACTGGTGAAGAGAAGAGTATTATCCTAGTAGAGTGTGCCAAGAGGAATAATCAATCCTGCAAATCAGTTAAGTGGAAGTAGAGAGTTTCTATTGTATTATTAACAATTGAAGTATTGGTAAATGATATACATTTTTTAAAAGCTATAACTTTTTATTGATTTTCTGAAATATTAATAAGCTTTGTTGTCATTAATATGTTAAGTGGCCATTTGTCTTTTCTTATTTTATAAATTGTCTGTTCAAATCTTTCATCCATTTTAATTGCAATGCTAATTTCCTTTTTTCTCATCACTTTATAAAAGCTTTTACACACAATGTCATATATGTTGCAACTAATTTTTCAAACTTCTTTTATTTCAACCTCAATTATGGTGTTTTTGTTATTCAGAAGTTTGAAATTTTAATATACTCCAATCTATCACACTTGTTTTTATACTTTCTGGGTTTGAAGAGGAATTAGAAATGTCTTCCAAACCCTATATATAAAAAGATTCACCAATATTTTCTTCTAGCACATTTATAGTATGATTTTTTTAATGAACTTAACTAAATGTTGAATTTATTATGTTTATTAAAAGTGAGTCAAGGACAAAGGTCTATCACTCCTCCACCCCCTCCCCAAGGCTAATTAGTTGTGCCCCAAATATTTACAGTTTAGTTATTTATAGTATTGCCTTTATGGCACACTCGACTCCATCATACACATGCATAAATTTCTGGATTTCCTATTCTATTTCATTGAGTTGTTCATGAGCTCCTGTGCCAACATGAAGGTCTGTTAATTATAATGGTATTGTATTGTATTAAGTTTAAATATTTGGTGAGGTAAGTCTTCCCTCATTATTCTTACTTTTCCAAAAAATGTGTTAAGCATTTTTATAAACCTATTCTTCCAGGGGAAGTAGAAAAATATTTCCCTATTTCATTCAAATTCTTATTTCCATGAAGTTGAATACATAGATTAGTTTAGAGATAACTAGTGGCTTTACAATGTTGAGATTTTCTATTCCAGTATAATGTATTCAAATCTTAATTTACATCTGTCTGAGGAGTTTTATAATTTTGTTCATATAGGCTGTAAACACTTGTACTTAAGCTAATGTCTCCTTATATCATATTTTTAATGTTGTGACTTGGTAATTTTTTCATCATATTTACTGTGTAATTATTACTGTACATGAAAGTTACTAATTTGTAAATATTTTGAATCCAGCCAACTTATAATTACAAAAGCTTTATAAAACAGTCTCAGTTGAATTTCTTAGATTTCTAAATTGACAATCTGCTGTCTGAAAATAATGATTCCTTTGTCTCCTATTTGCCAATATTTATAATTTTAATTTTGTCTAATCACTTAATTTGTACTTGCTTCAGTCTTGAAAATGGCAGATAAAGAAAGTATAGATAAATAAAACATAATCAAGGATAAAAGGCAGATATGAAGACAAGCTGCTGGAGTTCCAACATCTTGTTACCCAAGGTCTGAAATAGATCATGGAACAAACTGGAAACAAATATTCTAAATGTATTAAAAAAATGTTTCCTGAAATAAATGAAGACCTGAATCCCACCCCCACCCACTCCCATCCTGTAGTCTGAGAATACTTCTCCATCTCATCAACTTTGAGGTTGACCATAGGACTTCCTTTGGCCAATGGAATATGGTTGCTATTGCAAGCCAAGGTCTAAAGAAGCATCACTAGTCTGATGCTTCTGACCTCCTTCATAGGAAAGACATGCTCCTGGTACCTAGACTCCTTTAGCCTGGACTCCAGAATGAAGATACCTGGAACACATGTCCCAGCCCAGGGCCAGGAGGTGAGCCTAAGCCATCAGAGTACAGCTCTATCTACAGAATACATGGAGAAGCCACAAACCTTTGAGCTGATCAGAGAGTGAGAAATAAATGTTTTTATTTTTGTAAGATATTGCTGGATTTTACTGTATCATCACAGTAAAAACTAATATACAAGATATTACAGGGAAAAAAGAAAACAGATCGAGGCGTATTTGATGAAGTTAGCAAAATTTAAGTGTAAAAAAGCATACCAGAAATCAGTTTCTAGGCTTCCTAAAAAAGGGAACTAAATTCTTCCAATTCAGCCATTGCCTCAGCAATATTAGAAACCAATGTAAAATTTGTTAAAAATCTACAGAGATTTGAAAGGGAGGTTGTATGACCCAAAATTTTTCTATAACCAGCAAAGTCATTGTGCATAAAGAGAAAAACAATGAAATGATTCTCCTGATAAAGGATCTTAAAACCAGAACATCTGTGATCTTGAAAAATGTGCTTGAAATCAGAATCAAAATAAAGATGTCATAAGTGAGGAATTTATGGTTTATGAAGAGAGGTAGTGAATATGGAATCAATTTAAACATGGTATCGTATCAGAATAGATATTTTCAGAAGAAAAACTACTTAATATAAAATTATAGTTATTGAACTATTGTTGCTGTTCACATTTATTCCCTAGTTTAGGCTTAATTTACATAAAATTTTATTCTCTGTTCTCTTTCTCTGTTTCTTTTTTTCTCTCTTTCTTCCTTTCTTTCCCACCTGCTTCCTTCCTTTATTCCTTCTTTCCTTCCTCTCTCCCTCCCTCCTTTCTTTCCTTTTTTCTTTCTTCTTTTCATTTTAAGATTTCCAAAGAGAACAGTTAGGAAACATTTACTTAGTTCCCCAAATACACTGAATAACTGAAATAATATTTTCCTAGATTGTGTATGGGTATTCTTCACTATTGCCTTACATATAACAAGTAATTTTAATTTTTAAAGTGTCTTATTTCTCTTTAATTGAATAACTTGAAACCATTATCCAATCCCTGAGTTTCCATTTTGTCATCTAAATACATAGATAGACATTAGAAGATGAGGGGTTTCAGTGAGAATTAAAGGAGGTACTCTATGTGAAAGTACCAAGAGTGGAGGAGTTGGATAACTGGCAGTTGAATCTGATCACCTACTCAAGTCAGTACAGGACCCCTCCCAGACATGTAAAGGCACCCACTAAACATTTTCATGACTCACCAGACCATAATTCCCTAGAGACATGGGGCACTGTCTGTTTTATCTCTGCATGTTTGAGTCTAGAAGAGTGTCTAGCCCATAACCACCACCCAGGAGATCTGTGTTGAATGCAGGTAGAAAGGGATTTAGAGAATCCCCTCCACACTCCCTCAAAAGGAGAGTTTGCTCAGAAAATGTGTTTCTAGTCTACATCTGTTTCAAATTAGTCTCTCACCAAGGCTATTCATCTGTCTGATCAGTGAGGATACAAAAGGTCAAGTCTTTCTTGCTATCATGAACTAGTCTGTCCAACAGTTCCTAGCATGATGGTCTTTCTGGAAAATATTTAGGAAGACTAGGGCTTTTGTTAGTGATCTCTGTAAACATGTTTGGAACATTTAATATGTGGCTGACACCATGCTAGACGTTTTCACGAAAATTATCTCATTTAATTTGTTACAACTTTTAAGTTGGATATTATCAACCATATTTTGCAGATGAGAAATGAAGGTTTAAATATGTTAAGTGGTTTGCCCACAGACAATAAATGTCAGAGTACAGGGTTTGAACCCCTGTCTTTCTCACTCCACATCTAGTTCTCATTCCATTGTGTTCCAGCTGCCTAATAAAGGACAACTTAGGAAAACACAATCTTTGTTTCCTTTTCTTTCTTCTGCCCTTTCTCTCAGCATTGCTCATACAATGGAATGGAATTCTAAGGAGATAGAAATAAATTCTTTTCTTTTGGAATTCCTTGTCCTTTGGAGTCATTCCCAGTTCTCGTGTGAACCATGGTTCAACTTCTACATCCTCTCTTTCACCCTAGCATCCTCTCAGATCCCTTTTCCAAGAATCTTCTCCCACCCCATGTGATGAATCACCTGGTTTGCCTCAAGACAGAGAACAACAGACTCTAACCACCCTATCATTGTCTAGGGTAAAACTCTCCAGCTATCCCTATATTTAGCCCTATGTATCTTGTTGGCATGAACACACTTAGGAAAGTAATGGACTTCTAAGTTTTTTCTTTAATACATAGAGCATCCAGCAGAAGTTTAAATAAAGTGGCTGTGCTTACTTTTATTCATTTAATCTTTCATTTATTCATTTACTAAGTGTTCACTCTGCACAAGGCATTCTACTAGACATAAAGAACTCAAAGATGAATGTTATATTCTCTGTACATAGGGACACCAGCAGCATCTTGTAGGGGAAGGAAATAAGCATTACAAAGTATTGTGGTAAATTAAGAGATAGTGTATAGTATTGTAAAGATTATAAGCTTTGAGAAATATTAACTTGCATTTGAAGCCTGGCTTTCACATTTACTTGGGTGTATGTGCTCAAGCAGGACTCTTAGTTTTTTTGTTTTGTTTTGTTTTTCCTCTGTTTATATTTATTTATTTTAATTTATTTTCTATTGAAGTATAGTTGACTTACAATATTATATTAGTTTCAGGTGTACAACATAGTAATTCAATATTTTTACAGGTTATACTCCATATAAAGTTATTATAAAATATTGGCTATATTCCCTGTGCTGTACATTGCATCTTTCTATCTGATTTATTTTATACCTAGTAGTTGGTACCCCTTAATCCCCTTCACCTATCTTGCTGCTCCCCCCTTTCCTTTCCCCACTGGTAACCACTAGTTTGTTCTCTGTATCTAGTCTGTTTCTGTTTTGTAATATTCATTCATTTGTCTCATTTTTTAGATTCCTCATATAAGTGAAAACATACTGTATTTGTCTTTCTCTGTCTGATATTTCACTAAGCATAATACCCTCCAGGTTTTATCTATGTTGTTGCAAATGGCAAAATTTCATATTTTTATGGATGAGTTATATTCCTTTGTATATATACACTGCATCTTCTTTATCCATTCATCTGTTGACGGACACTTAAGGCAGCTTTCATATCTTGGTAATCATAAATAATGTTGCTATCGGTGCACATGTATCTTTTTGAGTTACTGCTTTTATTTTCTTTGGATATATACACAGGAGTGAAACTACTACATCATATGGTAGCTTAATTTTTAATTTTTTGAGGAACTTCCATACTGTTTTCCATAGTGGCTACACCAATTTACATTCCTACAAACAGTGTACTAACATTCCCTTTTCTCTACATCCTTGTTATTTCTTGTCTTTTTCATGATAGTCATTCTGACAGGTGTGAGATGATATCTCACTGTGGTTTTGATTTGCATTTCCCCAAGGATTAGATGTTGAGCATCTTTTCATGTGCCTGTGGGCCATCAGTATGTCTTCTTTAAAAAAATGCTTATTCTGGTCCTCTGTACATTTTTTAGTTGAGTTGGTCTTCTTTAATACTGAGTTGTATGAGTTCTTTATATATTTTGGATATTAACCCTTTATCAGACATATCATTTACAAATATCTTCTCCCATTCAGTAGATTGCCTTTCATTTTGTTGATGGCTTTTTTCACTGTGTAAAAGCTTTTAAGTTTGATTAGGTCCCATTTGTTTATTTTTGCTGTTTCCCTTGCCTAATGAGACAGATCCTATATATATATATATATATATAATATATATATATATTATATATATATTGCTAAGACCTATGTCAAAAAGCATACTGCCTATGTTTTCTTCTAGGACTTTTATGGTTTCAGGTCTTACATTTAGGTCTGTAGTCCATTTTAAGTTTCTTTTTGAGTCCCAGTTTTCTTATCTGTAACATTGGGATAATAACATCTACCCATATAGTCATTATGAAGATTAAACAAAGGCACATAGCACATGGCCTGAAAAAAATAGTTTATGCCACATCCTGTGCTATGAGAGGAGATAGTAATATTTTGTCTCAAAATTAAGCCTAGGTGAAGAAATCAAAATAGAGAAAGGAATTTTTATGTGACTAAATTACACAAAAAATTGAACTAATGTTACTTAGACTTACATGTGTGATCCAGTAAGACCTGAATTAACTAAAATATTAATAATTAAGAAATGTGTGCATGTGTGTGTGTGTGTGTGTTGGCAGGGAGAGTGGAGATTTGTAAGACCTTATTTGATTGTTCAGTTAATTGGCTCAACTACCACAAGTATGTTCTGCCATCACAGTTAAAATTATTTTCAAGTTTTTAAAATTATTTTCTCAGACATCACAAGTGCTAAAATAGGAGCTGCGTGAGAGAAATATGAATTCACACGATGAAAAACATCGTACAGATAAAGTCTAGCATATCTGGGTCACCTTTGGAGGTAACAACTTTAGTGACACTGAAAGAATTCAAATAATGTTGATCAATCACTTGGCAAAGCGTGTCATGGAAAGAATTCAAGTGTCTGTGAAGTTTGAGTGAGAAGTTGAGGCTTTACAAGTATTTCTTCATTCACTGGGAATTTGTGCATCTTAGCCTGAGCTCCCAGCTCCCTGTATAAGCAGGGTCCTGGGAAATCCATTTAATTCTGCTTTGCTTAGAAGGAGGGCTGGTGGTAACTGGGGGCCATATTTCTCTCCGCGAGCTCACACTCTCTCAAATTTCACATGGAAAAAAGATGAGTTAATTGTGCTGAATTTGGAAAATGTGCTCTAGTCCCAGTTTTATTTTGTTGTTGCTATTTTCATTTTCATATTTAAAAATAGTTACAGGATGGTTGCATCTGACTTCCATTGTCCTCATCCTGCCTCCACAAATGTAATCGAGGCTTCTTGCTAGTCAACTCCAGTAAGAACTCTCCAGATTCACCCAGGAGGCTCCAAACAACCCCCCACCCTGCCCCTTACAGTAACTCAGGAATGTAGTCAATGAACACAGTGAGTACACAGTGGCCCTGACAAGGAAAGACTCAAAATGCATAATACATCCCACCTCCCCGGAGACCCCACTGGCACCCCTGCCCTCCCAAAGTGGGACTGTGCTTGATGAGGAAACTGTGTGCTATTGTAATAAACTCCTGGGCTTATTTAAATTTAAATTTACATTCCCTGGGTTTCAATCCTAGCATTCTACTTGCCTGACTGTGGACAAGTTAATTAACCTCTCAGGCTCAGTTTCTTAAACATGAACCGATGGTGTTAATTAAACAAGTTTGTGCATGTTGATAACTCAGCCCAGTGCCTGGCACATAGATGCTCATAACAATAATGTTATTATTGCTGCCATAACAAATATAATGAAGTCCTTTCAGCTTCTCAGGCTAAGTCCATGGTCACTGCTAACATTCTCATCCTGCTCTGGCACTAATCTAAACCGATGGCTCCAAGCATCTTTCCCACCCTTTCCAAATTCTAATGTCTGGCTTCAGCTGCCATGCTTTCCCTTCCATAACTTTTCTGTCTTCCTTCTTATATTTATTTTCCAACATCACGGCTCCAATGTCCCAGTATGAGCACAAGACAGGCTTATGTTTCAGCTGGCCTTCAGTCATGCTGGATAATATCGCTCCTTTGTCCTACCCAGGGGTTTTAACTATTCCTGTGCCATGCAGTCTTGGCAGTACGGCAAAGCCTCTGAACACATTTTCAGAATATTTAAATGTGTAAAGAAAACAAAGATTTAAGAGAGACTCAGTTATATAGGAATATAGTTATTCATATTAAAATAAAGGCATGGTACAATAATATTTGTGCTTAACACATTATATTTTAAAAATCGAACAGAAATCTAGTAACTATCATAATTCCGAAGTAGTGATGGTTGTAAACATTTTGAGAAATCTACGACTTTAATGGGATATGAAAATAGCTGCGATATCTATTGATTTTATAGGTATTGCAAATAGGATTGTAGTATGTTGCCCACATTCATAATTAAAGGACATGCTAAATTTCAGTTGAAAAGCAGTAAAAATAAAGATATGAATTTTAGAATTTTATTCATTTTTTTTACAGCAGGTTCTTATTAGTTATCCATTTTATACATGTTATTGTATGTAGGTCAATCACAATCTCCTAATTCATCCCACCACCAACCCCACCCACCACTTTCCCCCCTCAGTGTCCATACGCTTGTTCTCTACATCTGTGTCTCTATTTCTGCCCTGCAAACTGGTTCATCTGTACCATTTTTCTAGGTTCCACACATATGCGTTAATATACGATACTCGTTTTCCTTTTCCAACTTACTTCACTCTGTATGACAGTCTCCAGATCCATCCACATCTCTGCAAATGACCCAATTTCGTTCCTTTTTATGGCTGAGTACTATTCAATTGCATATATGTGCCACATCTTCTTTATCCATTCGTCTGTTGATGGGCATTTAGGTTGCTTTCATGACCTGGCTATTGTAAATACTGCTGCAATGAACTTTGGGGTGCATGTATCTTTTTGAATTATGGTTTTCTCTGGGTATATGCCCAGTAGTGGGATTGCTAGGTCATATGGTAATTCTATTTTTAGTTTTTTAAGGAACCTCCATACTGTTCTCCATAATGGCTGTATCAATTTACATTCCCACCAACAGTGCAAGAGAGTTCCTTCCACACCCTCTCCAGCATTCGTTGTTTGTAGATTTTCTGATGATGCCCATTCTAACTGGTGTGAGGTGATACCTCATTGTAGTTTTGATTTGCATTTCTCTAATAATTAGTGATGTTGAGCAGCTTTTCATGTGGTTCGTGGCCATCTATGTTTCCTTTGGAGAAATGTCTATTTAGGTCTTCTGTCCAGTTTTTGACTGGGTAGTTTGTTTTCTTAACATTGAGCTGCATGAGCTGTTTATATATTTTGGAGATTAATCCTTTGTCCATTGATTCATTTGCAAATATTTTCTCCCATTCTGAGTGTTGTCTTTTCATCTTGTTTGTAGTTGCTTTTGATTTACAAAAGTTTTTAAGTTTCATTAGGTCCCATTTGTCTATTTTGGTTTCTATTTTCATTACTCTAGGAGGTGGATCAAAAAAGATGTTGCTGTCATATATGTCAGGAGTGTTCTTCCTATGTTTTCCTCTAAGAGTTTTATAGTGTCCAGTCTTACATTTAGGTCTTTAATCCATTTTGAGTTTATTTTTTGTATATGGTGTTAGGGAGTGTTCTAATTTCATTCTTTTACAAGTAGCTGTCCAGTTTTCCCAGCACCACTTATTGAAGAGACTGTCTTTTCTCCATTGTATATCCTTGCCTCCTTTGTCATAGATTAGTTGACCATAGGTGCATAAGTTTATCTCTGGGCTTTTTATCCTGTTCAATTGATCTATATTTCTGTTTCTGTTCTAGTACCATATTGTCTTGATTACTGTAGCTTTGTAGTATAGTCTGAAGTCAGGGAGTCTGATTCCTCCAGCTCCATTTTTCTCCCTCAGGACTTCTTTGCTATTTGGGGTCTTTTGTGTTTCCATACAAATTTTAAGATATTTTGTTCTAGTTCTGTAAAAAATACCATTGGTAGTTTGATAGGGATAGTATTGAATCTCTAGATTGTTTTGGGTAGTATAGTCATTTTCACAATATTGATTCTTCCAATCCAAGAACATGGTATATCTCTCCATCTGTTTGTATCATCTTTAATTTCTTTCATCAGTGTCTTATAGTTTTCTGCATACAGGTCTTTTGTCTCCCTAGTTAGGTTTATTCCTAGGTATTTTATTCTTTGTTGCAATGATAAATGGGAGTGTTTCCTTAATTTCTCTTTCACATTTTTCATCATTATTGTATAGGAATGCAAGAGATTTCTATGCATTAATTTTGTATCCTGCAACTTTACCAGATTCATTGATTAGCTCTAGTAGTTTTCTGGTGGCATCTTTAGGATTCTCTATGTATAGTATCATGGCATCTGCAAACACTGACAATTTTACTTCTTCTTTTCCAACTTGTATTCCTTTTATTTCTTTTTCTCCTCTGATTGCTGTGGCTAGAACATCCAAAACTATGCTGAATAATAGTGGCGAAAGTGGACACCCTTGTCTTGTTACTGATCATAGAGGAAATGCTTTCAGTTTTTCACCATTGAGAATGATGTTTGCTGTGGGTTTGTCATATATGGCCTTTATTATGTTGAGGTAGGTTCCCTCTATGCCCACTTTCTGGAGAGTTTTTATCATAAGTGGGTGTTGAATTTTGTCAAAAGCTCTCTCTGCATCTATTGAGATGATCATATGGTTTTTATTCCTCAGTTTGTTAATATGGTGTATCACATTGATTGATTTGCATATATTGAAGAATCCTTGCATTCCTGGGTTAAATCCCACTTGATCATGATGTATGATCCTTTTAATGTGTTGTTGACTTCTGTTTGCTAGTATTTTGTTGAGGATGTTTGCATCTATATTCATAGTGATACTGGTCTGTAATTTTTTTGTGCGTGTAGTATCTTTGTCTGGTTTTGGTGTCAGGGTGATGGTGGCCTTGTAGAATGAGTTTGGGAGTGTTCCTTCCCTGCAGTTTTTTGGAAGAGTTTGAGAAGAATGGGTGTTAGCCCTTCTCTAAATGTTTGATAGAATTCACCTGTGAAGCCATCTGGTCCTGGACTTTTTGTTTGTTGGAAGATTTTTAACCACAGTTGCAATTTCATTTCTTGTGATTGGTCTGTTCATATTTCTTATTTCTTCCTGGTTCAGTCTTGGAAGGTTATACCTTTCTAAGAATTTGTCCATTTCTTCCAGGTTGTCCATTTTATTGGCATAGAGTTGCTTGTAGTAGTCTATAAGGATGTTTTGTTTTTCTGCGGTGTCTGTTGTAACTGCTCCATTTTCATTTCTAATTTTATTGATTTGAGTCCTCTCCCTCTTTTTCTTGATGAGTCTGGCTAATGGTTTATCAATTTTGTTTATCTTCTCAAAGTATCAGTTTTTAGTTTTATTGATCTTTGCTATTGTTGTCTTTGTTCCTATTTCATTTATTTCTGCTCTGATCTTTATGATTTCTTTCTTTCTACTAACTTTAGGTTTTGTTTGTTCTTCTTTCTCTAGTTCCTTTAGGTGTCAGTTTAGATTGTTTATCTGAGATTTTTCTTGTTTCTTGAGGTAAGATTGTATTGCTATAAACTTCCCTCTTAGAACTGCTTTTGCTGCATCCCATAGATTTTGGATCGTCGTGTTTCCGTTGTCATTTCTCTCGAGGTATTTTTTGATTTCCTCTTTGATTTCTTTAGTGATCTCTTGGTTATTTAGTAATGTACTGTTTAGCCTCCATGTGTTTGTGTTTTTTATGTTTCTTTCCCTGTCATTGATTTCTAATCTCATAGCATTGTAGTCGGAAAAGATGCTTGATGTGATTTCAATTTTCTTAAATTTACTGAGGCTTGATTTTTGACCCAAGATGTGATCTATCCTGGAGAATGTTCCATGTGCACTTCAAAAGAAAGTGTAATATGCTATTTTTGGTTGGAATGTCCTATAAATATCAATTAAATCTATCGGGTCTATTGTGTTATTTAAAGCTTGTGTTTCCTTATTAATTTTCTGTTGGATGATCTCTCCATTGTTGTAAGTGAGGTGTTAAAAGTCCCCCACTATTATTGTGTTACTGTCTTATTTCCTCTTTTACAGCTGCTAGCAGATGCCTTATGTATTGAGGTGCTCCTATTTTGGGTGCATATATATTTAAAATTGTTATATTTTCTTCTTGGATTGATCCCTTGATCATTATGTCGTGTCCTTCCTTGTTTCTTGTAACATTCTTTATTTTAAAGCCTATTTTATCTGATATGAGTATTGCTACTCCAGCTTTCTTTTGATTTCCATTTGCTTGGAGTGTCTTTTTCCATCCCCTCACTTTCAGTCGGTATGTGTCCCTAGGTCTGAAGTGGGTCTCTTGTAGACAGCATATATATGGATCTTCTTTATGTATCCATTCAGCAAGCCTGTGTCTTTTGGTTGGAGTGTTTAATCCATTCACATTTATGATAATTATTGATATGTATGTTCCTATTACCATTTTCTTAATTGTTTGGGGTTTGTTTTTGTAGGTCCTTTTCTTCTCTTGTGTTTCCCACTTAGAGAAGTTCCTTTAACATTTGTTGTGGAACTGGTTTGGTGGTGCTGAATTTTCTTAGCTTGTACTTGTCTGTAAAGCTTTTGATTTCTCTGTTGAACCTGAATGAGATCCTTGCTGCATAGAGTAATCTTGGTTGTAGGTTCTTCCCTTTCATCACTTTAAATACATCATGCCACTCCCTTCTGAACTGTAGAGTTTCTGCTCAGAAATCAGCTGTTAACCTTATGGGAGTTCCTTGTATGTTATTTGTCATTTTTCCCTTGTTGCTTTCAGTAATTTTTCTTTGTCTTTAATTTTTGTCAATTTGATTACTATGTGTCTCAGCATGTTTCTCCTTGGGTTTATCCTGCCTGGGACTCTCTGCACTTCCTGGACTTGGGTGGCTATTTCCTTTCCCATGTTACGGAAGTTTTCAACTATAATTTCTTCAAATATTTTCTCGTGTCCTTTCTCTCTCTCTTCTCCTTCTGGGACCTCTATAACATGAATGTTGTTGTGTTTAATGTTGTCCCCAAGGTCTCTTAGGCTGTCTTCATTTCTTTTCATTTTTTTTTTATTCTGTTCTGCAGCAGTGAATTCCACCATACTGTCTTCTAGATCACTTATCTGTTCTTCTGCCTCAGTTATTCTGCTATTTATTCCTTCTAGTGTATTTTTCATTTCAATTATTGTATTGTTCATCTCTGTTTGTTTGTTCTTTAATTCTTCTAGGTGTTTGTTCTTTAATTCTTCTGGCCTTTGTTAAACATTTCTTGCATCTTCTTGATCTTTGCCTTCATTCTTTTCCCGAGGTCTTAGATCATCTTCACTATCATTATTCTGAATTCTTTTTCTGGAAGTTTGCCTATCTCCACTTCATTAAATTGTTTTTCCAGGGTTTTATCGTGTTCTTTCATCTGGTACATAGCCCTCTGCCTTTTCATCTTGTCTATAGCCCTCTGCCTTTTCATCTTGTCTATCTTTCTATGAATGTGTTTTTGCCCCACAGTCTACAGCATTGTAGTTCTTCTTGCTTCTGCTGTCTGCCCACTGGTGGATGAGGCTATTTAAGAGGCTTGTGCAAGTTTCCTGATGGGAGGGACTGGCGGTGGATAGAGCTGGGTGTTGCTCTGGTGGGCAGAGCTCAGTTAAACTTCACTCCTCTTGTCTGCTGTTGGGTGGGGCTGAGTTCCCTCTCTGTTAGTTGTTTGGCCTGAGGCCACACAACACTGGAGCCTACCCGGCTCTTTGATGGGGCTAATTGTGGACTCTGGGAGGGCTCACGCCAAGGAGTACTTCCCAGAACTTCTGCTGCCAGTGTCATTGTCCTCATGGTGAGCCACAGCCACCCCACGCCTCTGCAGGAGACCCTCCAACACCAGCAGGTAGGTCTGGTTCAGTCTCTTACAGGGTCACTGCTCCTTCCCCTGGGTCCTGATGTGCACACTACTTTGCGTGTGCCCTCCAAGAGTGAAGTCTCTGTTTCCCCCAATCCTGTCAGAGTCCTACAATCAAATTCCGCTAGCTTTCAAAGTCTGATTCTCTAGGAATTCCTCCTGCCATTGCCAGACCCCCAGGTTGGGAAGCCTGATGTGGGGCTTAGAATCTTCACTCCAGTGGATGGACTTCTGTGGTATAAGTGTTCTTCAGTTTGTGTGTCACCCACCCAGCAGTTATGGGATTTGATTTTATTGTGATTGCACCCCTCCTACCATCTCATTGTGGCTACTCCTTTGTCTTTGGATGTGGGGTATCTTTCTGGTGAGTTCCAGTGTCTTCCTGTCAATGATTGTTCAGCAGTTAGTTGTGATTCTGGTGCTCTTGCAAGAGGGAGTGAGCGCACATCCTTCTGCTCCGCCATCTTGAACCAATCTCTCTATAGTTCTTATATCCTTAGGAATTAAGAAAAATAAAATGTTCTCTACAACGTTCACTTCTTTAGTAATCCTCAGAAGAAACATAAAATGTGACCTATACTTCCTTAGCCAAAACTAAATATAAAATCTGCCACCCTGAACTGAGTAGTCCTTATGCTAACTCTTGGAAAGGAATAAAAGATATGATTTTTGTCCATGATTACAAACTTTGAAATTCTATCCACAGACCACTTGGAGGGCTTGTATACCAAAAATTAGGAGTCCTTGGTCTATCCCAGCAATTTCCAGAGGCTCCTGCAGCCAGCATCTCTGGTAAGCTCCCTCTAGATGTCTGTGTGGGTACCAGATGGTCCTAGGTGCTTGGGAACCCTCTCTTTGGAGATCACTGTAGCATCTCTTCACTATAAGTGGAAATCTCCTTGCTTCAAGGCACGGATCAACTGAGCCTTCCTTGGGGAAACTTTCCCAGACCACGGATCCCATGAATGTGTTTTCTCACATCATGGATGTAAAGCCTCTACCCAGAGTTTTGTTACTATCCCAGAAACTAGAGTCATTTGTGTTAGATGTTTACTGTTGTTCTACTCATTGCTCAAAAGTGTTTGCCTTGCCTTCCTACTATATTTTATCAACCTAAACAGCAGACATCAGTTATCATTATCACCTCAACAAAATCAGTTTTCATTTTAAAAAGCTTAGAAGAGATCTCATTTGCTTCTTGTAACAAGTCTCTGTGGGTAGATACAGTACAACCATAATCTTTATCTTACATATAAGGAAAACCCAGGTGGCTTTCGGAAGGAAGGAACTCATAAGTGGCCATATAGGGATGGAATCCCCTTTCTCCTGTCTGTCGTCACATCAGCATTCCCTCCAACATCACAGAGTTTGGCCATAACATCAGGTTAGTGAATGCCAGTGGCTGATTCTTTTAAGACTTCTTTCCCTCATAAACCTCATAAGCTGCAGTTGAAAAGATCACCCTCTGTTTCTAAAAATGTTGCAAGGCTGACCCTGGGTGTCCAGTTAAGAATTGCCAAAAGTAAACAAGCAAAGCACGTAATCACTAACAAAGCATCTGGAGCCATTTCATACAACATCCTCATATTAAAGAGGAAGAAACAGAATCCAAGAAAAGGAAATGAGCATCACCAAGGGGCAAGAGAGGACCTAGGTCACCAGTGTCCCACTGAGATTTTAGGTTTATTTGTTCCAGTAAGTAGCATCACCTTCACAAATGTAATTCATTTTGAAAGATATCATCAACAGGGATATTCATGAGTGTCTGCTATATACAAAGTACTTTCCTAGATAGTCTTGCAAATGAAAAAAATTATTAAACACAGTCTTGAATTTCCTCCATAACATACTTCTTGTATAAAAATATCCATATTATATATTTTAAATCTAAGACTTGATAAGGCTACATTCAAGTGTGTCTATATATCTGCATATGTAGAAAAGCATTTAGGCATACTTATTCATATGAATAATCAGAGATAGCTACATCACACAAATATATACACACAATAACTGTGATACACAGCATTACACATTTATATGTACAGACATTTACATACATACTTGCATATGAATTAGACTTTCTATACTTTATATAGAAAGTTAATCAGAACTATGTATGCATAGTGCAAGATTTTATGTAATATATGTCAAATATACACATAAGTATACGTTTACGAATATGTTCAGATGCATGTATATATACAGAGGTGTGCAGATATGCATGCATATACATCTACAAAGCAGAAGAACAAATACATGATTTAAATACACACTTACATGTTAAATACATAAAGCGTATGCATGCATACATATACACTATACTTAGACAAGAATATGTGTACATAAGTCTACATATAGATCTGCATGAAATATTGGAAAATTCAGTACTTGTTCATTTGGTTTCCTTCTTTGTATCCTTGACACCCTTCATTCCACCCTACTTCATCAACAAACCCTCCGAGATGGGACTATTTATTAAAATTCCTGCACACACCCTCATTCTTTAAACCTCACTCCCTGTTTGTGTGCTGGCCGTGTTCCAGAGTAGAACGCCAATAACCAAGTGTTCAGATAGACCCAGGAACTGGGACAAACAGGATAAAGTTTGGGCTGGAAAGAATTCTAGAAACAGCTCATAAAAATGTCCCGCGGAGCTCTGGCAGAGCTTGTGGACCGGAGCTCACATGGCTTGAGGCTGTGTTTCCTCAAATGAGGTACCTCCATTCAGCCTGCAGGGCTTTTCAGCCAACCCAACATGTGTGACTGTAAAAAAAAAAAAAAAAAAAAAAAGGCTTCTTTTACTCATGGCGTGAAGGAGCAGTTAAGAAAAATTTGAATTGCAAAAAGTTGCATGAAGAGTCATGAAATTAAAAATGGTTTCTTTATTAAAGTCATTTCCTCAAAGAATAAATAACACTCGAAGCACGTAGATGGTTTTTTTTATGTATCTGTTTATTTGACAAATAGCTCCTCTCCACCTGTTGTGACTGTGCTGGACACTGGAAACAGAGAGATGAAAGCTGTCCCCAAGGAACTCACGGTGTGGCGAGGCCTTGGAGCGAGGAAAACGCAGCCCGGTGTCGGTGCTAAACCAGGTGGCACGCTTAGGAAGGGGCCCCCTCGAGAAGTGAAGCATGAGTAGGAGTTAGACGAGAAAGAAAGCAGGAAGGACACCCCAGACCAAAGGAACAGCATGTGCAGAAACACAGAGACAAGGAGAGTGAGGCAATATTGCAGGAAAACAAACCACTCAGGACTAGAGGAAGGAAGCTGGGGAGGAGAGTGGACTTGTTAGGAGACAGGATCAGCGAGAGGACAGGGCAGGATGGGGAGCGCTCCAGAGGACTAAACAGAGGACTTTGCGTGGATCCTAAACTCATTTAGGCGCCATTGCAATGTTTCTGTGAGCTTCCAGAGCTCAGTCAGTAATCCTAAGACGCAGTGACCATAGCAAATTGTACACGTCATTTTCTTCCATTCCTCATTCGGTATCAGCTAGAGTAAGAATAAATTTGGTACAAATTTTATTATGCATCTTTCAGCTGAAGTGTATGTATTACTTAAACCAAGGCAGGGGCAATATTAGGGTTCTAGCTTATTTACTAAAAATAGAAGCAACGTACAAAAATCCTCAAAATTCTACGTCAGTGGCACACTGGGATAGTGGAAAGATTGCAGCTTTTTGGTAAAATGATTGCATGAAGAGCCCAAGGGATGGTCTCTCGATATTCAAATAATACCTTCACAAGTATGATATTAGAGCTCCTCCTATCTACAGAGAGAATCTATTTTTCTATGCCTGAATAGTCTACCGGATTCAGCACAGTATTCAACACAAATACCAACACAATGTGCTGCTTTGTGTCAGCCAGTAGGACGAGGTGATGGGGCAGTAAGATAATTCAATACCCAGGACAACATGCTCACGTTCTTTCCCCCGGACCCCTACCACACCCAGAAAACAAGCCCAGCCTGACTCCCTGAAGGCTGAGAGACCACATGGTAGAGGGCGTGGTCTCCCCAGTGGAGACCATGCAAAATAGGCCTGCCCCATCTAACCCAGCCACTGACCCATGACCCAGGAATGAGCCCAGCCCCAGGCAGCAGAGCCTGGTCCAAATCAGCAGAACTTCCCACCTTACCCATAGACTAGGGAGCAAAAATAACTGCTGCTGGTTGTTGGTCACTGAGGTTTTGTGGTTGGTTGTCATGCATTGTCACTGTGGCACTAGATAATTAATGCAGGTCTGGAGTCCCCAAACCTGATCTAAGCCCTGGCAACTTCACTTGGGAGCTCCACTTGTGAGAAAGTCATTGCATCTTTCTGAGCCCCAATGTTACTGTCTATAAAATGGGACTAACCATACCAAGAGCAGAATTTTGTGAGGATCTGAGTGACATGTAAGTGCTGGTATTTAATAAGCACTCAGTAACTGAAGCTTTAATTATTGTTTCCTCTGCGTCCATGGAAGTCCTCATCCAATGGTTCTGACGGCACAGACCTTTAACAGACATTCTCTCTATTGAGGCCGGCAAACCAGAGTTATGAGGTGAAAGTGGTTTGGGGGCTCTGAGCACCTCTTCTTTAAGCCCAACTCGTGAAACCACCAGCTAATTTCAAACAGGCTTCTGAGGACAACAGAAGGCTCCACAAACAGAGTGACCACAGCGCTGGGAGCCCACTGCTCCGTCTAAGTGGTGAGATCTTTCTCTCCCAGGCTGGGCCTGCCCACCATGCTCCACGTCCAGAGCTCAGCAACGGGAGCAAGTGGAGAGTCCCCCACTCAGACCACCCAGAAGCCTTAGCCGATGCACTCGGCTGCCTAATTACAACATGAACTGATGAGAATGCAATGTTCCCGCAGCCTGCGCTTGCCGCTGCCCTGACTTTGGCTCTCTGGGTCACTCCATGGGGGAAGCAAAGCCTTTGATCTACAAAGCCCACATCCACTTTGATCCTGGTCACCTTCGGGGTCAATCTTTCAGCAGCTGGCCCTTCCCACCATGTCAGTCACCTGTGCCCTGAGACAGACGTTTAATATTTCCAGATGGAGAGAGACTGGGAGAGATGCTGGAAGCTTCTGTGTTGAAGCCAAAAATGCAATTCAAAAGAGATCTGAGATGCTCTCTGCACTTTGTTTTGTCCTTTAGATTCCTCTTAGTCATAGGAAAGGAAGGATGCAAAGGCTCTGATGTCCTACCAGGCACTGGGCATTGTTACACTCCTTATCATAACCAACTTGGAATCCAAGTTGAACTGCAACACTTGCTATCTAGGCAACTGTGGGGAAGTTTCTACACTTTTCAAATCTCAGTTTTCCCATCTAAGGAATAACAACAATCTCTTCAATGATAATGTACGTAAAATGCCTGACACTTAAATACTACTGAACATCAGTCTCATACCAACTGCACAATTGAGATAACACCTGCCATCATTAGAGGGGGAAAAAACAGATACTCGAGGACCCAAGGTGAGTTAAGAGGTAGACATGAGAATTGAGCCCAAGTCTTCCAGGCTCCAAATACCCCATAGTCATTCTGCTGCACTGTCTACTGTGAGTTGAACACACTCATCCATGGGTTGCTTGGTTCTCCTAGACTCTTCCTCTCTTTGGCTCAGTTGGTGAGGCCAGTTGGTGAGTGTGACAAGGGCAAAAGATGAACTGCCCGAAGGAACATAGTAGCCATGTTATATGATGGTTATCCCCTGTGACGTTCACCCGTACACTGTTTTTGTGAGTTAATTTCCCAAATCATTCATTTATTTATTCTTTAGTTTTTAAAATGCAGCTTTTCCATTTTGGATGGCAATATTTCTAAAATGATCGATATACAACTATTCCTTCTTGAGAAAAATTACTGACTACAAGTTTAAACTTTTCTAGATGATGCAGTGTCATTATTATTACTATCTATCAGACTATTGTGACTATCAATTAGAAAACTGTATAATAAAATGATTCTGGCCACCCACTCTCTCCCCATTCGCCCATCGGGCTCTCAGCTCTCGCCAGTGTTTGTCTCTTGTAGCCTTCCCCTGCTTGTATCTGCTAGTGCAGTGATTCTCAACATCAGTGTAACTATAATTATCTGGGAAGTTTGCTAGCCATACAGATATCAGGACCCCACCTGAGAGATGCTTTAGGTCTGGGGTGAGGCTCAGAACCTCCCATTTTTAACAGGCTCCCCAAGGATATGCTGATGCAGGTGGTCTGAGAATCACACTGAAAAAAATTTTAGGCTGTGGGCTGAAAAACAACTCAATCATTAATCTATTTTAACACATGTTTTTGCAGACTAGATACGAGGTTCAAGACATGGAGGTGAAATACGCTGACCTCTCTTCCCTGGAAGGTTCACAGTCTAGTGAGCTAACAACCCTTACAAACAGTCATCAAGGCCGGGCCAAGGGAAGTAAGAAGTTTGCAACTGAAAGGGCTCTTAACCCATCAAAGGTGGCTTTGTTATGGCACGAACCACACAGCCCAGATTTGAAAAGGTGAATTCCTGTTCCTGGAGTAGGAAGGTTATTCTAGACAGAGGGAACAGAATGTGCAAAGCCAGGGGTAAAAAGGGAACCTGAAGACTGGAAGGAAATGCAAGTATCAGGATATCGAGGGCCTGTGAGATGAGATCAGGCTAGAACTGAACAAGAACTAGTCTTACAATTGTGGGCTCCGAGAGGAAGGTGGGAGTGTATCCTGCAGGTGAGCAGAAGCAAGGGATGGCTTTCTTCAGGACACTGACAGGATTAAAGCTCAGTTTTAGGAAAACGAAGTGTCTCAGGGTCCTCAGCCTCCTTCACCTGGCTCTGTGTCCCTGAATTCTGAGTCCCTTACTGGCACAGAACCACGTACATAGAGCATTTTTTAAAAATCAATTATTTATGTATTTTTGGCTGATTTGTGTCTTCGTTGCTGCACGCAAGCTTTCTCTAGTTGTGGCGAGCAGGGGCTGCTCTTCGTTGCAGTGCATGGGCTTCTCATTGTGGTGGTTTCTCTTGTGGCAGAGCACGGGCTCTAGGCACGCAGTTTCAGTAGTTGCGTCATGTGCGCCCTAGAGTGCATAGAGCATTTCTGACCCAAGCAGAAGTATGGTCAGGCCCATGAACTTATGGATGTATAGTAGTCAATCAATCACATCAATGCTACCAAAATAGATCCCTTTTCTATTACAATTTGCCAGTCAGTCATTGTCTTAAATACGTGCTAGTGTGTGTATGTGTGTGCGTGACTGTGTGTGTATAAATATACTCAGAGTGTCTCCCGTGCTCTTGTTTTCTCCAGGAAATGTAGGACATTGACCCACATTACTCCTCGGAATGTCCTCCCAGGCCCGGTTCCCATTGTCCCACAGAGTCAAGGTCACCATGACTCACACGTCCATTTGGGTAAAATTATCTATAAAATACTTCCTGGAACAGAGTTTGACACCAAATGCCAGCAAGTAGCAGACAGGGTCACATGACCAGCACTTGCCTGGCCACGTGCCTGAAGCTTTTCACCCATGGATTCTGTCATCCCACGGCCTTTCAGCAGGCTTGCTTCCAGACAGGGGCTCCCCAAGGCCCAGCTGCTCCCAGTGTCTTCACTGCTGGTCTCTTCTGCCACTCCATCCCCTGAGCCTGAGTTTTCTGAGCCTTCCTAGAAAACTCAGAGAACGCCAAATTGCCTGAACACCAACAACCCAGGTGCCTCAATGCCTGTCACTCATCGGCCCTTTTCCCCTCCAGTGACTTCCTCCTCCTCCTTCTCTTCCTGAGACCATGAATACTAGTATTAAGTCATGAATGATCATCATTATTTATTGGGCAATGTCTTTGATGCAAGAGGAAAAGCACTCT
This sequence comes from Aethalodelphis obliquidens, assembly GCF_003676395.1. Lineage (NCBI taxonomy): Eukaryota > Metazoa > Chordata > Mammalia > Artiodactyla > Delphinidae > Aethalodelphis > Aethalodelphis obliquidens. The sequence continues at coordinate 34,344,067 of NW_020837956.1, forward strand.
GTGTGTTTCTCTTTTCCTCGCACCCACAATACTGCAGACACCAGATGTGTGCGTTTTTTCCCACATCAAGCAGCTCTCTGAGAGGGTATCCTACATTCAAGTCAAATCTGACCCTGATGGGACCTAGTGCAGACGCCAAAGGAGAAGGGTTCCATCCCACAAGACTGCCTCCCATTTCAGACACCAACCCCAAGTAGTAGGTCCTCAGGTTACCCACAACTTCTGTCTGACTTGGCTACAAATTGGAGGTTCTTACACCCCCTGCTTGAATTTGATCATTTGTTAGAACAGCTCACAGAGCTCAGGGAAAAACTGACTTACATTTACTCGTTTATTATATGATAAAGGATACAGATGAACAGCTAGATAAAGAGGTCCGTAAGGCAAGGTCTGGAGGAATTCTGAGCACAGGGGCATCCGTTCTCGTAGAATTGGGGTCCACCACCCTCCCAGCTTATGGGTATAGTCACCAACCTGCACACTTTGGAAGCTCTCCAAACTCTGCACTATAGGGATTTTTGTAGAGGCCTCATTGCCTAGGTGTGATCAATTATTCACTTCATTTCCAGCCTCTCTCAATTCTCCAGAAAATGGGGGGGGGGGGTGGTGGTGGCGGGGTGAGGCTAAAAGTTCCAAGCTTCTAATCATGGCTTGGTCTTTCTGGTGTTCAGCCCCTTACCCAGGAGCCTACTAAGAGTCACCTTTTTAGAACAAAAGACATTCCTATTAACCCAGGAAAGTCCAAGGCGTTTAGGAGCTTTGGGTCAGAGTCTCCTATCATTCAGGAAAACGCAAAGGTCTTGGGAGCTCTGTGTCAGGAACTGGAGCCAAGACTAAAATGTTAGCACAAAAGATGCTTCTAGCATCCTTACTTATAAGGGCTTTAGAACCTCTGTGTCAGGAACCTGGGGCAGAGACCAATACAAAGGTATTTCTTATTACTTCACTATGTGGGCGTCATTTCAATACATTATCATTTAATTTAAATCTCAAGGCACCCTGCAAGAAAGCATTATTATCCTCATTTTACAGAAGTGAAAACTGAGGCAGAAAGATTCAATTACTTGTTCAAAAATCACTCAGATAGCCTGTAGTATAGCTGGGATTCAAACGCAAGGTTGATCCCTGGCACCCATTGTACCACTGTCCCATCCCATTCAGCCCTTTTGCCAAAAGAATATTTGCACTTTCACTTTCTGTACCCCACATATTGATCTTGGAGTTTCCAATCTTTGGACTCACAGCGCTAGATGTTATTCTATCTCTAGGATAACAATGACTACCCCAGTACTTCTCAGGGACCTATAGACACTTCAACAAATATACACATTTCTGAACCCAGAGACATGTGAACCCGTTTTAGTCCCACATGTACCATACACATCATTTGTGTAATGACAAAGACAAAAACATAGCAACAATGGAAAGGATGTAGAAATGTCAAGTTCGGTTTTTGAAGTTGAAATGTTTATTAATACCATTTGGGAACTGGCTGTTAAATATGACCATGGAGAAAGGAAAAATCCCTCTTGTCTTTCCGCCCTTCAAAGTCCCTCTGTATTGCAGCTGTGAAATTTCAAGGAGGGGGGCAGGGGTGAGAGTGCTGTACAGAAGACATTTCAAAGATGGAATCTAGTGCAGGAATGAGGCAGTGTGGTCCCAGTGGGTGATGCTGAGTTTTTCCTCCTAATTGAATCCTCCTGTTTGTCATGTTCAGCCTCCCAGCGTTGCTTTTGGACCCTCCACCAACCCACCAAGAATGCAAAAAAAACATCTATAGTTCTTGATAAAATACATATTGAGGGAGATTCTTCCAGTGTTAAAGACACTCACATTTTATCATTAAAGACTCTAGAAGCAGCTTTCAAATGAGCAGGACCAGGCTTAGAAATGGTGGGGTTGTCCCTGGTGGTACTTTTAAGCCAGATATTCTACCCGTTCTCTGGTGGTGAATTACTGAACATCACTCCACTAATTCCAGGATTGTTCATGACACATTTCACATCATCTGAAGAACCCATAACTTATTAGAATGTCAGTTGGGCTTCCTTATGCTTCTTTTTAAAATACAAACTAGGAAACGGGAGGCTTTCATTCACCAACGCTTGAGCACAAATTTATTTTAGTCAGTGCGCTTCCACCCCACACCTGGCTCTGAGCAATCAGTTCAAACAATAGAGTTTAGTGAAGAAGGGCTGGGTGGAGGGAGGGAGGAAGGGGAGAGGAAAAGGAGCTAAGAGCTCAGAAAGAGAAAAGTTTCCAGAGAAGAAAGGGGACCCAGCAGTCTTAGAAGGTTAAGTGTTTCTGTGTCAGAAGGTAAACCCCCTAGTGTAGGAAAGGTAAGATGAGAGCCCAGGAGTGGAGGCCATGGGTGGAATTGATATGCCAGACTTTTCTATTCTGGAGGCTAGGTACATACCAAGAGAAGTGGGCAGTATGGCCTAAAGGAGTCAAACCAGGGCAGACATGGAATTAAGGACACAGAGACATGAACAGTCCTCCTTTCAAATCTAAACTCTGAGCTCTTGATTTGGGGAACAAGAAAGCTAAATTTTAATACTTGCTGGATTTTATAATAGAAATGTGATATTGAGCAAAAAATCACAACCTTGTACCTCAGTATTCTCATCTGTAAAATTGGAATAATGTGATCTGCTTTGAGGATTAGGTGGTTATTCTAAGGTCACAGTGCAAGATGGTGGCAAAGGTGGAATTAGAAGTGTGGTCTCCTCGTTCCTGGTTTGTTGTATATTCTGCGTGTGTGTGTGGTGTGTCTACATCTGTGTGCACAGTTGTGTGACACCACCTTCAGACAACTCTCCTGTAGGAAACAACAGCTTCACACAACAGGATGATGCATGAGTTTTGTTCTCTGAATCTCCATTCCGGCCTGCATACCTGAAGCACGTAAAGATGAACTTTCTTATCATGGAACACGCTTTTCTAATTCTTGAGGCTGTGGCCAGATGGTATGAACAGCTGAATCTCCTTAGAGAAATAGTTAAGAAAAGGCAAGAAATAGAAGAATACAAAAATAAATGTCTAACTTTCAGGAGAGGAAATCAAAATTATCCTCTCAGAAGAGAGTAAAAACTATGCATTAAGAAGACAAATTATTGCAGTTCAACTTGATGGGGAAAAGTATTCAGAGAAGGCATAAGGGACAATGCCTGAGGTACCAGGGGGAGTGACAAGCAAAACTGCAGGTGAAGGAAATGCACAAAAAGCTGACACTCTAGGGGGACTTCCCTGGTGGTCCAGTGGTTAGGACTCTGCACTTCCAATGCAGGGGCCGCGGGTTCAAACCCTGGTCAGGGAACTAAGATTCCACGTGCTGTGTGGCGTGGCCAGAAAAACAAAAAAAGCTGGCACTACAGCTAATACTGGCTACTGAGATACCCTCAACCTCTTAGAGGAGGGGTCCCAAACCCCCGGGTCACAGGCTGGTGGCCTGTTAGGAACCAGGCTGCACAGCAGGAGGTGAGCAGTAGGCGAGCGAGTGAAGCTTCATCTGCCGCTCCCCACCGCTCCCCACCGCTCCCCACCATTCCCCATCGCTCCCCATCGCTCCCCACCGTTCTCCATTGCTCCCCATCACCCTCCATCACTCCCCATCGCTCCCCACCGCTCCCCATCGCTCCCCATTGCCCCCATCTCTCCCCATCGCTCCCCACTGCTCCCCATCCCTCCCCATTGCCCCCATCTCTCCCCATCGCTCCCCACTGCTCCCCATCGCTCCCCATCGCCCCCATCTCTCCCCATCACTCCCCACTGCTCCCCATCGCTCCCCATTGCCCCCCATCGGTCCCCATCACTCCCCACTGCTCCCCATCCCTCCCCATTGCCCCCATCGCTCCCCACCATTCCCCATCGCTCCCCATCGCTCCCCACCGCTCCCCATCGCTCCCCATTGCCCTCATCTCTCTCCATCACTCCCCACTGCTCCTCACCGCTCCCCATTGCCCCCCATCGCTCCCCATCGCTCCCCACTGCTCCCCATCCCTCCCCATTGCCCCCATCGCTCCCCATCGCTCCCCACCATTCCCCATCGCTCCCCATCGCCCCCATCACTCCCCATCGCTCCCCATCGCTCCCCACCACTCCCCATTGCTCCCCATCACCCTGATCGCTCTCCATCGCTCCCCATCACTCCCCACTGCTGGCGTTACCACCTGAACCATCCCCCCGCTCCCCGTCCATGGAAAAATTGTCTTCCAAGAAACTGGTCCCTGGTGCCAAAAAAAGTTGGGGACCACTGTTAGAGAATGAACGAACATCATGAGGCCTCCTTGGTTCCTCATTATCACTATTTCCTCCTGAATATATTTGCCACATAGAATCTTCTTTTGCTTTTTAAAATCAATGATTGGTTTCTAGCAATGCCTGTGCTTCGGTGTCCCTAATGGATTGGAAATATGAAGAAAGAAGTGAAATTAGATGCTTGAAGGGCATGAGAGCAAACATTGCCCAGCACCTGCTGAATGCCAGGTAACACACCAGGAAGCAACCAGAACATCTCAAATCCTTGTTCTACAAGTGGCACCTCCATTATACAGGTGGGAAGACTGAGGCTCTGAAAGGTTAAGCTGGTTGCTCAAGATGAAGGGACGAAGTAGAATTTACATCCGGGGCTGTATGATGCCAGAGCTCAGGATTCATTTATTTCAAAACAAGATGATTGAATCATTTTTGAAAAATTGACAAAGATGATTCTGAAGGAAATTTGCTCCGGGCTCTGCTACCTTCCTTCTCAAAACTGTCTCTACTTCGCCATTCCTTTACTTTGTTTAGTCTCTTCGGGCTCCTTACAGCCACGGGAAGTCTGCCTGGAGGGCGCAGTTCCAGCATCCTCCTCCCACATTACCTCCATGGTTGCTGAGAAGTTCAAATGCACAGACAAGCCCTCGGGCAGCACAAGAGGCCAGCAATCCATCAGCCAAGCAGTGCTCTCCAACAGCCCATTCCTCCGGCATAGCACTGGCACAGGAACAAGTGCTAATTACTCCACCTCCAGCATCCTTCAGAAGCAGCAGGGACTGTGCTGAAAACCAGCCAGGGCAGCCTGATCTGCTCCGCAGCTACAGAAGTTCCTGCTCAGAGGAAGTCGTGGGGGGCAGGGGGCAGATCCCTGTGCACGGCGGGCAGCAGGACTGCAGCCTGGAAACGTGTCCTCAAGGAGCATGTCCATCTCTCTGGTCTCCTTTCCTCTCTCTCTTCTCTTCTTTCTTCTTTTTTCTGTTCTTTTTCTCTTTTCTCTTCCCCCTTTCTCCTCTTGGCATCTTTTACGTACAGCCTTCTTATATCCTTCTCTACAAGTTCTCTTTCTCCCTCCTTCCTCCCTCCTTCCCTCCCTCCCTCCCTCTCTTCATGCCTTCCTTCCTCCCTTCCTTCATCCTTTTCTACTTTTTTGCTTGCTTCCTTGCCTTCTGAGGCCCTACAACTAGAGTGTTCAGCACAGCACATTACATAGTTTTACAAAACATAAAATAAGGCCTAATTATGTATATCTTTTTTTAATATCCTGAAGATCTTGGTTTCTTAGAAGCCATGTCCTGCTCTCATAATTCTGGAAAAAATACAGGTCTCTCAAGCTCAGAATTAGGGGGAATCTCAGAGAACATCTAGTTCAATTCTCAGTGCATGCAGGAGTCACGTGGGCAACATACTCAACAGGCGTTCTCCAAATAGTGGTCAGGACCTCCGATCGGGTAGAGAAGAGTGGAGGAGGTGAGGGGCCAGGCAGCTCAGCACAGCGCCCAGGTCATCCTGGAAGAGTGGTGACTCTCCTGAAAGCAGCCATCTCTAAGATGGACACCCTTTGTTGAAAATGACTTGGGTCCCTAGGGAAAGCTGAGATATGAAAATCATCAAGGTCAAGTGAGCTGTGCACATTGAGTGGTTCTGGTTTTCTGTAGGGTGTCACGCATGGTACATGACCAAGATATTCCTGTGGAAGAGTGTCACTGAGGAGGCCCCTGCACAGCCCTCACCTTAGAGAATCAGAGAAAAGGAAAAGTGTGCATCAGTTAGTCCAGAACTAGGACTAGCACCCAAGTCCCTTGATGATAATTGCTATCTTAGACCATTGCACTCCGCTATCTCCCTACAAGAAAGCCAGCTGGTCTCGCTGGGAGATTTGGCCACAGACCTACCATAAAGACACATTTTGGCAACTCTCCTTCTCTGCCACCTCACACATCCTGTCTCCTCCTCTTCTCCATCTCTACCTGACCTCCACTCACTTACTTAGTCCCCCCTTATCCTAGCTGATGGCTCAGATCTACCAGTGACATACGGTAGCCTTCCTGGTCTAGTGGCCAGATCCTTGTCCTGGAGAAGAAGAAAGAATACCACGCTAGAACAAAAAGACAAGAGGCATTCCCTGTCAGCACCAGCACTGAGTTCCAGAGCAAACACTCCAGGACTCCAGCTGCCCTCGCATATGACATGATGAGACCTTGGATACTGCTTTTGAGAACTCCCAGTGATATAGGAGGAGGCATTGGTCTATAAAGACTACATCTCTAGATGTATAGGCCTGGATGGGAGTTAGAGGTCCTCTACCTCAACCCTTTATGAAATGGAAAACCAAAGCCCAGAGAGGGAAAATACTTGCCAAAAGTCACACATCATTTAATGATGAATCTGAACTAAAAACAAAACCCGCCTCTCATTCTGGTCTCAGAGCATCCACCATCGTGGGAGACACATAAGTGTATTCAGTAAACACTGGTTTCCTTTATCCGTTTTCCCCCTCCCCCCTCCCTTGTTCCCTCCTTTCCTTCTTTCTCATCAGATTAAAGTAATTTATAAGCACTTAGTGCTTCTTTTCCTGGCATTTTTTCCAAATTTGGTTAGATTTATAGATCTATAATTTTCTCTTTTCATGTATGTCTAAAAATGCACTCCGAGGGGTTCTGAGATCCTTTCTCTGGCCCTTTTCTTCCCACCCCAGACAGGGTTGGGGGCGAACCTAAACAAACAACTTCCTAGAGTTTCTTCCAATCCTGACGGGCTCCCCAGGGCTCCCCGCCACAGGCTGGAGGAGCATGGTGACGGCAAGCGCACTCGCGGTCCTGCTCTGGCTCCCATGCTGCTGGCTGGCGTTGCCTGGACGTGCTCCTGAGAAAGCACAGGACGGGCAGAGAAAGAGCCGGGGAAGCTGGGGGTAGTAGGAAGAGCGGCCCCCCATCCTCCGTGTGTCTGAGTAGGGCTTTGTGAATACAAAATGTGCCGTTGGATTTGCCAGAGACAAGAGAGTAACATGTGCCTACAAATTCCAGAGCCCTGAAGCCATATAAAACCTCAGTGCTGGGCCAAGGAGAGCAACTGTCTTCTTGTCTCCCTCTGGAGGTGACTTTCAGGGGCTCTTTTCCTCTGGGGATTTGGGGCGGGGGGAGCAGGAAGGAGATGGCAAGTGGGGGGTGTACGGTGTGCAGCACAGAGCCTTGAGGTCAGAGAGACCCGATCCCCACCCAACTCTGTCACCCGTCAGCTGAGTGACTCTAGTCAACTGGCTTTAGTGCCCCAGGTCCACTACTCACAGCCGGGTGACCTTGGGTAAGTTACTTAACCTTGGAGAATCTCCTCACATATGTCATGAGCATGATGACACCCAGTTGGCAGAATTGTGATAAAGACTAGAAGTGATTAGCACAGAGTGTAGAGTAATTGTAGCTGTCCTGATTATTATCCTGATCGCCATGGAGGAGAAAGGGAGGGCCGTTTCAAATACTCCTCCACTTACGTGGGAGTCCTCTCCATAGAATACTCCTGCATGCAGCTCAGCAATGGCAGGGTGAGCCCTTAGCTTCAGCATACTTGCTGTCTCCAGGTTGTGTGTCTGGAGGGAAGCGCCCAGAGCGCCCACCAGATGGGTGTTGTATAAGTAGCATCCTGGCCACAGGGTCGTTACTGCCCAAATCTCCTTACCAAGAACTAGGTGTGTCGGCACTTCTTGGTGCCCTCGCCTCTCCCTCTGGCTGGTGTGGCCCCTGATCACCCTTGGACATGTCCCGACCTGGGGATCCAGGGACCCCATGAGTGGTGGGGAGCTCCCTGGCTGCTGCCTCCTCGGCCACCTATTCAGTCAAAAGAGAGCAGCGCCAGGGATCTGGCAACAACTGGAGACCCATCCAAGCTTCCAGGCGCGTCTCCATCTGGCAGAGCGTCTTCTGTCTGGGATGCGACCACCCACGCCATCACTTCCCATCCAACAGTCAGGCTCACGGTGATTCAGCTCCTGCTCCAGTTCTGCAGGATCCACTCTGCTCTGAGGGCTGGACGGCCTGTCTGATGAGTGAGCAGGAAATGTAGGCCGTGCTGCACCCCCACGCGAGGCTCTGGGAGAGCCTACACACATCCGAGATGGCAGGGAAACTTCTCTCCTGCCATTATTTTTAGCCTTATTAGCTTTGCATTATCTTTGAGAGACAAAGCACGGAGAGGCGCAGAAAGAGGGAGTCATCTTGCCTCCTTGTTCTGATTTTGTCACTGGCAACTGTGTGACCTCGCCTCCTTTTTACCTCTCTGAGACTCAGTTTCCTCACTGGTACAGTGAAACACAGATCTTCCTCAACTTATGATGGGGTTACTTCCTGTCCTGATAAGTCTATCATAAATTGAAACTATTGTAAGTCAAAAACACATTTCATACACCTGACCTAGCAAAGAATATCATAGCTTAGCCTAGCCTGCCTTAAATGTGCTCAAGCACTTACATTTGCCAACAGTTGGGCAAAGGCCTCTAATACAAAGTCTATTTTATAATACAGTGTTGAATATCTCCTGTACCTCATTGACTACTGTACTAAAAGTGAAAAACGGAATGGTTGTCTGGGTCCAGATGGTTGGAAGTGTATCGGTTGTTGACCCTCGTGATCGCGTGGTGACTGGGAGCTGAGGCTCACAGCTGCTGCCCAGCATCATGAGAGGGTGTCGTACCGCAAAGTGCTAGCCAGGGAAAGGTCAAAATTCAAAGGACAGTTTCTACTGAATGCGTATCACTTTTGCACCATGTAAACCTGAAAAATAATAAGTTGAACCATCGTTAGTCAGGGACTATCTCTAATACTGTGAGCCCATCTTACCATAGAGGGTTATAGCCAGCCTCAAAAGAGGCGATAATGGAGATGAAAGAGCACTGTCAACTGTAAACCAACATCTAATTATTGTAAACTTACTAACCCCCCAGTGAAAAGATACTTTCTATTTTACCCTACAACTGTTCCTTTTAGACTTCACCTGCTTATGTGTAAGAGGCAGGGGCTGGTACAAGGGCTTGGGAGGTTGGGAGAAGAGAGAAGGCTGAAGGTCTCAGAGTAAATGGGGAACACATTCTAAATTTTTGGAGCTTGTTAGACTAAATCCCTTCTTTCTCATCTTTCCTGCTTCCTACTCTCCCAGGATTTTTCTTTGAGGAGACTCTGAGAGCGGCTCCTTTGCCAGACACTGATGCCAGAGATACAATTAGGTGAAACCTCCAGGGATCCAAGAGAGTATAAGCGGAGACAGCAGCAAAAAAAGAAATTAGAATATGGTGTGTGGAGCTGTAACAGAGCAAGTGTCAGATTCAAGGAACCCACGAAGGGAGTGAGCTAATCAGAGTTAAATGAGGGATCTCCTGGCAGCCTTCTGAGAGAGGTAATCTCACCTTTATTCTACAGACGGGGAAACTGATACTCAGGAAGGCTGAATGCCCTGCCTTAGGTCAAAAATCAATAAGTGGTGTAGCCTGGGTTCAACCCAATTGTGTTTGGTTCCAAAGATCATTTTGTTTTCGTTACACCATTTTGAGCAACTTTGGCTGCATTGGAAAAGGATGATGCCATTAAAAATTTTGTTTTTCTTGTATCAAGATTCTTGGAGTAAGGAGGTAATGATCTTCAAAGCCCTCTAATTCACCATCAAAGGCCTTTTATTCTAGGACCTCCTCCCCAGACTAAACATTTCTCTTCTGACATGAAGGCTCTGTTACAGAGATGGGTTTCCCGATGCTAACCCCTTCTTTCCTCTTCATATGTTCTAACGACTCCATCAGGTCAGTATTGCCAGGACGCAAGGCAAATTCTTAAGCCCCTTTTAGAATCTATCACTCTCTTTCCACTCTACCCTCCCCAACTTTCTCCCAAGTTCGCCCAAGCAAACTTGATCTCTTCTCTTATTCACTGAGGTACCAGTAGCTACGGGTGCAGGGAGCAAAAAGAACACAGCCTTTGGAGTCTCAGGATCTGGGCTCAGCTCCCAGCTCTGCCGTGAATAGTCTGTGAACTTCAGCAAGGTCACTGAGGCCGTTGAGCCTCTGTTTCTTTGTCTCTAAAATGAGAACATTGACATTGACCCTACAGCCTTGATGGAAGCTTAAGTGATGTGATTTATTACTGAGAGCCTAGGGAAGGGAAATGCATTTGACTGTTCTCAACATGGAGGGCAATCTGCAGATAGGCTTCTGATACAGAATTAGCTCCTTTTTTATATTGATTCCCCCCAACTTTATTGAGACATAATTGCCATGTAACACGGTATAAGTTTAAGGTGTCCAACGAGATGATTTGATATACGTATATATTGCAAAGTGATTATACCACAATAAGGTGAGTTAACACATCCATCACTCACACAGTTACCATTTATGTGTGTGTAGTGAAAAATTTTAAGTCTTTGCAACTTTGAAGTATGCAATACAGCATCATTAACTATAATCCCCGCACTGTACATTACATCCATACAAACTTCCAGTTATAAGCTCTTTTACTTTAAAAAAAAAAAGACTATTCAAATGCCTTCTCTTCGGAAATGATCATCTTTCAGGCAGATGCTCATCGTGCCTTAAACTCTGAAGGTGTAAATCGCTTCAATCTCAGACCGTCCGCTTGCGATCAATGTATCATTTTTCTCTTCCTCCTCCTTTTTCCTGTACAATGTGTTTCTCTCTTCTAATGAAGTTTCCCTCCTGATATTAGCTGTTCAGAGCCCAAGAATACAACACTTGGAATGAGATTCTGTGAATACGTGCTGGGAAATGTGGGCCCAATGTCAAGAATGAGCGCCTCCAGCTCAGTCTAGACTGTAGACCGAGGCTCCAAGGGGAAGCGGTGGTAGAGATGCTGCCTGAGTCATTAAGCACTTGGGCCGGGACCCAGGCTTGGAGCAAGCAGCTCGTGTTGTCGACAGTGCTCTCCAGCTGGCAGAGCCCGCCGTGGGATGACTTTACCAAGGCCAGCTTCTGTCTCCCGTTTCCTTGAATTTTTCACTTGTGTGACATTGCAGGAAGCTGTGTTTTTTCTCTGTGTAGCTCCCCTGGAAGATTTAGACAAAAGAGGGGGGAGCCATTCCTTGCCAGATTCTTCACCTCACCTGCCTAGTCTTTCAATTCTAAGTTTACAGGGAAATTTAGCAAAGAGGGAGCACACACCTCCACCCTCCTGCAAGAAGTGTGATACCTGCGGAGTTCACTGAACCCATCCTGGTTCCATTGTGTGTCTTGGGGAGAAAGTCTGTATAATTTCTTTTCAACATGAGGGTAGTAGGTCAGGAAGACAGGTTTAATTACGGTGTCTGCCACCTTAGCCTAGAGACCAGACTTCCCTGAGGAAATACATAATGTTGCATTTAATTGAATCCAAGATGCCACTAGGTAAGCCCTTCTAAGAAAGAAAAAAAAATACTGCCAATTAGACTGACACACTATTGACAATGAAATACATTCTGCAATCAGAGATGTTAAAGTGTTAAAAAGGAAAAAAAGTGTCTTAGAAAAAATGAATTGTAGCACCTATCTCAAAGGGTTCCTGGGAAGATTAATTAAGATCGTGCATCTGAAAGTGTTTTGAAAACTGTCAGGTACCATAGATACACTGTTATATTTATCAGAGGCAGCCCGCTGCCATGGAGAAAGCCTGGGCTTTGAGGTCAGCCAGCCTGATTCAAATTCCGGCGATACCACTTGCTGGCTGTGCAACCTCTGACAATTTCTCTTACCTTTGTGGGTCTCAGTTTTCTTCTCCATAGAAATGGAAATAGTGATTCCGGCTCCGCTTCTCCTAACAGTGTGACATCACAAGTGTAGTATACAGGACATGTTTATACTGAAAATTTTTTATTTATCTGAAATTCAAATTTAACTGGGTATCCTGTACTTTTATTTGCTAAATCTGGCAACCCTAGGGAAACTACAGGGACCAACATATGTAAGGTGTAAGGCTCTCTGGGTCAGAGGAATAAGACACGGGAATTTTCAAAGGCTCCTATTAAAGGTGAATGAATGGTGATCTGAGGCTAGGAATTCTCACAAGGTTCTCGTGGGGGGCTAGAGACAGCATCGGGAGGGTGGTTCTGAGAGACTGTGTGTGTGATGGGTGGCAGGGTGTCTGGGATATAGCAGAGGCAAATAGACACTGTCTCTGAAGGCTTGGGTGGAAAGAGCATACAGATGGTGCTCAGATGGTATCTTATGAAAAGCCAGGAACAAGTCACCAAATAAATGTCTTTTTTAAAAAAAGAAAAGAAATGAAGTTGACTGAGTAATAGCCGCAGGAAGAGAACCCAAGAGCTGCATTGAGTAAGAACACGTTCCAATGTTTTTCAATAAATGAAGGGAAAGCTGTAAATTATTCATTTGTTATTTTTGTAAGATTTTCAAATCTATGATTTTTTTTTTCCTGTCTTGTCTCCAGTTTTTGCATCCACAGAAATGTTTCTCCTCCTTCGTAAGTAACTTCTTTTTGCAAATGGAGTCTCAAACCACACCAAAATTGCAAATGTAAGGTTTGTTTCTCCCCTCTCGGGTCCCACTGGAGAGAATCCCAGGTCAGCTCTGGGCTTAATACTACTCCCTTGTTACGAGGAGAAGGCAGAGTTTGTGTGGTGTTTGGTTTGTTTTGACTTTAGAAGTTGCTAAATTCAGGTCTTTGATATTTGACCATGTTTCTGAGCTATGGAAATAGACTTGGAGTTCAGTCAGTAAGAAATGAATGGCATTTGTGTTTCCTCAGAACACACGCAGACCTGTGAATTAGGTAGACTGGGGTTATGACTCCTGGTTTACCAGCCGGGAGACTGGTAGTAGCCCAGTAGCCCAGGCTCTTGCACTGGGTTGATGAGAGCTGAACGCGGGCCCTGGTCCCCTCCTTCTCCACTAGCTGTCTTGTCACTTCAGTTAAACCATAGGGGTCTCCATTGCCTCATCTAGGAAACACAATGAATATCGATTATGTGCAGGAGTATTTGTGAGAATCATGTGAAATAATACGTATGAAAGTATATTGTAAACTGCAAAACGGTATATCAGTATTAGCAATTCTTATATATTTAGTTTATTGGCAGAACTGGAAGAATCTCAGTCTCAGTCTTCTTAGATGGAATCTTACATTTCTATTTTCATTCCTACACACCCTCCTCTAGGTAAGAAGAACTAATTTTCCAATGTTAATTCTCTCTCTTATAATAGGAATCTCCAGCCCTTTCTCTGGAGGCAGGAAAAGCTAACCTTGACTTTGGGATGCCCTCTTACAAGGCAGGGTCGGTGGAACAATTCTCTGGTAACTGACAGAGGCTAGTGTATGTCATAAAGAGAAGCAACAGAGATAAAGAGCTTCAAGGAAACTTTGAATTTTTCATTGTTTTCTGTATATTGTGGAGGAGGGTTGCTCACAAAGTGAAAACTATTTTTTGTTTGTTTTTTGTCTGAGAAAGTCTTTATTTCTCCTTCACTTTTTTTTTTTAATCACTGTTATTTTCTTTTAATTGGGGTATAGTTTTTTGACAGTGTTGTGTTAGTTTCTACTGTACAGCAAAGTGGAGTTCCCTGTGCTATACAAAATGTTCTTATTAATTACCTATTTTATACATACTAGTGTATATATTGTCAATCCCAATCTCCCCGTTCATCCTACCCCTCCCCCCCGCTTTACCCCCTTGGTGTCCATACATTTGCTCTCTACATCTGCGTCTCTATAAGAAAACTATTAAGAGCAAGAAATATTCAAAATCTTCCTCAGCAAAATATAAGTGTTGTTCAGAAACACAAGAGTGTTTTGGCAATATGAGAGTTTTCTGCCAATTAACAGGACCAGTTTCCAAAAGCTACATGTGGAAAACAATATTGTCACTTAATAATCAAACAGGCATAGTTTTCTAGAATCTGTATTATTAAAAATATGATCTAGATATGGACATTTAGAGCCAGAAGAAATCTTAGTAATCACATAAACCTATTCTTGTATTTTGCATATTTTGAAAATGAAGTCTAAATAAGAAGGGATTTTCACAGAACCACACAGCAAATAAGGACAGAGCCAGAAACAGAATCTAGATCTCTTGGCTCTCAGGATCATTAATCTTTATGTGCACCAAGCTCTTTTTGCCTTTTTGTAGACTTTGCATGCATTCTCCTACCTGGAAAATAGATTTCTCTTTATTTTCATCACTCGTCCATATAACAATAATGCAGTATTAATGCACCCGGCATTACCACGGTCGACGTCAAAATGTTCTGGAAGTGTGACTCCTTTGCAGTGCCTTTCTCAATGAAACTGTGCTAATTTCCAATGATTCTCATGGTTCCCATCTTCTTATTGAGACAGAAAGGAAATAATTCCCTCTGAAGTGATGACTATAGCTCTAAATGGATCATTTGGTCCTGAGCGGGGCCATTCTTCCTCAACACTCTCCAGCTCTCTTAGTAGCATGGTGCTCTCATTTGAATGACATCTTCAAAAGATGCTGGCTGTATGTATTTTTCACAAAAGGCTTAAAAAAAGAACCATCCAGGATTGTAGAGACTGGGTAGAAGGCTTATTTGCTGGCTTGAAAAAAAATTTTAAATTAACAAAAAAACTACATGAATATCTTATAGACAAAAGTGTCTGTGACAAACTAAACTCAGATCTCAGTGGCAGGAAAAAGTTTGTTAGCCCCTGGCAACTAGATTCTAATATTAGACAATGAGAATTATGAACCCACTCTTCCTTTTTTTTTGGAAGGAAACTGGAAACTCAAAGCTAAGATTTCTTCTTAACGTGTATGTCTAGGGCATCTGGAAGTAGTGTTACGATCACCCCGTTTTACCTTTTACCTTGAGCTCAAGAATTTGAGTTTCATCTTTCTTGTACATACTTGAATTTCAGTTGCCTAGAATCATCTTTGCAATTAGTCAATATTAAAGAAAATACAATAAGTAGAATAAAGCAATAGGTTATCAAAGAATATATCTGTATCAACTTAAGGAAGGAAGGCTAAAATAGACTATGCTACCTTAGCATTGGTCTTCCCACCTGCACCTTCTCAACCGTTCTTTCTATAAATTAATCATCATTCTCTTTGATGGTGGTGGAACTGTCAATCACAGTTCCCAACCCTCTCCTCCAGGGTTGGCACCTGAGCATGTGTTGAGCAGCAAGAGTATCCTTATGCCCTTGGCTCCACAGATTTCTTGGACCCAAACAGGACCAATAATATTCTTCCTTGAGATGACTATGTGGATATAAAGAAAGGAAATGTTTCCTTCTGATGGAAGGTTACAGATCGGGGGCTTCCAACAGCCATATCATCTGCTATTTGGAGGTAACTTATGACTAATAAAACCAAGCAGAGATAAGCTAAGTGGAAAGATAAGGAAAGAAAGGAAGAGAGAGCAAAATCTGATGTTCTCATTCAAGTTCTTAGATCTGAACTGATCTGAAGCCAAACAAGAGGGGGCGGGGCTACCCCTTCCAGTATTTAAGCTTCCCGACCTGGCTGAACCTCAAATTTGATGTATCCAAAGATTTCCAGTACATTCCATTGTTCTGTTCTCGAGATACTCTGAGTTGAGTTTTTGCACTGGCAGCTGAAGATTTTCTGAATAAGAGAAGGAGGCAGCATGAATCAGCTTAGTGGGTGAATCAAAGGAATCCTGTCTTCAAGTGAAATCTTACACGAAGTCCCAGTGCAGAAAGAGACAGAATGGCATCTCTACAGTTGACGCGGGGATGGGGAGAGGAGGAGAGGTGTGGCCCCCAGCGTGATCCTCTGTGCAGCCTCGATTAAACCTTGAGCCATCTCTGTGGCACCTGAGTGCTCCAAGTAACCAATTTTAAAACTACCTGTGTAGTACAGACTCCAGAGCTCACTAGATTATAAAGTCAGTGACGACGGGGATGGGATCTGTATTACTCTCTTCCACATCTCCGCGTTTAGCACAATGAATGGGGAGTAAGTACACAAGTATTTTCCATGTAGGATATTTTTTATGTAGAATGAATGATGTAATTTTTTTTCTATTTGTGTCTCCTTAACTAACTGCTATAATCCTCTTCTTTTTTTTTTAACAGAAGAAAAAACCAAGTTTTAATTTCATATTTATGGAGGTCTCATAGATATGAGACCTAAGAAGCGACCAAAGCAGGCAGCTTTCATACCTTTTAGACAAAGAAACAATGCATTTATGACAATTGAGAATCTAAGCAGTTTGTTGTAGAGACTTCTTGACCCTGAACTCCCTACCTCTGGCCATGAGGATGTTTCTCTACTCCTTAATGCAGGGAGGGTACCTTTCACATGGGAGATTTATATAATCCCCTTCCTAAATATGACTTTCTTCCAGAGCTGCTGAGAGGTTTAATTGGAACACAATATAGAGAGTATTTAACATGATTCTTCTTCCACCGATTCCCTCCAAAACTCTTTAAAAGTCTGTTGCATTGAGTAGAATACGTGCCAGACTTGGAATCAGGAGCCCCGTAGTTTAGGTCCATTACGATGTGATTTCACGCAAACCCTTCTCCCATTGGGGCCTTCATTTCCCCATCAGTCAATTGAGAGGGCTGAGCTAGCTGAGCCCTGAACTCTCTTCCAAGTCTCCCATTCCACGGCTGAGTGTAGAGGAGGATATTGATGACTCACTTAGCAGAATAAACAAGCTCTCACGATGTGCAGTCTGCTAAAGTAATGAGCAATGTGCGGAACTCTTTCTAAACAGAAAAAAATTTTCACACCAGACAGAGTCCAAAACCTCTGAGGGTTAAATGAGGGGAACTATAATACTAAGCAGATGAATCCTCTAAAATAATATTGCAACACCTCCTGGCATCCCCACCCCTGTTTCCATAGGATGGCTACTGAGTGATGTAGCTGCCAGGCCTCAGGACACCTGAGGTCACCTCCAGCCCTGACCCTGCCCCACCCAGACCAGCACACCCTTTGCACTGAGCTGCAGAGAGGAACACATGGGCTCCCTTCCAAAGGTGTCCCAGGGAGCCCATGGGTGGACTCGTTCACTGCCAGTTGGTTATCATATTTCCTTTCTCGCTCCTCTAAGCAAATGTTGATCCCCGAGGTTCTTGGCTTCACAGGAAGCAAATTAAGATAGACTGAAAGTGGCCGTCTGATAATAAGAAGGCATTATTGCATCTTCCACATGTACTATCCCTGTGACTATCACGGTAGACGTATGAAGTAGGTAATATCATCCCCAAGTAACAGATGAAGAAACTGAAACACAGGAAAGTTAAGAAACTTGCCTAATATTACTCTGCTTCAAAGAGGTGGAACCAGAATTTCTTTCTCCATTTCTGTGTTTCAACCCCTACTATGTCTACAGGCCTATGAAACTATGTTTTCCTCTAGTAAATGCGAGAAAATAAGCTTTTTTAAAAACAGGATGAAATTGTTTTCTCCAACTGGTACAGTATTGACAGTGTAAACTGTGAGTATTGGTGAAGGCAGGTCATTTATTGGGTGAGACCTGGGATCCAGAAGGAAAAAGGCCCAAGTGCCTGAAGTTCTGTTTAACTCTCTGAGCAGATGGCCTGGGATGGGATTGCTGTAAACACTCCTGCATTGATTCAGCCTAATCTGGGCTGTCCTCCTGGGCTCTTCAACAACATGAGCATCGCAAAACTAGAGGCGGAGGCCCGGCTTTCAGCAAAGCCAGTGGCAAGAGTCATTCATAACCCCCTCTGGCAGAAATTTTAATCCTAGGACATCAGTCAAAGCTAGCATCTAGAGGCTTCTTGCCCCAGTCTTCCTAGATGGCCTCAGTCCCCACGGAACTCTCTCCTTTTATTATATCAGTAGGTTGTGCCACCATTTCAATGTCCAGCACACACTCCTTGGGACTTCTAGGGAATGGAAACGTAACTAGGCAAAGTCTGTATCTATGTCTGTGACAAAATTGATCCAGAAAACATTGCTTACGTCACTGTATGCTCTCTCTAACATGTGCGAAAAAATGCTTTTCAGAGTTTGATGGCAGGAAAAGTGTGTTTTTGTTAATTAATACATTTTATTTACTCAGACATGTTGCATTTCATAACCAATTGTGCTTAGCTTTGGACAGTAGCAGTCAGAAATACACCAGAGTATATTTCTATATATGTCTATATACAGTATATATATATATGCATATATATATATATATATATATATATTTTTTTTTTTTTTGGCTGTGTTGGGTCTTCGTTGCTGTGCGCGGGCTTTCTCTAGTTGAGGTGAGCAGGGGTTGCTCCTCATTGTGGTGCGCAGGCTTCTCATTGTGTTGGCTTCTCTTGTTGCGGAGCACGGGCTCTAAGCACATGGGCTTCAGTAGTTGTGGCATGTGGGCTCAGTAGTTGTGGCTCATGGGCTCTAGAGTGCACGCTTCTCATTGTGTTGGCTTCTCTTGTTGTGGAGCACGGGCTCTAGGCACACGGGCTTCAGTAGTTGTGGCATGTGGGCTCAGTAGTTGTGGCTCATAGGCTCTAGAGCGCAGGCTCAGTAGTTGTGGCTCGCAAGCTTAGATGCTCATGGCATGTGGGATCTTCCCGGACCAGGGCTCAAACCCATGTCCCCTGCATTGGCAGGTGGATTCTTAACCACTGCGCCACCGGGGAAGTCCCAATATATGCATATATTATAGTGTATACTGATGGGCCTTCTGATGACGCTACCTTTTTTGCCTCACATATTCCTACTCCTCCTTCAGGACTCAGACTGGCCATACTTTTCCTCAGTGAGTCCTTCTTTCCCCCCCCCCCCCCCCGAGGCTGGATTAAGTGGCCTTACAACTCCTCAAGTTTACCTCTATCCCAGAGGTGCTCACGGGGCATTGCAAGGGCCCAGTCTTGTCAGCTACCCCATTATGGCCTGAGCCCCAGCGTTGGAATTTGAGCCATGATTTTCTCCTTTATCATTCATCACACTGCCTTTTAATTGCCCAGGGCCACTGAAAACTTTATGGGAGTCAATGGTAGGGGTCATTGAGTCCAGTGGTCTGCCCTCGTGATCTGGTCAGTGAAGTCTCCCCCGGGGAATGTCAGAATCACCTTTGGACTGGATGATATACGTGTGGCTTAAAAAAAGTACATTTAATAACATAGCAAATTTATATTTAGAAAATGAGAGATGTGCATTCTAAAAAATACACTTACAACAGAAAATGAAGTTTGACAAAATCAGCTTCCTCATCATGAGAATAAGATGAAGATAAACACTTGGGGAAAATATCGGAAAATCCAGCTCCACGGATGGGGTGCAGAAATTGCCAAACTTACCCCAAAAAGCACGGACCATCCTTTAAAGGTTTATCTACCAGGAGCAGCCTCATATGTACATTGAACTTCCCGAGGCCATTTCTCTAAGCATCTTCATAGATTTCATACTGAAACTGGTGAACATTGTCAAAATAATAGAAAAGAATTGAACTCACATTGAGATGGCTTCTAATTTACTCTTCAGAATACCATCCCTGGCAAAATGATACCAAGCTGCATTGCCTTTGTGAAGATCCAGCAGTCTGTTAAACCTCTTATTCATTCTTTCTGCAAATATTCGTTGATGGCCAGTCACTTCCCAGATTCTATATGAATGTTCAAGAATACCTGTAATAAAGAAGTGTTTAATAATATGGTATAATATTTAATAGCATGTAACAATATGTAATAAAAGCAGTACCTGCTCAGAAGACCTGTATTCTAGATTTCAGTCCCTTAAATGGCATAAAGAGTTTAAACATTCAATCAGATAGTGTCTGTAGGACTTTGCCCACTACCCCAGCTGCCAGCTGGATTCAATATATTAAAAAAGTACGAAGCTTCTTATGCAATAAAGAAAATGGTTGGTAATTTGTAGAAAGGATGCTTTCTCGAGCTCACCAGTTGTTTCTTCCTGTCCTCCTCCCTTACTATCCTCCCTGCCTTGATATAATCATCTTGGCTGTGAGATTCACACCAGACTCCTGTGCTCTGAATCACCATGTGAGACACGTCTCTCTGGTTTGGCCCTGAGGACATCTCTGGGCCATCTTCATTCATTCAACACACATTTGATGAATATTGACTCTGTGCTTGGACCCATGTGGGCCACTGGGAATATAGAGACACATTAGACAGAACCCTGCCCTCAAGGAGACCACAGTCCAGAAGTGGAGCAGGGCCCATGGGAAGGGTGGTTGCTCAAACACACACAGCTTTCTGGAAGAGGTGACCCCAGAGCTGTGTCTTGAAGGATGATGTTGTGAGAACAGCTATGATGTTTCTATCCCTCCCTGGCCTTCAGTGTCCTTCCTCACCCATAGAAGTGCGGAACCAAACTAGATGATTCTTGTTTCTTTGCCAACCAAGTAGCAATATGTAAAGATGGAACCCGTACGCTGGAAGGTATGTAAAAGACTTAAGATGAGGGTTCATGTTTACAATTAATAAGGAGCTTATATTTTAAACATGCCTTTAAGGCATTACATTTTCAGAGCCAGTGGGATTCCCAGTTCTCTGATCATTAAGAAGAAATAAATTCTGACTTCAGAGTGAAGTACACATCCTCCCTGGAACATCCCACCCATAGGAAGGAGAAACAATGGGTTACCTCTTTAGGCCAGGTTTCCTCCTCTGGGAAGGAAGTGGAGATCTATGGGGCCTGGCAGGTTCTGAAGCTCCAGATCCCCTTCCACCCTGGCTTTGGAGGCAGAGGCTTGGGGCTCTAGAGGAATCTAGAAAGGTGGCCTGGGAGGATTTCCTGGGGTGGCTGGAGGTGCCTGGAAAGGGTGCCAGAGGAGATCCACCCACCTCATGAGTATCGCTGATACTCATCTTCTCACCCCCCGCACTACTGCTCCCGTGGTGCCCTGGGAAGCAGAGGTGGGAGATGAAGAGCTTTGCTCTATGAGGCCAGCTTTGGGACACTGATTAACATCCTTGCCCAGGAAGGACAGTGGCCTTGCACTGCAGTTCAAAGGGACAACGGAAAGTTGAGGACAGTTAACAAACCATTTAAAACTGAGTGTGAAGACCAGAGGGCCTCTTTGGTAGCTTACAAAGAAGGTCTTATTTGGTTTTGTGGGAGAACAGAAAATGCTCAGACTCAGGGTGTTATCCTTAGTGTAGAGCTTCAAAGGCAATTGAATATGCAGCCAAGACAGCTCTGTTATACCAAGGTCAAGGCCCTGGTTGGGAAAATCTGGATCCCTGTTATATCTTAGTGGATTCCCCCAAAGATTTTGGCTTGCCAGAATCCTGATGTCTCACAGTCTGAGAGCAAGCTCTCCTATTAAAAGCCAGCACCCCTCCTCTGTGGGAGACACTGCACGACAAGAGTCCCCTTTCAGATACCATGTCAATAATTTGTGTTCAGTAGCTGCAGGACCCAGCTACACAACCCATATAAGTATGTACTGTAATGATTTCCTAGACATTTCAAGGACCTTTGGTCACATGGTAGGATTCACAGAGAAATCCAGAAACCGAAAGTGTCATCATGGCTCCGCATAGCATCCGGTAAGGGAGAAAGGGTACTACATTCCAAGGTAGCTCCAATAATCAGCCAGCAGGTATTGGTGGGAATGCGTGTTTGCAGTCCTGGATTTTAAAGATTCTTGGTCAAGGGGATTAGAACCTAAAAGTACATCGGGAGACCATATTGACCTGGGGACACTCTCCTTGGGTATAAGGTTTACTATCTGTTGTTGGTAGAATAGTGACCCCCAAGCCCAAGATGTCCAAGTCCTGACCCCTAGAATTTGTCAATATGTCAGTTTACATGGCAAAAGGGAATTAAGGCTGCAGATGGAATTAGAATGGTTAATCAGGCGACCTTGAAATATGGTGATTATCGTGGATTATCCAAGTGGGTTCAGTGTAATTACGGAGGTTCTTAAAAGTAGAAGGGGGAGGCAAGAAAGGGTCAGAAAAAGGGCTGTGATGTTGGAAGCAGAGAAACCATGTGATGCTGGCCGAGGGGAGCTTCTAGCTGAGGAGAGCAGTTGGGCTCTAAATGCTGGAAAAGGCAAGGAAATGGATTCTCCCCAGACTCCAGAGAAGAAAGGAGCACTGCTGGCACCTTGGTTTTAATCTAGTGAGACCTGTGTTTGACATCTTACCCACAGAACTATGAGATAATAAATTTGTATTACTTTAGGCCTCTAAATTTATGATAATTTGTTACAGTAGCAATAGAAAACTCTGACACCACTCCAGCAAGAATCCTGGGGATGACACACACATGCTGTTAGGGGTCTTCCCAGAAAACTGGAGAAAGCAATGGCCCAAAATGAGCCAAGCTAAATGCCTGAATTAGTAGGGAAACAGCAGAGAAAGGGATTAAAGCCACAGGGAAGACAACGCACTGGAACAGATGTATTATGTGAGGCCAGCAGACCCACCAGAGGATTACGTTTCATGATTACGTTTCAAAGGCCACCAAGGCCATCAGGAACGTGTTCCTCACTAAGTTCAGTGGTGGCTCTTTTCAGAGGTCACAGCTAAGGAAGAGGAGCTGGCATGGAGATGGCTTGCAGGTAGCAATGGGAGTGATGATACCCCAAAACAATAATGTGTGGACAGCTTATTGCCAAAAATCAAAAGGCCACAATTACCATGATGTCTGCAGTGCATTAAAAAGCAAATAAGAATGATGATCACGAGACTCATGGCAATAAAATGACTCTAATAAAGTGTCATATGCTTTGTCCAGTTGCAGACAAAGTAAGGAAATTGGAAGTAAGTTTTCAGACTCAGACCTATTGGCATTTAAGGGAGCTGGTCTCTCAGGAGAGAGGGCCCTGCGGCAGTGAAACAAGTGTATATTATACAGGCAGACCTTGTTTCTTCACTCTTTGCTTTCTTATGCTTCACAGATACTATGTTTTTTTATAAATTGAATTTTTGTGGCAGCCCTGGGTCCAGCAAGTCTATAGGAGCATTTGCTCACTTCATATCTCTGTGTCACATTTTGGTAATTCTCAAAATATTTCAATGTTTTTTATTATTACTATATGTGTTATGGTGACTTATGATCAGTGACCTTTGATATTACTACTACAACTCACTGAAGGCTCAGATGATCCTTAGCATAGTTTAGGAATGAAGTCTTTTTTAATTAAGGTGTATACATTGTTTTTTTGACATAATGCTATTGCACACAATAGATTACAGTATAGTGTAAACATACCTTTTATATGCACTGGAAAACCAAACAATGTGTGTGACTCAGTTTTTTGTGACATTTGCTTAACTGCAGTGGTCTGGAATGGAACCCATATTATCTCCAAGAAATGCATATAATGATTCCTCTGTCCTTTCCTAAAGGGAACTAGAGTCACTTACTTGGGTGGCTATTGCTGAGGAAATAGCAATATCTAGACATTTCAAAGATCTGTGGACACAGGGTAGGATTGACCCTGATACCCAGAAATCCAAAGTGTCGTGATGGCTCCATATTAGTGTGGAGAAATGGGGGGTGATAATTAGAGCCCGTGACCAATTCATATTGAGTCCACGGGGTCTGCAGACATACCTGATTATCATTTCCCCATCCATCAAATGTATAGAGTTTGACATACTTAGAACATATAATAACACCCACACTGGGTTTTTTTTTTAAACTTAATTTAATTTATTTTTTTTACAGCAGGTTCTTATTACTTATCTATTTTATACTTATTAGTGTGTACATGTCAATCCCAATCTCCCAGTTCATCCCACCCCCACCACTTTGCCCCCTTGGTGTCCATATGCTTGTTCTTTACATCCATGTCTCTATTTCTGCCTGGCAAACCAGTTCATCTGTACCATTTTTCTAGATTTCACACATATGCATTAATATACAATATTTGTTTTTCTCTTTCTGACTTACTTCACTCTGTATGACGGTCTCTAGGTCCACCCACGTCTCTGCAAATGACCCAATTTCATTCCTTTTTACGGTTGAATAATATTCCATTTTGTATATGTACCACTTCTTTATCCATTCATCTGTCGATGGGCATTTGGGTTGCTACCATGACCTGGCTATTGTAAATAGTGCTGCAGTGAACATTGGGGTGCATGTATCTTTTTGAATTATGGTTTTCTCTAGGTATATGCCCAGTAGTGGGATTGCTAGGTCATATGGTAATTCTATTTTTAGTTTTTTAAGGAACCTCCATACTGTTCTCCATAGTGGCTGTATCAATTTACATTCCCACCAACAGTGCAAGAGGGTTCCCTTTTCTCCACACCCTCTCGAGCATTTGTTGTTTGTAGATTTTCTGATGATGCCCATTCTAACTGGTGTGAGGTGATACCTCATAGTTTTGATTTGCATTTCTCTAATAGTTAGTGATGTTGAGCAGCTTTTCATGTGCCTCTTGGCCATCTGTATGTCTTCCTTGGTGAAATGTCTATTTAGGTCTTCTGCCCATTTGTTGATTGGACTTTTTGTTTTTTTAATATTGAGCTGCATGAGCTGTTTATATATTTTGGAGATTAATCCTTCGTCCATTGATTCATTTGCAAATATTTTCTCCCGTTCTGAGGGTTGTCTTTTCGTCTTGTTAATGGTTTCTTTAGCTGTGCAAAAGCTTTTAAGTTTCATTAGGTCTCAATTGTTTATTTTTGTTTTTATTTCCAGTACTCTAGGAGGTGGGTCAAAAAAGATCTTGCTGTGAAATATGTCAAAAAGTGTTCTTCCTATGTTTTCCTCTAAGAGTTTTATAGTGTCTGGTCTTATAGTTAGGTCTTTAATCCATTTTGAATTTATTTTTGTGTATGGTGTTAGGGAGTATTCTAATTTCATTCTTTTACATGTGGTTGTCCAGTTTTCCCAGCACGTATTGAAGAGACTGCCTTTTCTCCATTGTGTAGCCTTGCCTCCTTTGTCATAGATTAGTTGACCATAGGCGTGTGGGTTTATCTCTGGGCTTTCTACCCTGTTCCATTGATCCATATTTCTGTTTTTGTGCCAGTACCATATTGGCTTGATTACTATAGCTTTGTAGTATAGTCTGAAGTCAGGGAGTCTGATTCTTCCAGTTCCATTTCTTTCCCTCAAGACTGCATTGGCTATTTGGGGTCTTTTGTGTCTCCATACAAATTTTAAGATTTTTTTGTTCTAGTTCTGTAAAAAATACCATTGGTAATTTGATAGTGATGGTATTGAATCTGTAGATTGTTTTGAGTAGTATAGTCATTTTCACAATATTGATTCTTCCAATCCAAGAATATAGTATATCTCTCTATCTGTTTGTATCATCTTTCAATTCTTTCATCAGTGTCTTATAGTTTTTGCATACAGATCTTTTGACTCCCTGGTTAGGTTTATTCCCAGGTATCTTATTCCTTTTGTTGCAAAGATAAATGGGAGTGTTTTCTTAATTTCTCTTCCACATTTTTCACCATTATTGTATAGGAATGCAAGAGATTTCTGTGCATTAATTTTGTATCCTGCAACTTTACCAGATTCATTGATTAGCTCTAGTAGTTTTCTGGTGGCATCTTTAGGATTCTCTATGTACAGTATCATGGCATCTGCCAACAGTTTTACTTCTTCTTTTCCAATTTGTATTCCTTTTATTTATTTTTCTTCTCTGATTGCCATGCCTAGGACTTCCAAAACTATGCTGAATAATAGTGGCGAAAGTGGACATCCTTGTCTTGTTACTGATCATAGAGGAAATGCTTTCAGGTTTTCACCATTGAGAATGATGTTTGCTGTGGGTTTGTCATATATGGCCTTTATTATGTTGAGGTAGGTTCCCTCTATGTCCACTTTCTGGAAAGTTTTTATCATAAATCGGTGTTGAATTTTGTCAAAAGCTCTTTCTGCATCTATTGAGATGATCATATGGTTTTTATTCCTCAGTTTGTTAATATGGTGTATCACATTGATTGATTTGCATATATTGAAGAATCCTTGCATTCCTGGGATAAATCCCACTTGATCATGGTGTATGATCCTTTTAATGTGTTGTTGAAGTCTGTTTGCTAGTATTTTGTTGAGGATTTTTGCATCTATATTCATGAGTGATATTGGTCTGTAATTTTTTTGTGTGTGTAGCATCTTTGTCTGGTTTTGGTGTCAGGGTGATGGTGGCCTTGTAGAATGAGTGTGGGAGTGTTCCTTCCTCTGCAGTTTTTTGGCAGAGTTTGAGAAGGATGGGTGTTAGCCCTTCTCTAAATGTTTGATAGAATTCACCTGTGAAGCTGTTTTGGTCCTGGACTTCTGTTTACTGGAAGATTTTTAATGACAGTTTCAATTTCATTTCTTGTGATTGGTCTGTTCATATTTTTTATTTCTTCCTGGTTCAGTCTTGGAAGGTTATATCTTTCTAAGAATTTGTCCATTTCTTCCAGGTTGTCCATTTTATTGGCATACAGTTGCTTGTAGTAGTCTCTTAGGATGCTTTGTACTTCTGCAGTGTCTGTTGTAGCTTCTCCATTTTCATTTCTAATTTTATTGATTTGAGTCCTCTCCCTCTTTTTCTTGATGAGTCTGCCTAAAGGTTTATCAATTTTGTTTATCTTCTCAAAGAACCAGCTTTTAGTTTTATTGATCTTTGTTATTGTTTTCTTTGTTTCTATTTCATTTATTTCTGCTCTGACCTTTATAATTTCTTTCCTTCTACTAACTTCGGGTTTTGTTTGTTCTTCTTTCTCTAGTTCCTTTAGGTGTCAGTTAGATTGTTTATCTGAGATTTTTCTTGTTTCTTGAGGTAAGATTGTATTGCTATAAACTTCCCTCTTAGAACTGCTTTTGCTGCATCCCATAGGTTTTGGATCATCGTGTTTCTGTTGTCATTTGTCTTTAGGTATTTTTTGATTTCCTCCTTGATTTCTTCAGTGATCTCTTGGTTGTTTAGTAACGTATTGTTTAGCCTCCATGTGTTTGTGTTTTTTATGTTTCTTTCCCTGTCATTGATTTCTAATCTCATAGCATTGTGGTCGGAAAAGATGCTTGATGTGATTTCAATTTTCTTAAGTTTACTGTGGCTTGATTTGTGACCCAAGATGTTATCTATCCTTGAGAATGTTCTGTGTGCCCTTGAGAAGAAAGTGTAATCTGCTGTTTTCAGATGGAATGTACTATAAACATCAGTTAAATCTATTTGGTCTATTTGTGTCATTTAAAGCTTGTGTTTCCTTATTAATTATCTGTCTGGATGATCTGTCCATTGGTGCAAGTGAGGTGTTAAAGTCCCCCACTATTATTGTATTACTGTCGGTTTCCTCTTTTATGGCTGTTAGCATTTGCCTTATGTATTGAGGTGTTCCTATGTTGGGTGCATATATATTTAAAATTGTTGTATCTTCTTCTTGGATTGATCCCTTGATCATTTTGTCATGTCCTTCCTTGTCTCTTGTAACATTCTTTGTTTTAAAGCCTATTTTATTTGATAGGAGTATTACTACTCCAGCTTTCTTTTGATTTCCATTTGCTTGGAATATCTTTTTCCATCCCCTTACTTTCAGTCAGTATGTGTCCCTAGGTCTGAAGTGGGTCTCTTGTAGACAGCATATATATGGGTCTTCTTTATGTATCCATTCAGCAAGCCTGTGTCCTTTGGTTGGAGTGTTTAATCCATTCACATTTATGATAATTATTGATATGTATGTTCCTATTACCATTTTCTTAATTGTTTGGGGTTTGTTTTTGTAGGTCCTTTTCTTCTCTTGTGTTTCCCACTTAGAGAAGTTCCTTTAACATTTGTTGTAGAACTGGTTTGGTGGTGCTGAATTCTCTTAGCTTGTACTTGTCTGTAAAGCTTTTGATTTCTCTGTCGAATCTGAATGAGATCCTTGCTGGGTAGTGTAATCTTGGTTGTAGGTTCTTCCCTTTCATCCTTTAAATATATCATGCCATTCCCTTCTGGCTTGTAGAATTTCTGCTGAGATATCAGCTGTTAACCTTATGGGAGTTCCCTTGTATGTTATTTGTCATTTTTCCCTTGTTGCTTTTAATAATTTTCCTTTGTCTTTAATTTTTGTCACTTTGATTACTATGTGTCTCGGCGTGTTTCTCCTTGGGTTTATCCTGCGTGGGACTCTCTGCACCTCCTGCACTTGGGTAGCTATTTCATTCCCCACGTTAGAGAAGTTTTTGACTATAATCTGTTCAAATATTTTCTTGGGTCCTTTCTCTCTCTCTTCTCCTTCTGGGACCCCTATAATGTGAATGTTGGTGCATTTAATGTTGTCCCAGAGGTCTCTTAGGCTGTCTTCATTTCTTTTCATTATTTTTTCTTTATTCTGTTCTGTAGCGGTGAATTCCACCATTCTGTCTTCCAGGTCACTTATCCGTTCTTCTGCCTCAGTTATTCTGCTATTGACTCCTTCTAGTGTATTTTTCATTTCAGTTATTGTATTGTTCATCTCTGTTTGTTTGTTCTTTAATTCTTCTAGGTGTTTGTTCATTAATTCTTCTGGTCTTTGTTAAACATTTCTTGCATCTTCTGGATATTTGCCTCCATTCTTTTTCTGAGGCCCAGGATCATCTTCACTCTCATTATTCTGAATTCTTTTTCTGGAAGGTTGCCTATGTCCACTTTATTTAATTGTTTTTCTGGGGTTTTATCTTGTTCCTTCATCTGGTACATAACCCTCTGCCTTTTCATTTTGTTTATCTTTCTGTGAATGAGGTTTTTGTTCCACAGGCTGCAGAACTGTAGTTCTTTTTGCTTCTGCTCTCTGCCCTCTCACATTTGGTCTTGACTTATGGGTTAAGAGCCAGCATAGTGAGGAAGCCCAAATGAGTCTTTTTTTGTGTGTGTGGTACACGGGCCTGTCACTGTTGTGGCCTCTCCCATTGCGGAACACAGGCTCCGGACTCGCAGGCTCAGTGGCCATGGCTCACGGGCCCTACTGCTCCGTGGCATGTGGGATCTTCCCGGACAGGGGCACGAACCCGTGTCCCCTGCATCAGCAGGCAGACTCTCAACCACTGCGCCACCAGGGAAGCCCTCAAATGAGTCTTCTGAAACTGGTTACCCACCTACCCCATGCAAGTCTGGAAAGTAAATAACAAAAACATCCTCAGGCAGATGGTGGTAATTAGTGCTACCCAAAAGAGTCTAAAGAATGAAGAAATGATGGTTTGTTCCTCTCACATTTCCATAATATGGAAGTTTACTTCTTACAGAACCAGAGGGACACTGGAGAACGTCTGTGGACCACCACAAGCTCAACCAATCATTAGCCTCTGTCAAAGATGCTTTACCAGATGTGGTATCACTGTGAGAGCAGATTCAAATGGCCTCAGGTACATACTATGTGGCCATTGCTTTGATAAATGCATTCTGTTTTATCCAAATCATGGCACTGACATGAAACGGACAACAAAAAGTATTCACAGTTGGCCCAGAGCCATATTAATGCTACTGCTCTCTTTCACAACATAGCCTGAAGACAGCTGGGCCATCTGGACACCCCCATAGAGCATCACATTCACCCATTACCTGGATAACATTGTGCTGATCAGGAAGGCTAGCCTTATTAAGATGACTGTAATTGTAAAGAGCGGGAGATAAACCTTATGAAGACTCAGGGCCCTGCCACACCACCAAAGTTCTCAAAGGTCCAGGGGTCAGGAACATCATCTTCAAAGTAAAATATCAATGGCTGCATCACTCATACCATACTTAGGAGAAGAAAGCACAATGTCTACTAGGTCTCTATGTAGAGGCAAGGTGTTGACAATTCATCACAGGATGAATGAAGAAAGGCTATGATTATGTCTTGGAGGATCTTGGAGATATATAGATAGATAGATAGATAGATAGATAGATATGTTCTTTTTCAGATTCTTTTCCATTACAGGGTATTACAAGATATTGAATATAGTTCCCTCTGCTATGCAGTAGGTCCTTGTTGTTTATCTATTTTATGCATAGTAGTGTGTATCTGTTAATCCAACCTCTTACTTTATCCCTTCCCACCCCCCACCCCCAAAGTTTCTCTTTGAGGAAGGAAAGATATTCCTTCCCAAGGCTTCTGTCCACAACCAGTTGAATTGTGATTAAGTTCAGGAAAAGGTGAAAACTTCATTTAGCCTCAGTGGTACTCTCAACTCCTCTCTAGTCCCTTACCTCTGGGAGCTGCAAGAAAACGTTCTCGAATGGGTGGAACAGGGGAGAGGGGGCATTGGTCACAGCTCCCAAATTTTAATATTCAGGTCTCTGAGCTGAAAGGCATCAGGTTTCCTCTGACAGCATTGGGTGGCTTTGGAGATTGTGAAACCACGGTTCAAACAGAAGATTCGACATTAGCTGGATGACATCCTTCAATTAATAGCTTAGAGGCTCACTTTACTCATTTGTAAAACTTCTTGCCTACATTGAAAGACTTCTCGATAGACTGAATAGGAGGTGTGGGTTCCTATTTCCTCCCTCCCCTCGTCTCTCATTTCAGAGTTTGGTTTCCTGTAGTATACACACACCCAGGGACTCAAATGCACAGAAATAACACAGACACAACAGGGGTTGTCCATGGGCTCAGCAAGGGACTTCATCTCCAAAGTTGAGTTACCTGGCCTTTATCTGTTGTTACAACACTGGACAATTATCTGACTTGTATAAATGGAATCATCTAAAGGCATAGATAATGAATACGAAAACTTTGGCTTAGACATTTGATATGTTGATATATATATAATTCATACTTATTTCTGATGATCATCTGATACCCATTAAATATTGTTCACTGGGTTAGTCACAGAGGAGAACGGACTGAGTCAGGGAAAAAGGCCACTGGGAAGGACCTAAGATCAAAGTGAGAGGAGATGGGTGAATAACAAATCCCCTGAGGTGTGTAAGGCACACCCCACATACAGAGCTCGTGCACACCTTCGTCCTCCAGGTCAGGGTCCATTACTTAGTCTTGGGGTGGCCTCTGGTAATGCCCTTGACTTCTCTGGACCTTGGTTGCTTTATCAAAGCTGCTTTGTCAACTCTTAATCAGGAGTTAGACTTGATCAATCATTTTCAAGCATACCTAGCGGCCGAACCTTCGTCTTCCTCCTTCTATGTCTACATTTGAACTACACACGTGTAAGAGTGGAGCTGCTTCGGCTGTGGCGGGGGACAGGCCTCGGTGGCACTCTCCTTGACGGCACTGGATAAATTCTCAACTCCAGGGCCATTGCCCAGTTGTAAGAGCTCTGCCCTATTATGCCCTCAGCTGCTGTTACCAACACTCACCATGTCAGCCTGGCTCACGACTAAGCGTTTGACACGCCCTACCTCGTCTCAGTTAATCCTCACAACACCCTTGGTCCTGATAAAAATGTGATGATTTGCCTGGTCACGGCTAATATGAGTGTGAGGATTCAGAGCACGAGTCCTCTACCTTCCCAGCCCCCGCCTTCACTCCCAGTGGCCCAGGCCCCTGGCCCTGCCCCAGGACCGGATTAAGGAGCAATGGGGTGAAGTACCTATCCCCAAAGGCATGATCGAATCAAAGATTTCTTCTGGCTAAGCCTTGAGACATTAAGAAAAAGCGAGCTTGCTGGTTCTGGGTCCCCACCAAGGTGCAAGCTTTCACATAGAAGCTGGAAGTGTGTGTCAGCAACTCCCTCCCCGCAGTAACCACACATGGGAAGGTTTGACAGAACACAATTCAAACAGGCACTCATTAGGCAGCAGGCCCACTTCTGCTTCATCACAGGCAGTGAAAGAGCAAAGAAATTGGATCAGCCTATCTGTGCCCTAGCAGAAGTCACTACTGGCGGGCTTCCGTCCTTGCAAAGGCTGTTTTCTAATGATGCACCCCTTAGAAGGGTTGGAAGGAAATTTAGCGGTATATAGAGCCCCCAGCACAAATTAAACATCAATGAACAGTTGTTTACTGAATGCCCCCCATGAGCCAGGCATGGGGTCAGGTGCTGCTGGGGATACAGAGGTGATGTCTCTGGATGATAAGCATTCTGTGAATTTAGCAGATGTGTGCAGTTGATTAGAAATCCTCCGCTTCAGCCATGTCCTCCCAAATGCCACAAACCCACTGCTTTGCAAGGACTTTGATGAGCACCGTCCACAGCTTGGCACTGAGGGACATTTACTTGGGCAAGTCTTAGATTCTTTTCTCTCACAGTCCCCTCAGCTTAGAGGACTGCTGTTTCTCTTCCTTTATTACCCAAAGCCTTTTCTTTCTGGACTGATTCAGCGGCCACCCCTTCCAAGATACCACCTGACCGATTTAGACGGGTGGGGCACTCATCTATGGGCTGCCATGAACCTGTGTTTACCCACCACTGTCTTTGTCTGTTTCCATGTCTGTTTCCCCAACCTGCATTGAAATGACAGAGGAGGCACGTACTGAACGTTTCAGGATTGAATTGACCCTCTCTGGGCTGGAGGTACGGCTCTTAAATGAGGTGTACGGTAGATGGGACTGCTGACAGAGCCCACCTAGCTCTGATACTCCCTGGATCTCTGACTGAGAGAAGGGATGCTGGGTGGACATTTGTTTCTGGGAGCTGGGTGGTCTCCACCTTGGAGATTTCCTGTCAGGTTTGCAGCAGATGCTTTCTCTGGGGAATCATGTGGGATACTGCACTGAGTCCCAGGTAAGCCTTGCTACTCCAGTGCTATCATTATACTCGCCCTGAGAAACTCTGGGCTTTAAAATCTTAGAAAGAGTAACCAGCTTGGGATTCAATGGACCTGGGTTCATTCTTCACTCACCTAAATGTGGTTTCACATCAGGCAAGTTATACAACTTTCTGGGCTGATTTCCTAATCTGTAATAGGAACATAATTCACACCTCTGAAAGTGTGAATTCAGTGAGATATTACATCTAATTTGGCCAGCATATGCCCAAACACGACAGAAAGGTAGTTTTGCTTTGTATAAATAATAATAGTGGTTCCCTCATAAACAAGTGGCAACCTAAGAGAACAGATGAGTTCCTGGCTGCTGTGAGGTGGTCTCAAACCCCAAATAGCGGAAAATCATCATTTGCCAGACCCCAGGGGTTTAGTTAAATACGCACAAGTTTATTGATTGAAGAGATTAGGACAAAAACATGAAACCAAATACAGGACAAAGCACCAGAGGCCATAGATTCCCACCATGCATGTCACCAATCTTTCCTCCTACAGGGGACTTAAAAAATAAGGGAGAGGGAAGAAAAATAGGTCCTTCTTGTCTCAGCCCCATCTTCAGAATGTAAAAAACCCTCTCTCCTTTTTATCTTCCATTACCAAAATAGAATCAAGAGCAAATCCATGGCCTCCTTGTCTCCCAACAATGAACGGATAAGCCGCCCTCCTGGGAACGTGAGGCCGGGATCCTGCTAAGTAGGAATAAAGCATCCAAGGTCTGAACATACATGCCACGTACTATAATGAAGCACAGATTCAAGTAACATTTACATACTAGAGTCCACGTGTCACCTACCCAAAAACATGACCATTTCACAAAACGTATACAGGCAGTAAAATCCAAATAACTGAGGTACTGGAAACACAAATATTGATGCCAAAAGAGTTCTGTATCATACAGCAATAGAAAAGCCATAAAAAAAAATTTTGCCACTCGAAATCAAATAAAGCTAGCTAGAAAAGCCAAATAAAAGGTTATTTCAGGGACAGAAATACTCAGAGAAAAAAAAATATATAAATGTTAACTACAGCATGTAACATGTTACCCAAGTTAACCCGTAATTGAAGTACTGGCTTAATACATCACAATGTGACATTTTCCTTAATAAATAGAAGAGTTCTTGAAAATACAAAGGTGCGTATGGGGATAGAGAGCTTGTTTTATTTATATCATCCCAGCTTTCAGCTTATTTTCCTTCCCGCTTGTCTCGACTGAGGTTTTTTTGTCCTAACCAGAGGGGCTTCCAAGCCAAAAAAGATCATACTCCGTAAAGAAAACTCAATAGCTGCCCTGTATTTTATACGTGTGGGACAACCTGCTTCGTTTCACGAGTTGCCAATAAAACAAAGACAAAATATTTAGTTGAGATCAGAGTGTTACAAAAGCTTCAGACTCCGAGAGCATCCAGGATCTCACACTAACACTATCATCTCAGGAAAGAGGCATGCCTGTAACGCAGCCCTCATCGTTCACCAAAAAATAAAAAAAAGGAGTTGAATTTCTCTTTTCCTTTCGTCTTCCTTTCTTTTTTCTTTCTTTAAACTATGATAGCCGTAATGCATCTGGAAGTTTGACTTCTAATAGCTTCCTGCCATAAACCAATGGACACAAAACAGAATAGTGGGTTAAAGGAGAGATTTTTTTTTCCCCACTTCAGGGAGCCAAAGTATTAACATGTCATTTCCTGATCAGGATAGTCAATGTTTATTTAGAAGAAATGAGTTGAAGAACGCAATTAAAAGACACAAAATGGATTTTTATTTTCTTTTAGGTTTAGCACCCAGGTTTCATGTCAGTCTGTGTGCACCGAATTTTTTTTAAACGAACCCCGTGAATTATCAGATAGGTGGTTGGCTTGTTTAAAAATGGGAAAAAAAAAAAAAAAAAAAAACCCCCTTGGCCAATGGTACCTTCCCTGAATCATGACAAGAAGTTAAATGCTAACAGTGCGATGCCAAGATGTATGTTTGAGGCAGAGAGTTTTGATTCTATCAGGATCTGCAATTATTTTGGAACAAAATGGAAAGTGGGGTAGGCGGAAGCAGCCTAACTGACAGGGGTAGTCTCCGGGGGGGCTCCATTAGGCAAGAGAAGCTCCAGGGGGCTCCCGCCCATCCGACAGGACCCCGGAGGCCGCCCCCATCCCGCATCTCTGGTCCCCATGCTACATGTTCAGTCAGCTCCTTGACGGTTTTCCTTCTTTGAACCAAGAAGCCTGTGAGTGTCAGTGTCTTTCTTGCTACCAAACCAGGTGATACGTGTTCCCTGGAAGAAGTCCTCTCCACTGCCCTCTCTTGCTCCTGGTACCTGCTAAGTCACTGTGGGGCGTGAGCTCAGTTAAAGAAAGGGTCCAAGTTCTCTTCCATGTTGACATCCGGCACCAGCTGATCAGACACTTCCTTAGCACCATATCCTGAATTCCAGACGCTAAAATCTGTAGAAAACCAAGGATGGTCCAGAATTTCCTGCGAGGTCAGCCGCTCTGAGGGCTCCCGCCGCAGGATGCTTCGGATAAGGCACTTGGCCTTGGGCGACAGAGTCTCTGGAATGTTGAACTGGCCACGCCGGATCTTGCTGAAGAGGGAACTGGGCTCAATGTCATGGAAAGGGTACCGCCCAACCAACATGGTGTAGAGCATCACCCCCAGGCTCCACACATCAGCTGCTTTGCCCGAGTAGCTGCCATTGGTGTTCAAGATCTCTGGGCTGACGTACGCTGGGCAGCCGTGCTTGTCGGAGAGGGAGTCGTCATCTCCCCGCAGAATGTAGGCATCTTCCAGGCTTTCCAGCTTGACCCGAGTCCTGCAAGAAAGGAAGGAAAACGTGAGCTCATAAGGGTGCTCTGAGACCCACGAATCCCATCATTACATCTCATGTTTCCGATGACCATTCATTCATTGGCCCAGCCAAACGTTACCTACTGAGCACCTTCTACGTGCCAGACCCTACTCCAGGGCTGGGGACCCAGGAGGCAAAGACTTTGCATGAAACTTATGATCTACCGGGGGACTGCAACCTTCAGCAAGTAAACAAACCAAAAACAGCACTATTATCGCCCCATCTTAGTGATGAGGAAGAAAAAGATTAAGTCATACTCTCAAAGTCACACCTGGGTCATGATGGGGAGACACAAGATTTGAACTCAGATCCAACCAGCTGGGAAGCTCACAGAAGCTCTGTCCACAGCTTCTGGCAAACTTGTGGCGAACACGATGCAACATAGGAGCAGGACTTTTCACTCAACGGCATTTTGGCTTCACAACAGCCCTTTACTCGGACGTAAAGGATTTTATTACCCCATTTTACAGAAAAGAACATGGAAGCTCAGAGAGTTTGAGTAACTTGCCCAGAGCCTTCTAGTTGGGAAATAAGAGAAAACTTGACCTCACATATTCCTAAGTCAACAGGAATGCTCCTTCCACTGCACCAAGCTGCCTCTCTTAGGACACAGGCAGAGCCAGGGAACATTCAATCAGGAGTGCATCCCATTACCTAGTCCTTCCAAAGCCAACATCCTCATCTTCTTTCCAAGATTTCCTGTTGAAGTTGCCTCCTGTCCTGCCCATCACACTCCTAGGGTCTGGTCCTTGACCTGGTACATATGTGACTCAGGTTAACTAGATAGTCCACTTGTGCCAGCACATATGTGATTCTGTCTCACATGGGTACATGGGTGTGTGTGTGAATCTTTCCCCCACCAGTTAAGGACCACTGAGCTCGCTGATGGATGCAGGACTCTCCTGGGTATGATGGGGAAGAACGGAGGTGGAGAAATCCTGCATTAAACTCTGAGTCCCTGGAACCGACCTCTCACCTTTATGCAGAAGGACTTGATATCATCACCAAGTACAAAATAAGTATGTGTTCAGTGCCCCCAAGCTCCTAGCCTAGCATCCCTTCCTTAGCCCAGGAGCCTCCCAAGAATTCCTGTGTCCCTGCCCTGCTGTTCTCTGAGTGGAAAGTTAGGCATTATTAACCTTTCAGTGCTTAAAACTGACACCCTCCTCTCACTCTCCTGGCCAGAACACCTTCACTGCCAAGTCCCTGTAAACTCAGTTAATCCCATTCCCTCACACTGATGATGGTCTGCCACGAAGGGGACATGGGACGGGGAAGAGGGGCTAGAGTTAGGGGTTGGGACCGAATGGATAGTGCCAACGAGGTCCTACAAGGTCAGTATCATTCCTATCAGTTGGTTCCTTCATCTCAAAAGGGCCCATCAAAGCATCTACCCTGCTGCCCTGAGGTGTCAGGAGGCTCAGATGAGCCGAGAATAGGAAACTGCTCGGAGAAACCACAATAAGGCTTTATGCCTGAATCAGAGCCCGTGACTCAGGTCCATCCACTGCTACTTCTCTTTCTTTCTCCAACTGCAGGTCTTAGCCTTTCCCCTAAGAGCCACTGAAGGGAGGCGAGGCTCAAGTTATTCCCAGGAGAACTGCTCGGAGCTCTCTAGAGCAAAAGGTCTGATGAAACCCTGGGCTGACTCTAAGATCCTATATTTGGATTACAGGAGTTTCCAAGACCAAAGGGCGACTACTTCCCGGTCCTAATTTCCATCAATGGGCAAGAAATAGTTGTGGTCACTGGAAAAGGTGCTGGGCTAGGAGGTAGGAGAGCAGATTCCAGGCCATACTACGTCTCTTATCTGCTGTGTGGCTGTGGGTGAGTCATTAAACCTCTCTGTTCTCAGCCTTAAAGCAGAGTACCGAACAAGGCAGTCTTCTTTTCTTTTTTAATTTTATTTTTTTTATTGTGGTACAATATACATAAGATACAATTTACCATTTTAACCATTTTTAAGTGTACAGTTCAGCAGCATTAAGTACATGCACACAGTTGTGCAACCATCTGGACAAGACAGCCTTAAAGTCTCTGCCAGTTTTAACATTCTGGGCTTCTGTCATATATAGCAACACATCTTCTTTATATGCTCACCCATATTCTATTATAATCTGGAGTGCACATGCCCTTCTCTTCCCCCGTTAGTGATGATCTGTAAAAATAGGAAGGGTCTAGATGTGCTAATCTGGAATTGAGCGGATTAGAAAGAAATCTCTTCTTCCTTTTCCTTTTTCTAATCTAAGGTGGCAGGTGGAGCTGACTCACACCAGCCTCACCAGATGTTCAGAAATTGGAGGTGAGTCAGTGAAACCCACAGGGCAGAGGGGAAGGGCCGCAAACCACAGGCCGCAGTGGGTTCTCTCTGCAGCTTCCCCGCCCCCCCTCCCCAGCAGCAGCTCCTGCCCAGCTTTGGGACCAGCCAGGCTCCCTCACCTCCAGGTTCACCGTGTTGGCAGCAGAGCAGCTATAGGAAGAATTATTGCAGGGCAAATAACAATAATAAGCCGTCGCATCTGTGTGACGAGGGGCTATCGTCCGGTGGAATGAGACTTGGAACCAGAAGGTTCGTGTTTGGAGCCCCGTGTGTCCGCCGAAACCCTCCGCCGCTGTCTCAGCTCGTCCAAGCGGGGACGACCATCTTCACCCACACGCCCCCCACCCCCTTCCAGACCCTGCACCGGTCCTCACATACGCCGACCAAGCCCAGTCCTTCCTGGGGCCTCTGCACACGGTCCTCCCCACCCAACCCAGGCCCCTGCCCGGAATGCTCTTCTTCCAGATACATGCACCGCTCAGTGTTTTCAGGTCTCTGGTCAAATAAATGCACTTGATTATAGAGACCTTGCCTGACCCTTCTATACAAAGTAGCGCCCCATCCCAGAATCCCGCATCCCCTCATCACCGCCGGGAATACTACGCACTTACACGTCCACGGTTCTGCACTGATACTCTGTATTATGATGCCAGTGGTCGCTTCAGGGTCCTCACCTCATTCCCCACCTCCAGGGGCTCCCGGGCAGGTGGCTAAGGTCACTTTGAACGTGGAGAAAACCACCTGTGTTCCCTGCGGTATCTCCGGCCCCTAGACTAGTAGCCGGCACACAGTACACACTCAATCCCTCGATCGAAGAGTAAAAGGGACAGTCACGCTGCTGAGCCCCGGGAGCGCCCGGGAGCTCACCTTGAAAGGAACAACGGCCCCTGCTCCGGCCCCTGCTCCGGGTAAAGGAGTTACACCTTCCCAGGACTAAGTGGAGGCCAGGTGAAGGCTCTACGGGGGGCGGGCTTTGTAAATTACAACACCTCAGGTGCCTGGCAGGGTGAGGGCAGGAGGGAGATGTGGCGTCCAGGACCTTTCAGGGGACGGGCTTCCCCACCTCAAGCTCTTCGCTGTAAGCCGATTCTAAAGCCCTTTTTACATTCTTATCTCCTTCCGGGTCACACCCCTAGATTCCGACTTTCTCCTTCACCCCGTTAACCCCACCCCCTCCCTCCCGTGGGCAGCAGGGACCCCACTTTCATCCTCACCGCTCTTCCGGAACCCCCCTCCAGATTATGGACAAGGGCCTTCGAAAACGGTTAAGGTCTCCCTCTTGTCAATTAACCCCCTCCCCGAGTTCACCTCTCTCCTCCCCAAACTCAAGACGAGGACTCAGGAGCTATGCAAATACCTAAGGAATCTGAGGGCGGTAAAAAAATTAATTAATCAAAAAGCACTCCATGCGCCGCTGACCTCCGCTGCCCCTAAGCTGATCCGTCGGCCCCTGCCTCCTCCTCCCTTCAGAGGCCGAGCCTCCGGCTGGGAGCATCCGGATCTGTGTTCACATGGCGTTCGGTGCGGCCGGTAGCGACACAGCCACACAGAAGCCAGGCCAGTTCCAAGTCTTGAGGTCAGAGGCCCGGGTTCAAATGCTGCCTCTGACAATTAATAAGTGCCAGATATCAAACACCGTCTCTGCATTTAAGCTTGAGGAGGTATCTGCATATATTTTCTTTTTTAAGATGTATAAAATCAACTTCCAAGGCAAGAATTATTATTCCTTTACGGGGACACCGAGTCTAATAGAGAGGATAGGTCAGCTCATTTGTGGGGAAGACTAGTTAGCGGCTGAGCGCTCGCCTTTCTCCGGGCGGGGAGCTGATGCCAGACCCGCGCCGCCGCAGCTCCGGGCGGAGGAACGCAACCCAGGCTGGCGGGGCTGCGAAGCCGCCCCCTCACGAGGCGCAGCACGCATGCGCCCCAGGGTCAGGGAGCCGGCTGCTTCTGCGCAGGCGTGCAGACGTCCCCCCGGGGTGGGCTGAGAGAAGCCTAGAAAAGGACGGGGAGGAAATGCGGCGCCCCAGGCATTCTTCTGACCTTGCCTCTCTGGGAACATCCTGAACTTGTTTACATCACTCCCAGGCAAGGGTCGAGGCAAGAAGCCTGGATTACGTCTTTAAACAAGGACCTTCCGGGGTGCCAATAGGTCGCGGGCCCGAGCCCGGCTGGAGTTCCAGTTCCGGTCCCCACAGACGTGCCACACAACTGCAGGGCCCTTCAGAGGTCTCTGGGGCTCAGCTTACCCCCGGGGATGGTGGGGGGGCCTCGCCCTCTCCTCTCAGGAGTGTTGCAGGGAGTGCCCGGCGGAGCGCCTGCGCCCGCCAGAGTGGGAGGAAATGAATGAATAGTCTTCCAGCTTCTGAGGGCTCCTCATCAGTCTGGGGATTAGGAATTTCCAGGCCGAGAAATCGATTTTCATAAAACTCAACGGGAGCATCAGATGGCCCTAGTCATTCAAATAAACTAGTCACGGGAGACACAGACAGGACAAGTCACACCCATCATCTCGGTTTTTGTGAAGATTAAATGAAACAATCCAAGTACAGCATCTAGCAAGGAGCGTAGCATAGCAAGTCGGCAAAAAGTGGTGGAAACTAACTAACCTTCTTATTACGATAAGGAACCTACCTTCAGCCCCAAAGCCTAGAGGGGAAGACAGATGTACGAGCCTCAGGAAGATTGAAATGGACATGAATTCTGTGCCCCGGTACCTTCCTGGGCCCTTTGCACTTGTTTTTTTTTTTTTTTTTCCCCTTGCTTAGAATGTTCTTCCCCCAAATATGTGCCCAGCTCACTCCTGCTCACATTATTCAGTACTGACTAATGTAATCAGGATGGGCTTCATGGAGGTGATGAGACCAGAGATGGTACATGAAGAATAGAGACTCCTGAAAGTGACAAGGGAGGATGGTGGAGATTTGTGTGGCCAAAGAGCTGTAAATGACAGTGGTTATCTCCTGCAGCTTCTTGGAGGAGAGAGCCCTGAGCCCCAGGCAGGGTTGATTTGGCCTGCAAGCTGCATCCCTGCGTGCATTCTGCAACCTGTCCCTGGCACAGGCGGGGAACAGCCTGCTTTGCTTTCAACCTCTGAATGAACAAGGCTTACACGGGGGCCGCCTGTGTCCCAGGTGCAGGCCCAGCCCAGTGCCAGGCCTCCTGTTCTCGGATCCCGAGCCAGGTGAGGAAGCCAGAACCAGCAGGATGCAGTTCCACTCCCCACCCGCACAGAGCATCCGCACCCGCCTTGAAAGCCCCGACCCGATGTCCTGCCCGCTCTCAGCAGAGGGTTGAGTGGCTCCCTGTGGGTCACGAAATCGACCTCGGCCTCAGTTTCCCTTCTGTAAAATGAGAACCAATGGTACATGGCCCGAAAAGAGCTCTTCTAGCTTCAGATTTCCCGATTTTACCTTTCCTTTAACTCTGAAGCTATAGGGACTGCAACCCTTCCTCTATACCATCCTGATATTGATATAATAATTGTAGTAACA
This sequence comes from Aethalodelphis obliquidens, assembly GCF_003676395.1. Taxonomy (NCBI): domain Eukaryota; kingdom Metazoa; phylum Chordata; class Mammalia; order Artiodactyla; family Delphinidae; genus Aethalodelphis; species Aethalodelphis obliquidens. The sequence continues at coordinate 34,385,520 of NW_020837956.1, forward strand.
ACAACAGGAAACCACGAATTAAACATCTATAAAATGCTGGGATTTTTTTCAGTCTACATTATCTTATTTCTCATGACAAAACTGAAAGGCAAATATTATATGTGCCACTTCCTAAAAAATAAGGAAAGTGAGGCACAGAGAATGAAATGTTTTAGGTCATACATAGAGTAACTGAAAAAACTGAGCTCTAATCCACGTCAGGAGGATTCTAATGCCAGTGTCCTCTCCAAAAGACACGCTGGCACCAACATCACAGATTTCCTTGGTGTCCAAGACAGAGAAACTTCTTGAGGGATACCCTGGGTTTATGGAGCCAAATATGGCCCCGGGTTTATTCAGCACCAGAGCACCCACAAAACCATCACATACATGATCTAAGTGCTATAGTTTATGAGGGGGATGGTGGGAGCTGGACCTGCCCGTTTACTAGATGAAGAAACTGGGGTACAGAAAGCAGATGTGACTTGTCCAAGGCCACCTGGAAAGTGAGTGACAGAGCCTGTGTTTCCGTGTTCAGTGCTTCTATCCAAAATAGAAAAAAGGTATACATGCAAGCAAATCATCCTTTGCTTTTAAACCTCAAAACCCACCCTGGGCTCTCAGCAGGAAGAGATCAGGACAGGGTCAGCCAGGGAGGGGCCAGGCTGGGAGTTCAGCCAGACCAAGTGGGCTTGGCCTGGGCAGGAAGTCCGGAAGTCACTGAAGGCCGTTCCGTGGGGTGGGTCCAAGCAGGCAAAGGGTCGAGGGAGAAAGGTCAGCCGCAGTCCGCCACAGCCGCTACTGCAAAGCCACCCTTGGCTGCCGGTCCAGTTGTCAAGCAAGGGTCCCAGCTGGGGCTACTGCTGGGGGGACTCAAGGAAGACCTCTGAGCACCATGGGCTGCATTTTGCTAGCCTGGCCGCCACCACTGGGACTCCCCAGGTCGCTAAACTGCCCAATAAATCACTACTCCCTTGAGCCTCCGTTTCTTGTGTGTATAGATCTTTCCAGCAGTCACCTCTGAGAGCCACGGATGCGCCAGCTCCCGGAGATTCAGTGAACAGACCTAGCACTTAGATCAAGCTGCTCACAAATTAGCAAGAGAGCAGCAGGTAAGCCAGTAAGGGAACCACTCGGGGGTGGGAGTGGGGGGAGAAGTCTAAGGGGAGGGGGACCTAGGGAGGGCTGGTAAGTTCTAGAAGGCAGTATATCCTCTGACTGCCCTACGACACCACCCCACAATCTGGGACGTGGTGGTTCCCGCACCGCTTTGATTCAGAGAAATCTGCAGCTTGGAAAGATGAAGTCACTTGCTGGGAAACAGCACAGTTGGGAGGAGAAACCCAAGCGGACTCAAGCACCCAGGTGTTTCCACGGCACCGGCCGCCCAGCCAGGATGTAAAAGCCTGTGTAGCTGGCGTGCAGACGCACGTTCGCGTCCGACTCATCAGGGCTGTGGTGGGATTGGGGAAGCCATACCCCCCCCCCCCCCCCCATGCAGCCTGCCTGCCGTCGTCATAGGAACGGCCAGGACATCCAACGGAGGAGACGCAGCTCAGACTCCTCATGATACTCCATCCACCGCTCGCTCCCCTGCATTGAGACCTGGGTCCCCGAGGTTCCCCCGACCCCAGATCAGTCGACTGAGCCTCTCAGGAAAGCTTCCCAGGCAATCATCCCTGCTCCATGCTGGACAGCGCTGCCCCAAGGGGCCACCAGCCCAGTTTCTTCCAAGAGGCAGGCACATCCTGAGGTGCTGTTTCGGATGATTTGGGGCCCAGAACATTCCTATCCATGCCCCACTGGTGGGGTGAGGGCAGGGCTCAGGCCAGTCCCTCCAGCCCCGCCACCCCCAGCAGCGCTGTGAGCGGCTGGTCCACACACTGGGCCGGACGGGGATGCTTCCCTTGGCAGGGTCCTAAACTGGGGCTTCCCCAGGTGGCCTGAGCAGAGACGGAACAAGTTCAGGGAGTCAGAAAACCGGGTTCTGCTCTTGGTCGTGTCACTAACACGTTATAGGACTTTGGGGAAGGACCTTCCCCTCCTGATTTCTTTAGCTGCAAAGATAAAAGGGCTGGATTTAAATCCCCCTCCCCTCCCCCCCAACTGCCTGAGTCCTGGTTCAGCGTCCTGAAGGGGATGCCCATCCAGTCCATCCTCCACACACGCTTCTGGAATCACAACGTGACCCCGCCCAGCCCTGACTAGAAAACAACTTCAATGGCTCCTCCTGAATTTCAGATCAAGTTCAAGGTCCCAGGCATGAAGCCAAGGCCCTAGACCTCTTCAGCCTTATCTCTGCCCCCACCCCGCCTCAGAGTACCCTTCCCCAGCAGTCCCTCCCCACCTACTCCTGGCACTTTCGGGACCCCTCCCCTTCCCTCCTCCATCACTCGGAACAGCCCTGTGAAGGAGCCCATCTCCTCCCTGACATAATCCTTCTCTACACCCCACTCCATTGTTGGAATATCCTCTTCCTGCTCGCAGACAGCTCTCTAACGCACACCCTTCCTCTCTGACATGGTGTTAAAAATAACCATTGCACCGTGTCTTCCATTAGGGGAGGACTCTGGTATTGAGTCTTGTATCCCCAATACCTAGCACAGCAAGTAGCGCATAACAGGTGCTTAATAAACGTTTGCAAGATAGTGTGATTCTCGCGTCTGTGAGATGCCCCCAGCTCTAACCTGCTGTCTAGAGCTCAGGGCATCTTGGCGTGACTGCTCAAGAACTTCAATGTCTAGAATCCAAAGAAATTTCAAATAGACTGGATTCTGTGCATGGTTTAGAGAAATTCCCACGAGGGCTGGATAAAGGACGTTTAAAATGCGTTTCCATCCACTGTCTTCTTCCAGCAGTATATTTAGGGGATTTTTTCTTATAATATTTATGCCTCCAGGGTATATGGGGCTATTCATCCCCCCATTGAGTCAAATGTCATACATTCACCAGCACTTATAATGCTAAGTCCTGTGCTAGGCATGAGGGTCCAAATAATAAATGGACCACAGCTTACAGTTCTGCAGAGGAAACCAAACCCACTCCGCAAAGTGGAACAACAGGACGTATTAGGACTGCCCGTGGGGTTAGTTAACTGGTGGCCGAGTCTATGTCTGCCAAGACTGCTCAGAGAAAACCGAGTCCTGAGCTTTACTTAGACTCCAGCCGGCCAGGTCCTCGTGCTGTTCACTCGTCGCCTAATTGCATACGAAAATTCCTTCTACGGGTTGAGCACAAGGGTGTATTTTACGTGGCATCTATTTCTGCAGCTAATGTGGCATTTGAGGACCTAACCTTGGGAGCCAGGTCTCCTGGGTACAACCCCCAGTTCTGTGCTGACTGGCTGTACGACCCTGAGCCTCAATTTCCTCATCTGTAAAATGGTGATAACCATAGCAGAACTCACTTATTGGGTTTAAATGGCTTAACTTAAATATAGTAATTAATTCAGATGAAATTCATTTAAGTGTTGGGCCTGGTACCTGGTGGACCCTAGATATTATTTCACTAACATGTAAGTCCCGTGAGAGCAGGGCTTCTGTCTCATTCGGCGTTGCAGTATCTCCAGCACCTAGAATAGTGCCAGGCGCATACCACGTGCTCCATAAATATCTGTTGAACAAATAAATGAATCTACAGGTTGCTGGGGTATGAGGCTCACAGCCATAGAGGATGACGGACAGCAGTCATGACAGGTATCTTTTTTTTTTTTTAATTTAGTGCTGTTTTTATTAATCTCAAGTATTAGCTTAAACTTCAGTGTGACAGATTTGGGATTGAATGCTTGACAGGTACCTTTTTAAGTCCCTGCAGTGCACCACGCTCTGTGCTGGATACCCTAAGTTTATTATCTCCAACCCATGTCAGAGAAGGCAGGCCAAGGTCAAATGGTCAAGTGCAGGAATCAAAAATCTCACTGCTGTGTCCTCTGCTCCATTTGCCTGAGGGGTCCCAGTCGAGCCCATGCGCTAATTTATTAAGCCCCAATAGTAAAGAGCCCAGCCAGAAATCCTGCTGGGATTTCCACTATTTAGTGTATTTCTAAGCACAGAACCTTGAGGAAGCCCTCCCCTCTAACTGTGACCTGAAGCCCTTCGTAAATAAAATGACACCCACCGCAGACATGGATAATGGTATCTTAGATAAATGTCACTTTTGCATAAATCATTAAATCAAAATGGGAATGATTTGTTCCTTGATGTGGAGCTCTGTAAACAGTTCTCTTGAAAAACGGTGTCTACGTGGGAGATCCTAAGTTTTAGTCATTCTGGGCTCCCATCTGGGCCATGACCGAGACGACCATTAGATCAATACATTCCCTGCCCCCTTCACTCTGTCATTAGAATCCAATCTGAGCGGCTCCTACTCAGTAAAAGGCATTTTCAGTCATTCAGTGCCCACCACGTGCGCATGAGACAGCCTCTGACCCCGAGGAGCTCCCAGGCCAGCAGGAGATGAGGACAGTCTGGAGATGCACACAGACAATAACAACAGAGCGGGAGACACGCTATGACGGAGGCAAGTGTGGGCGCTACTGGAGGGTGTCACCGACACATCCTGAGAAGAAAGATCTGGGGAGAGGAGCTTTCCCTAAGGATGGGCCCCTTGTACATCAAAGTGGTCAACATAAAGAAGAGAATTCCAGGAGTTCTGGCTCCTTCAAAGCAAAAAGGCAAGGTGTTTCCCTAAAATCCAGTGAGCCTACAACTTAACGTAAATCACTATTAATGAAAGAAACCAGAGTCTGGTCTCCAGGGATCCAGTGCCTGCCCTCTGTACTTTGTTAGATACTGAGCCCCAAGAGAGGTGAGAAAAACCTGGAAGATCTAAAGGGAGGACTCCTATAGATACTAACACCTGGGAAAGAGAGCACTGACCTCGGTCGGTGTGGGAGGGAAGAGGCCTTCACCCCGCAGGGAGGTGCAGGTCCTCTGGCGCCTGGGCAGAGGGCTTTTGTTCTACCGAAAACCCCAGGCCGCTGGGTTCCTCCGAAGAGTCCCCTGTGGCAGACACAGCACTGATCGGCTTCCACAAAGCAGAGGAAATGAGACCCGTGATGTCAAGAGATAATGATCTCCAAACCAAAGAAGAAACATGTACAGAAGCCGTCTTCTCCTTCACATGGGGTATTTCTGGGCAAAGAAATGTCAACACTGAACTGTGGTTGGGGGCAGGGAGCTGGGGTGAGGGGTGGCAAGGGAGAGGAGAAATCCAGCTGGCAAATGGGGGCTGCTGTAGGCACAAGCCCTGCCCCTGGCGCTTTCTTCAGGTGGCCCCGCTGCAGCCCAGGATGCACCAGCTTAAAGGGCTCTTTACGTCCTGAGTCAGAAGACTGGCCCCGTGTCACCCAGAGGGCCAGACAGCACGTGCAGAAGAGGCCAAGGACAGCAGCGGGATCTCGTGCTGACGGCCAGCTGTGCACCCAGCATCAGGTTCACTGCCGTTAATTCACTTAATTTCAGGAGCAAAGTCCTCTCGTTATGACGAGGCAATGGGGCAGAAGAGGTGAAGTAACTTGTCAAAGTTAAGGTGATGAATAAGTGCAAGAGGAGAGATTGGAATCCAGACAGCAACTCACTTTCCACGGGCATAACTGGCCTTGTCCCTTAGAGGCTGGGATTGAACCATGCGCCTCAAGGAGTAGACTGACCAAGCAGACCCCTCTAATCCCAGAGCAGGGCGAGAGGGGCTGGAGGACGCAGGCACACCCTCTGGGAATTTGAGCACTGCTCTTCCTCAGGTTCAGGGCCCCAACCAACAGGGGGCCCCTCCTACACACACAGACCATCTCAGATTTTACGACAGGAACTGGGGATGCAAAGGGTGTGTCCAGGGCGAGTTCAGCCAAGATAAGGGTTTAACTTCCTCAAAACACAAACAAAATGACTGAGGCTCTGCCCTGCAGAAGCATCTCGGCAGGGAGGAGAGGCAGCAGCACAGGGGCAGAAGCACAGTGGCCGGTCCAGGCCTGTTGGGGCAGGATCCCTCACTCCCTGCCTGTGTTTCTGTCCCCCTTGCCTTTGGTACATTGCGTCAACCTTCTAGCCCTTCTGAGCATCAGGTTCCACACCACATGTACTTGACCTGTCAGGCGCCCTCATAATACGGATCCAGTGATTATAATTAAAGAAAAGAAAGAGGAGGAAGTGGCTTAAATCTGAACCCTTCCATCACAAGGGCTCCACCTTCATGGAAATGGTTACTGCATTCTCCATTCTCTGGGAACTGCTCCCCCATAACGGTACCATTTTATCAATGACTCTAGGAGCAGCTGTTGATTAGTAAGTGCCTGCCCTGCCCTGTGAGTCACAGAATCATCTCACTGAACTCTCACAACCACCCTACAGAGATGCAATTATTATTTCTGCTTTGAGGAAAGAAAGTGCAGCTCAGAAGCATGAAATGACTTAATCAGGTAGCTAATAAGTGGTAGAGCCAGAATTTGAATCTAGCTCAAATAAAACAATAAATAAAATAAAAATAAACAAATAAAACAGGAGCAGAAGAATCTGAGGTGCTGCTGATTCGACACAGAAGCAGAAGGCACCCTAGCATCAGGGTTAATAGAACATTGGGTGTCATTTGTATATGATGTCTGCAAAGCCACTTGTGGGAAACTGGACTTGCGGTGATGACAGTGCCATTAAGAATGTTCCCATGGATGGCCATGGACTCAAGAGTTACAGATGGTCCAGAATGGAAAATCTGTGCATAAGAAGTCAGCCCGGAGGCAGGTCTCTTTCTGAACCACGTGGGGCACAGTCAATATCACTATGTAATGCTTTCACCTTCTATCACTTTCAAGATCATCAAGGAACAAGAAGCACATCCTTGAGAGAGAGAAGACAGATGCAAAAGAGGGGCTTCCCTGGTGGCGCAGTGGTTAAGAATCCGCCTGCCAATGCAGGGGACATGGGTTCGAGCCCTGGTCCAGGAAGATCCCACATGCCGTGGAGCAACTAAGCCTGTGCGCCACAACTACTGAGCCTGAGCCTGAGCTCTAGAGCCCTCGAGCCACAACTACTGAGCCTGCAAGCCACAACTACTGAGCCCGCGTGCCACACTGCTGAAGCCTGTGCGCCTAGAGCCTGTGCTCTTGCACCAAGAGAAGCCACAGCAATGAGAAGCCCGCGCACCGCAACGAAGAGTAGCCCCCGCTCACCACTAGAGAAAGCCCGCACGCAGCAACGAAGACCCAACGCAGCCAAAAAAAAAAAAAAAAAAAAAAAATAGAGTGCAAAAGAAGTGTCTGGTGATTTGAAGTTTAATAAAGCAGTGCTTCCTAAGTCTCTTCTATGTCCCGCCCCCCCATCATAGGACCAATGCATTAAGAATCAGAGAACAGACACAGACGCCGTCACCTAACTTTTCAAAAGCTTTCAAATTCAACCTATTGTTTCTAACGCTTCGTTGCTGTCAAGAGAGGAAGAAGCTTTAGTCCTATTGAAATACCTATGGATTAGGTCCTATTGATTAGGACCAAAAGTGAAGGCTGCCAGCAGCATGGCCCCCAAGAGATCCCAGGGCCCCTGAGTCCTGTTCTTCTCAGGAAATACAAGTGAGGTTGCCACACAGCCACCGTGCAGACCGACAAAGAGACTCTACCATGAAACTCGGGGGCCCCTGGGAACTAGAATATGCTGAGTGACAAAACCCGTCTCACAGTCCCAAGTCGAGAGGTTAAAAACCAAACAAGATGAAAGAAGGCCACTAAGCATTATTCCTCTTTTACGAAAAGTTGATGGTTGGGTGAAAATTAAAAAGGTCCTGTCAGCTACTGATGAAAACATTCAGAATGTCCTTGAAAAGGAAACAGCAACCTTCTCGGAGCTGCCCAGACAGAGATACATGTCGTGTTCAGCACAGCAAGTTCGTTGGTACCTCAGCATGATTCGGGGCAGAAAAAGAGCTCTGGAAGGAAATGATAGGATTTCTAGGCTAGCTCCATCATCGGACTGGTTGTGAGACCTTGAGCAAGGTCACCTAGCTCCTGTGTGGCCCAGGTGCCTCGCCTGTGGCATGGGGAGTTCTCCTTCCCCCCGATGGTCCTTCGGGAGGCCGGGCTGCTCGGGCTCAGGTGCTCAGACATGCTGCAAACAGATGAAGACCAGCTTCCTGCCTGTCACTTAGGTTGTGTTTTTCAGAAGGAAAATGCTCTTTGGAGTTAAAAAGGATTGAGCTTTGACACGCCTGCTCCAGTGGTGTCCTGGTTTCACATTCACATGAGATGCCTCTTTCTAGTTCTTTCTAGAAAGGGTCTGCTCTTCTGCATAAGTCAAACATAACTCCAGACTGAGCATCAGAGCCCCGCAGTTCTCGTGTTGGAAGCGTCTTACGCGTGGGTATTTCTTCTCCAGCCCCTCGACATCAAAGACTCTGGCATTGCCACAGTGCACTGATCAGCAGTCTTACACGTCTTCCTGTAAAGGACAAGCAGGCCTGGGGGAGAATCCCTGCACCAGCAAATGTGAGGTCGGACTCAGCCCTTATCTGCTTCCAGACGGCTGTGGGCTCTGGGGTGAGCACCCTCACCTCTGGGGCTCTGCTTCTTGGTGGCAAAACAAAAGGGCTGAAGCATGGAACCTCTAGCGTCTGCTTCTGCTCCCATGTCCTGTGACCTGGGAACATCCAGCCTACTCTGACTCACTTCACAAATCTGTGTCTACCACGGCTGTGCTAAGCCTGGATGGGTCACCCACCCCATGTCCTTGCTGATGCCTGAAATTCCTCTCTAAAGAGACAAAATCAAAGGTGATGTTTAAAAATGCAGATCCCCACGAGAGAGAGCATTGATTGTCCTGACTCCTGGTGGCGGCCAAATGAATTTCTTGAGAGCTGACTTAACAGAGGTAATATGTCCTTATTTCTGCTCTTTCATGTCTGTAACTTTGAGACTTCGCCATGCTACACTTCGGAGCCCTCATCTACCCAATGGACATGCTAATACTCACCTCTCCAATTTGCAGAGAGAATTAAGTGTGTTAAATGATAACCTTATGGTAGGAGCTTATAGAGGTCACCAAATATTACCTCTTATTTTTGTAGTTAGAGTTATTAGATCTTCAAGGATGGTGGAACACTGAAGGACAAAGAGGATACCTCTCTGTCAGTATTCTGCTGGGGTCAGATGTATATATCTTTCCATATGAGAATATTCAAAGCAGCACATGCCTGAGTGTTGGAACTCGGGAAGACCTTAGAGCCAGTAGAACTGAGCCAGGACAATAAAAGGATGAGGAACTTGAGGCCAAGGGGAAGGGACCAATATAAGGTCACAGAGTGGAGTAAAGGCAAAAACAGGATAAGAACCTGGGTCGCCAGGCTCCAAGGGCAGACACACCTGAGCTGAAAGAAAAGTAACTATCGCCCCACACTCTAGATTTTCAAATAGCGCCCCCGACCTTCTTTAGTTTGTTAATAAAGGTAAATGCCATCCACTGTCAGAGACCGGGATATTGGCCACCACGGATTCCTATGATACTCCTTTATGGGTAAAAATATGGAACAATAATCAACTTCTGTGGGTCCAGGAAATCCAGGGGCTCTCTGCACTTTGTATACTCAGCTGGATTATAAAAGTTCATGAAATTATTCCATTTGGGTTAAGTAACCACAGGCCCTTTGACCTGTGCTAATCCCCAAATGCTTCCCAGACATTTACTGCCCAATTAGCTCAAACCATGAAGATGGAAAAACCAAAGCACACACCATGTGGTCTCTCTCATTTGGATGCCGTGAGACTTCTACAAGCAATCGTCTAAATACACCACAGGCCACTGGGATGGATGGCCAACTAAATGGAAGATGGAAAGGTCTGATAGTAAATCTATTCCAGACGGATAAAAGGGAGCCCCGAAATGTTCACTGAGTGAATGAATGAATGATGTGCACTAGCCTTGTATTCAGATGGTCCTTAATAGCTTTGTGACAATGGAACCTTCACTTCACTAAACACTTTGCTAACGGGAGCTGAGGATGCCCAAGGCAGTCCGGAGAATTCCATGACATCATGTATGCAGAGCCCCTGGAACAATCCTTGGAATAGTCAGCAATGGACATAAGTCAGCTGCTTCCACTCCTCTAAAAAAGCACATTATTAAAAAGAAAAAAAGGAACTTGAAAGAGTTTTTACAATCAAAGTCAGCTGGAGGAGAAAGCAGGTCCCCAGTGGGATCTGCTAAATAGAATGTAATGAGTTAATGGAAGAACCATGAATGAAGCCCAGATGCCTAGCATCCTGTCCGGTCGTCTCCTAAAATAACCGAGACCTTCACATTGCCAGGCATGTGCACAGGCAGGTTCCTCACCTGCAACACTGGTCCTTCCCACATTGCCTACAACACATTCACCTTTCAAGTCTTGGCTCCAAAATCGCCTCTCCTATAAAAACTTTCTTGACTCTCCAATTCCTAGTCAGAACTGACATCCCAGCCCTCAGTTCCCACCTGACCCAGCACATAAGTGTATGTAGGGTCTGTAACATTTCCTTTATAGGTCATTGACTAGCTAATGAAACTTGATAGTCACGGTACTGAGACTTGTAATTCATCCTGAGGAACAGACTTAGGAAATATCTGTTGAATGAGTGACGAATGAATGACAAACAACTGATCCCAGGCGTGGAGGTTTCCGAAGGCGAGCTTTTCAAAATCTTGCCTTATTCACACTGAAAATGCCACACAGGCTGGCAGCCACCTTCAGAGTTCAAGACACCAAGACAAAAATAACTACTGGGTCACGGAATAATCTGGCACTTGTGAGCATCTGATAACATCTCTTAGAGGAGCGGCTATTTGCTTTCTAAGGGCACTTCAAACACTGCGACACCCACCTCCCTTTGTCTTTCCACGCTCCCTCCTCCTCTCCTGGACGGCAGGCAGCAAAACACAACGTCCACTCCAACCTCTCTGAGCAGCCTGCTATAGTACACGGGCCTGGACAGGAACGAGACTCACCTTTCTTCGTCCTTAAAGATAAATTTCCGCAGCTTGAGGTCCCGCAGCACCAGCCCGCCGTCGTGGCAGTGGGCCACCGCTGAGGCGATCTGGTAGAACAGCCTGGCCGCTTCCTCCTCCTTCAGCTTCTTGCAGGTGCGAACAAAGGAATGCATGTCCCCATAGCTGCGCTCAAAGAACACATAAGCTTTCGTCTCCCCCAGGATGATTTCGGTGATTTGGTTGATGTTGCTGTGGGCAGACAGGCAAAAGCAGGGGGCCAGGGACTCCTGGTAGCAGCTGATATCAAACACCTAGGGCAGGATGAACAAGACCAAGAGTCAGAGTACAACCAAATCCTGTACAACCGAGTCACAGAATGTGGATGCCTCCCAGAAACGTGGGCCAAACTTGGACCCAGACCACACTGGCCTCGCCTCCTACCAGCTGTGTGGCATTGAATAGCTCGCTTGACCTCTCTGAGCCTTTGAGTCCTCGTGTGCAAAAGGGCAAGTGATTGACTCACCGTGTCAGGAGGATTATAGGAGAAAACGAAGGTCAGAATGCTCAGCCAGATGTAATACAATACACAAGTTGTGTATCACAAGCTGTGTATTGTATTACACAAACTGTATACACAATGACACAAAACAAATCACAAATAAGTTTATGATGTTTTTCTCTCTATCCTAATCCCCTGTGTTTATAGAAAAATTAAGGCAAAATTTGCAAGTGACCCATCCCAAGCCGCACAGATAACACCTTATTTACCTTAAAAAAAAACGTACACCAGCACTACACAGCTACAGCAACTGTATACAACATGTTTTGTGCTGCATAATTGGGTTGTATAGCAGTATACAACATAACAGCAATTAATAGGTTAAATGCGTAGACTGAAGGTTACCTAATTCAATACCTTCATTTCGCAGATGTGGAAATTGAGGCTCAGATAACAAGTCAAATCAAGCCCCCAGTGGCAGAGCCAGGAAAGGACACAGTCCTTCTTATTAAGAAAGCAGACACGCTCCTTTCTCTCTTCCCTCCACAGATATGTAGCTCAATGAATCAGTTATGCAATGATTTTCTATGAATCAGAATAAGCCTGTGAAATGCCACCTCATTGTGGGGTTATTTAGAAAGAAAATCCATCCTCAGTACCTTTTGGAGACAGATCTAAGAGGAATTAACACTACCGAGATTTTTCTGAGGTTACAAGAAAACGCCTTCATTCATTTAAAGAGCTCCACTAAATCAGGGATACAAATCTCTGGGTTTGGAATGTGGCTTTCCTACCCGCCTGGGAATGTGAGTATGATGAGTCTATCTGGTGCAGCAGAAGTGAGGTGCAGGCTCGACGGTTCCTTGCTGGGAAGCATGGGAGGCCAGGATTGCTCTTACAATACACTGAACGTTATCGGTTCACCATCGCTTAGCTTCTTAAATTTCTTTTTCATTAGTTAGAACATACTCTCCTTGATCATCATTTTGCAGTGTGTGTGGGAAACGCTGGCCTAGAATAATCAAATCTGAGAATCTAATCCTGGCTTGGCCACCAATAACCCGCACGAGGGGATAAAGCCCTCAGAATCACTGGGCCTCCCTCCTCTTCAGAAACTGAAGACATTGATTTAGAACATGGTTGACCTTTTTTGGGTCCAGATCCCACCTGAGAATCTGATAAAAGCTCTGTCCCCTCTTAGCTGACAATGACCACTCAAAAGCATGTATAATACTGGATTTGTCTTAAGGGGATTCACGGGCTTTCCAAAACCCAGCCAGGGACACAGGCTGCTCCTTAAGAATCCATGAGTTAAGTCTCTCTTAGCTGCAAAAAACAAACCCCAAAAATCTGTGAGTCAAACCGGCCTCCTAAGAACCTCGGGAGGGCTGGTGCGAACCCCGGCGAGGAAGCAAAGTAACGTTGTGAATGAACCATAATAAGGCATCTCAGGAAAGTGGCACAGCTGCTGCCACTATAACCTAGAATTTAAGAATGAATACTTCAGTGTCTCCAGAGACCACAAATCACACCCTGATACTGTCAAATGATGACCTGCGAGCGGTGACCTCAGAGGTCCGTTCAATTAGGAATCTGAAATGCTTGAGTCAACTTTAACACCCAGACTGCAGGCAGCAGAAACCCAGGAAAGCCTCAAAAATTTCCCGGAGAGCAATAAAGGCTTTGCAGTGGCTAATGTAAACACTGTGTTATATAAGGAGGATGCTGGGATCTGAAGAGCCAGGCTTCAGGCTGTGTCACCAGTACTCATGGAGTTATGATTATTTATAACATACTTCCTGCTTCGAGCTGCATTTTTAAAAAAATAAAAGGAGTTTTTTTTTTTTTTTTGCTCAGTACCTTTAGTCTATTATCCTGTCCTGCTGCTGAAAAACTGGATGGACATTAAAATTAAAAAAAAAAAAATCAAACAATTCATGGCAGCTTCAAAATGCAGCCATACCCTTTGTAGAAGAGACTAAATTAAATTCCAAGATGGTGGACAGAGTATGAAAAATAAAGGAAGTACTTATGTTTTCCCCAACGGGTAGGAACCAAACTTTTATTAGTAGCTATAACAGGCATTTATGGGCTTGGATTGGTATTTAAACCATCACCTTCAAGTGTAAAATCAAGCCATAAGCCTGGTTGCCAGCTTCTTTTAAATGTTTAATTTGGAGCCTTCGTTATATAATGTGACAGTTCAGATAAGGCAGAGATTAGGCCATCATTCACAGCCTTTGCAAAAAAAAAAGTGCCCATTTTGTGAAGATGGTAATTATGTCAATCTGCACAGTAGCTACAAGCATTTCCATGAAAACAGTAAGCTAAGAACCCCCTAAAGTCCCCTTCCTTCATCTGCCTAGCTTAAAGTAGGCACAGGGAGACAATAAACAGGCATGATTATTTTGGTTAAATGACCCTCCAGTCTCTCTCTCCCAAATTATGTCCTACAGAATTCTACAGAGTTCTCTGTAAGTGGCATTTTACATTGGATCTGTTTTTGCAAAGACTTTTTTTCTTGGGTCAACACAGAGCTAGGAGACACGAACTCTATATTCTGAGATGTCAAAAGGAACTGGAATTCAGTGTGTAGATTTCACTGAGCCTTGCAGTAAGTCCACGGTGCCTACGTGAGGGTAGTTCATAGAAGCAGCCTTATAAAACCACTTGGAGCTTCCTAGGTTATGTACAACTGTGCTTGCATAAGAAGTCACCCACATCACCTCTGGTAAAAAGGCAGGCAAACAGAAGCTGCTGTGTCTTAAAGGGATGACCTCTGTCAAGCAGAACAATGATACTGCACTTAAATCCACTTGCAGCCGCATGGTAATTGGTGAGGGGCTGATTCAATCTTTGCAAGAACTGAACCAGCCGATTAAGTACCGTTTCAGGCCAGAGAGCAAGTCTACGAATGACACTATAAGGTCAGCCCAAAGTGAAATATGTCTTGAAAAATCTGAAGGGAGAAAGAAACAGCAGGAGCCAGAGTCACCTCTGCCTTTAAACAAAGAAATAGCGGGCAAGATGCTTCTGCAGAATTTGGCGGCAGAGTCCCTTGACTTAAACGCGTCTCCAGCCTTTGAAAAATATTAAAATGCTCTACCGAAGTTTAGCAAAAGGAGTGAAAACACTCACTACTGGGTGATTGTGCATATTTCATATGAGAGTGGCAGCTCTGTGGAATTCATTCATTTCAAAGGATGACTACCCCATTGTACAACGTTGTAGGTCTTCTGAGAATTCAATCCAGCTCTGAATAGCCTACTGAATTTTGGTTAACTGGGAATAGCTGCTCTGAGTCTCAATAGCTTGGAGAAGGTGCAAAATACCAAATGCTCAGTACAAGCAGAGAGAAATATTTAAAGAGTCTCTGATTTTCCCCAGCCGTCTGAACTGAACAATTGCAAAACAGACTGGAGACCCTTCACAAAACCCATGTTTCACAATGAAATACTCCAGTCCCCTGTGAAAGAAAGCAAGTCCACAAAGCAGCCTGTGGTTGATGGTAAAAGTGTGATGCATTATTTGCAGCACAGCTGTGCCGAGTGCCCATTTCAAAGACATCAGGGGTCCCCACTCCTTACTACCTCCTTACCTCCCTCCCCCCAAAAAACAACAGTGAGCAAATCTAAAATTAAGCAACAGTGAATTCTTGATCTATGTCCAATTCCTGGTAGCCTGCTCTACCGTCTTCATTTTTTGTTTGTTTTTTTTGCAACTAGTCTCCTGCTCATCCCCTTGTCTGGAGCCCTGTGGGCGCACACAAAGACACAGACACACTCAACACAGACGCCAACCAGTTCAGGGTCAAAGACGAAAAGGAAAGGAAAGTGCCCATCTCTGCATTAGCACTGTGAATCCCCGAGGCTCCAAATGCTGGCCTCTAAACCATACAGGCAACGGTGTGTGCTGAGGGGTGGAGTAGCAGGGTCGAGGGGGCTCCGGCTCGGAGAGCTGGAGACGAGAAGGAACGGAGACAAGAGGAAAAGACCCAAAGGATTCACAATTTCCTGCACCCAAAGGTGCGCTGGCGGCTTTGATTTCCACCCCCAACCCTCCTTTCAAGGCTCCTGGCAGAAGCAAGCTCTTTGTGAACTCCTTCCCCGCGCTGGGCCCCTGGGCTCAGCCAGAGGGGACACCTTTGTGTGTCTCTTTGAAGGGGCACCTACGGAACAAAGGTTCAACACCTGCACGCTGCTGAGAACAATGGCTGCGAAAGGAACCAAGTCATCAGCGCCTTAAAATTAGCGGGGGATTCCCTCCTCGGTGTTGGAAAGGGGAGGGGGCTGGACCCAGGGAGCAATCCCCGGGCAGCGCGACCCGGCGTCGCGCGGAGGAGCTCCACGAGCCCTTGGGAGCACGCGTGGCCGTGGCCCCCGCGCAGTCCCGCCGCCCTCCCCGCCGCGGGCTCTCCCCAAAACGCCCCCGCCGCAGCCCGCCGCATTGCCCGCAACGCTCTAAAAACTTCGCAACTAGTCGAACAGGAACAAATAAATACATAACCCCATTTAACGAGACCACGGGTAATTATCCCGCGAATCTCCCTCCCCCCGCCCCGGACTGCAGGGCTCGGCAACCTTCCGCCCCCTCCGGCCCCCTCCAAAAGGCCGGGGGGATCTTCTTAAAAGACAAAAAAAAAGCAAAAGCAAACCCCGGGCTCTTTACCTTGCACACCAGCTCCTCTCCACTGTGCAGATGCACGGCACGAAAAACGTGGTCTCCCTCCAGAGGTTCCAACAATAAGTATTTCCCGATGCAAGAAACGCAATGCGACAAGTTCGGAGTCTCAGGCGGGCTCGGGGAGCCAAGGTTCGGGCTGAAACTCTGGCTGGGTTCGGCGGACCTTATAGACGACAACTCTTCGAAATCCTGGGTTTTGTTCCGCGATCTCCCATATCTTGCTATTGTGATGGGGGTAGACCTGTGTATGTTCATGAGTGTGGGGATCGCACTCGACAAACAAAAAAACCCGCTGGAGAGACGAGTCGCTGGCGAGTGCGTCTGCAGGCGCCTCGGTGCCACGGATTTTAAAAGGGAACGAGAGGGGAGGGGACGGGAAGGGGGCTACGTGGAGAAAGAGTTAGAAGCCCCCAAATGGGCGCCGCCGGGCACCTTGTCTGCTCCGAGCCCGGCTCCCGGGGGTCCTCGGTCGGCAGCAACTCGGGTCCTTTTGTTACCCCAAAGCCGCCAGCGATTTGCAGAATCTTCGCACTTTTAGTTTCTCTCTCTCTTTCTCTTCTTCCAGCGTGGATCTAGACGAGTAACCAGGTTGCTAAGGTGGGGAGCTGCAGCGCCGGGTCTCCCGAAGCGATCCCCACGCAGGCTTCCGAACCGCAGACGGGGCGGAGGAGCCCGGCTGTAGTTTGTGCAATCTTCGGGGAGCGCACGGCCGCTGCTTGGTCTCAGCGCGTTAGAAACCAAACAAAAAGAAAAAGGAAATAAGCACGGGTACCGGCTCGCGCCGCACCGCAGACAGAATCCGCGCTGCACCCCCTTTTTTGGTGGAAAGGGTGGGGGGCGTGGAAGGGGGGGTGCCGGAGAGGGTAGTTACCTACGTTTTAACTGTAGATGGCGTCTGAGGCTTTTCCAAGACCGCAAGAGCTCTCCAGAATTTAAACAAACAGACAAAAAAAATAGCAAGGGAGCATTTAACTTAGAGCGGTCAGCGCTGCCAACAAAAGATTGCAAAAGCTGGGCACAGAGTTGTGGTCCGGGCACAGGTACCACGGCAAAGCCCAGGGCTTGGCCCGCCGGGCGGAGGTCAGCACCGGCTCATGCTGTCGCCGCTCCCTCGCGCTCCAGATCGTCCTCCGAATAAAGCGAGAAGTGCGGGCAGGGACAAGGGTAGATCAATGGTCTCCGAGCTTCCGGGGGTCCTCCCGGCCCTGGAAGGGGATGCACCCCCAGCCCAGTCAACCCGCGCTGTTCCTTTCTCGTTCGGTAACTGGATCTCGCCTTGGAATAATTTGCAACCACTCCGTCTCCCCTTACCCTCAACCCAAATTGCCTGGCGGGGTTTGTTTCGGAGAAAATTGACGGCTTTTCTTCTTCTTTTATTTTGTTCTTCCCCCAACCGGAGGTAAGAGGAATGTGTACTTAAAATTGAAGGGGACGGCTGACGGTGCCCGAGGCCAATCCCCGAGCTCAGCACGCCCGCATCTCTCTGCGAGGCGGTATTAATAGTTACTTACGTGGCCGGGGATCTCGGAGCGAGCGGGGCCGTGTGTGCGCGTGTGTGCGCGCGCGCGCCTCGCTCGCGCTCAGTCTCCCCATTCAATGTCACCGACACATTTCTACGGCGCCTCCGCCCCCCCCAGCGGCACCGGCGACTGGCTCAGCCCAGAGCAGGCCCCGCCCCTTCCCCGCCCGGGCCGCCCTCATTGAGCCGGGTGCCCATCAATCAGCCTCGCCTCTGCCAGTCCCGGGGCGGCTTCCCGCGCCCGCCGCCGGCTGCCACTGCCATTGCAGCTCCCGGCCCCGGGCGCGGGCGCTTGCGTCCCAGTTGGATGACTCGGCCCGGGCGAGGTAAACAAAGTGCATTATCCAACCGCGGCCCGGGGCTGGGGAGGTAGAGCACCGGACCGGGGAGGGAGGGTCCCGGCGCCTCCACAGGCTGACTGCGCGCGCGGCTGGGCAGGAGTCGCCCGGTCACAAGTACCCAAGCAGCTCCAGCGGTGGCTAGTGGACTTTCTAACCCGTGCGTCTTCCCCAGAAAGCCAGGCATCCTCCGAGCATCAGGACACCGCTGCTCACGTGTAGCTTTTCTCCGTGGAGAATGTGCTTGCATCAGTGGTGCCGCACGGAGTTTCAAAAATTAGTTTCGTTATCTTTTTCCAACACTCTTCTCCCCATTTAAAAAGAAATCGATTGCTTACTTTTAGTTGGTGTCACCCTCCAAACCCCGCCCCCCACCAAGGCTTTGAGTATTTTCTGCAAAAGACCAGCTTGAAGACACCTTTTAACTCATACCAAAGGTAATCACTAATTCTTCCTCTCCCAAGACAGTGCCCAGAGGGCCTTGGCCCAGTGAAACAATGCCCTCAATGCCCTACGCACACCTCCTGCGAGGCTCCAGGCCGCTAGCCAGAGTGGCGCCCCCTACCCCGACGCACACGTGGACCAAAAAGGCGTTCAACACTGAGAATCAGGTGAGGGCTGCCTTTTCACTCCAGTTATTCTCAACTTCTGCAGGAGGTGCCAGTCCTCTGACTTAGGCAGACACACGTCAGGAAAGGGGCTTGAACTCAGGCAGAGACTGGGACCTCCAGGCCTTAACCTAACGTGTCCTGGTAAATCAAGCAATCTGGTCGGGGGAACAAACTTAAATATATATATAAATAAATAAAAGCCAAGGGGCTGGGAAAGGGGCGTTTACAAGACTCTTGGAGCTTTTCCATGCATGTATGCATATTTTCTAGTGGGGGAGGAAAAGGGGACTATATCATGTATTGCCCACAGTAGGACACTTTTGAGCAAAAAAGGGAGCTCTGTATAATTATGCCCCCTGGAGCATATTTATAATTTATAATTATGCACAAACAAGTTACTCTGGTGATAAGCAGTTCCTGGGAGGTTGGCCAGAGAGGACATAGACTGTACGACAGGCCACCACAGGGCCTCAGGATTTGAAAAGGTCACGGAGTGGTCCCATGCCTCCTGGCAGGTCTCCCCAACCTACTCCTCACAAACCAGGACCCAGTCCCTGACCCTAGGGGGACTCATCTGTTCCCCCAGGCCATCACCATGAGTGGTGAGCAGTATCCTTTCACCCAGTCTGGTCCCATGAAGACACCTGTGCTGGTCCCTGTCTCAGGAACAGACCTCTGTTTCTCTGCTGAGGGGTCAGAAAGAAAGGCGCCAGCCTCCTCTGTTCGGTGGCCACCAGCAGCGCTTTATAACTAGGGGTTTAGGAGACCCTGTTCCAGCCCTGTCTGGGCCTCTGATTTTTGAATGAAAATTGAGTCAAGACATTTTTGTTTTTCCTCCCTGGGTCCCCTTTTTTCAACTGTAAAATGAGAAGCCTAACACCCACCCTGCTCAGCTCATGTGATTGCTGTAGAATGATGTTTTTCAGTTCCAGGAAATCTATGAAGGTTTACCATAAGCTGGGCCTGCACTGGGTGTTACGAATCCAAGTATGAGTAAGATTTGGTCTCTGACGCCCAGGAGCTCCTAGTCCGGCTTCAGACAGACATATGGAAATACATCATTTCATTGTGTAGCAATGTGGCAATTAGATATCAAGGCATCCAAGAAGTGTAGAGGAAGGAACCACTTTTCCCGGGCTTCAGGGAATTTTCCAGAAAATGTGATTTTTTTCACCTTGAATTAATCCAGAGCAAGTATTTATTGAAACCTACTGTGCACCAGACACTGAGAAAAGAGATACAAGGATTTAAAAATTGTACTTTCCTGTGCTCATGGATCTTGAAAAGGTTCTATGAGTCATGCAATAACATAAATAAGAGATTGTCATTGGCATTTCAGGCAGAGAGAAAGAATGTGCAGAAGCAAAGGAGTGGGATGTTCTGAAATTTCTAGTAACTCCCCATGGCTCTGGTATTGGCAGCTTGGTGGCAGTGGCCAGGCATGTGGCGGGCAAAGTGAGTTGGGATTAGAATGGGGAGGGGCTGATAGAACAGCCAGAATAGAAGAGATGCAGAGTCCAGGCTACCATTAAATGGGGCGAGTAGCATGGTTGATTGGGGTTCTAGAAAGATCACGCTGGAGGTCACATGGAGTAAATATCAGTGCACTTGCAAGGAAAGAGAAAGCACTGTCACCTGGGGAGACAGAAAATAACTGATAGTGATGGGTAACCGATGCTGTAAACGATTGTTAGTATTGATACATTCATTACTTCTGATGAAATTATACAGTGGCCACAGTCCTGCCGTTCTTGAAGGCCAAATTCATGACCTTTGGAAACGACTGTAGTGCAGGATAAATTACATAATTTATAGCAAGTGCCTTAAACCTTTTTACCTGGATTGATAGTAATTCTTCTCAGATTGAAAAAAAAAAAAACATGTAGTAGGAAGATCTGTGTGGGACTCTTCATTCATTCACTTTTTAGCTATATGGCCTTAGATGAATTTAGATGAATTAATTATAATTAATTAATTAGATGAATTAATTATAAAATAGAACTATGATCTGAATTTTACCTAACGTGAAAATTATGGAAGATGTATATGAGGCAACTAGCACAAGGTCTTGCATGTAACATAACATAATGTGCGTAACATAAATAAATATTATTATTATTAAACTATGTCCACAGAAAGCAATCCAACTTTTAATAATAATAGACAAAATGCTTAAAATATTGATAAAGTGTATAGGAGTTGTTAAATATACAGTTGTAGGTATGGTTAAATACAATTATGTAGCTATGATAAAAGGTGATGTGCCAATTAAAATAAGGATTATGTAATTACAGGGAAATATTAAGCAGTCCACTCTGTAGAACGGTCAGATCCAGTTGCCGTAGGTCACTCATCTGTTCTGCATGCTTTCCAGACATTCTCTGTCTTGAAATGTACTTAACCGTTCCTTAATTCACTTCATCACTCATTAGTTCATTTATTTAGCAAACGTACAGTAGTTTCCTGCTAAGTATGAAGCCCTAAGTACTGTGTTCGTTGATCAAATAAATGGTTTCTGAGAACAACTCCTAAGGCTACTACGTCACTTGAAGGCTGACGTATACCACGGGTGATGACATTCATGTTTCTTAAACAACTCTCACAGCAGGCCATACCTAGGCTCAAAAATCTGTGACAAACTTCCACGACGAACTGTAGAGAATGCTACCATGTGCTGACGTGCAGGCTGTGGACTGAACATTCCATTCGTTACACTGGATGTCCAGAACATTCCATTCCCCACTGAAGTCTTTGTGAATGGCACCCCTGGGGTTGTGCAAAACACTATCTTCTTGACCATACCTGGAAACTTGGGTATAGACATGGGGCTGGAGCTCAACAACTTCCCAACAACTTCATCTCCCACTCCTCTTGGCTACATGCCCACTGGCCACTCACACCGTTTTGTGGACTCCAGTTTCCCACCTCTATGCCTATGACTTGAGTCATACCCTACTTGATGGTTGGTGCCTCTATGTTTCCCTGGAATTACTCCTTTCCAAGGTGTTCCCTCTACGTTGCTCTAATCATGTTCCCTAGTTCTCTTATTTGGCTTTATGGCTGCCTCAGGTTTTAAATGGTATGTTCAAGATCAGGGAGGCGTGGGTGTGCTTGGTCAATAACGAGGAGGTTGGTGGTGTTAATGCATGAGTTGCAATCTAGATATTCCTGATGATAGAATCTATAGATCTCTTAGTATCAGAATCAGTAAAAGTCGCCAAGAAGATAAGTGCCCCTAATTATTCCTCGATGTTAACTCTAGGAAGAGTTTCTGTCATTCCTTTGTGTAAGGAGGAAGGGAGAGATCCAGGGAAGAGGGTGCACAGCCTCCCTGCTGCAGCTGTCAGAGATGCATTTGGCCAAGTTCACTATGACCCTGGGGTTTGGATACAGTCATGATGGAGAGATAATTTCCAGTGGTGATGAGGCCTGTGGCATGCTCCCAACTTCATGACATAAATTGCCCCATTACTGTGAGAGTCTTCTCTATTACTAACTTGAATAATAATTATACTTTAATTATGCCTTTTGAGTGCTAGACTAGCCACCTTCTCTCTGGTTCTTATACAACCCATCAGAATAGATATTATTACCCCCACTTTACAGATGAAGAAAGCAGGACCCAGAGAAACTCTTTAACTTTTTCCATGGTTGCCCGTTACTCAGTGGCTATGCTGGTCACGTGTGTGTGTGTGTGTGTGTGTGTGTGTGTGTGTGTGTGTGTGTGTGTGTGTGTGTGCTGGGGAAGAAAGGGGCAGGGGAATGAATAAGGTTTACTACATCATGTTGCCTGTCGTCATGCTTTTTTAGATGTCTAAACCTTTGGCTTAAATGGCCCACTTATAATCCTTCCATAATAGGGATTTCTTTTCTCAATTTTTTCCAAACAGCTTGTGTTTGAAAAATAGCTGCTTATGTCCAAGGTGAATCCTAGCCGTACCTATTAAAAGGTGACTTTGTGATGGTTTGTTTTACCATGGCTAGATAAGGGGTCTGTTTTTCTCTTTGGATAAATGGTCCACGAGGAAAAGTCCAGTGTATAAATACAGAAGGAATTGCCATTTTGGAACCGTTTTTTTCCCCAGGCCCTAGGAGAATTTTTTGTTGTTGTTGTTGCTTTTAAATTAGAGGATGCTGGGAAACCCAGCATATGGGAATTTTCTGGATATCGCAAATTGTCTACCATCCTGTTATGTATTGCTGAGCAGCTAATAAACAAAAGTGAAAACAGCCAGCTAGTCCAGGAAGTGTTGCAAATTTACATTTATCTAGAGTGTTAGGTTACTGTAAAAAGAGATTCAGTCTGAAGGGTGTTCTGGAAAATCTAGTTACGTGTTTCCATACCTGGCACACAGACAGACCTCGAGGGAGATGCGCGCCCACCTCTGTTTCACGAGCTTTGGGGCTCTGAGTGGCACTTCAATCCCCTGCCCATCGTGGAGTGGCGGTAACGATAATTTCCTTACCAAGGGAAGAGGCTGAATCAAATGATCATTTACGTCCCTCTTCAGCTTTTAAAAGCCAAGCTTCAGTTCGGGAAAAACAAGCTGGTCACCAGTAGACCAGTGTCTGAACAAGGACACATTGAGTTGATCTGGGCCCCAACCTGGCCAATTAGCAACATGGCCTTGGATGGCCCTGACTGCTCAGATTAAGGTCTATTAAGAATTAATACGTGCCACAGCCTCGACAGTTTACAAAGCACTCTTATGAATTTTGTGCCATTTAATCTTCACGATAGCTCCGTAAAGGAGGTTCATTACTGGCCTTGGTAGGAGAAACTGTGTCTCAAGGAATTTAAGTCACTAGCTTGTGAGCACAAACCCAGCACTTCTGAGAGCCAATCCTGCGTTCATTTTACGGCACAGCTCTCCTTCCTGCCACTGCCTTCTCCCTCTGCCTTGTCCTTGCCTCCCTCTTTCTCCTCTCTCTCTTCTCTTTCCTTCTGTGTCAAAATTTTGTTTTAAATTTAAAACAATTTTGAGGTCCTACATTGGGGCTCCTTGCATAGAATTTCATTTGATGGTTTCATTGGATAGTTGCAAACCAGGAAAGCGTATCTAAACAAAAAGGCAATATCTATAGAATAGTGCTTTCCACCTTGTGAGCCCTGGATCCCCAGGTGGGCTTAGAGTAGAGCGTGTGCAGCATGGAGACTCAGCGCTATAGCGGGCAATCTACTCAGTAGACCATAGAAGGAATGAATGTATGTCTCACCCATATCTGTGCAATTCACATCCAAATATGCGTGAGTACTTTGGGGGTTAATAAAATATAAAACTGTAAGCAAACAACTAATTTCATAGTATTGTTCCCCATTTAGGCAATTAAAAAATATATCTAGGTATAATTGCTATCCCTTGGGACAACATGAAATTTTATATTATTCAATTTGTGTCCCAGACCTCAGAAAGGTTGAGGCTTGTCCTTCACTGGATGGATAGCTCCTAGCAATGAAGCCAGCACTTTAGAAAATGTGTCCTGTATGTGTGGACCTGGGGGATGGTGTATGATCCTGGGAGTGTAAACTGGAGGAAGGTTGAAGAAATAGTGTCCTTTGTTCTAAATATGGGGTGTGCTTCAAGCCTCAGGCTTCATTATCTTCATTTGCCTAATAAGAGAGCTTGCTAACAACTCTGACTTTTAAGGTATTTTGCTACAGGGAAGTAATTCTCTTTCTAAATCACACAGTTGCTCAGTGACCATAGCGCTTGACCCCTGACAGACTCTGCAACGCATCTAGAAAAGAGTTAGATACAAAAGTCAACCAATTGTCATTCAAGAGATCAGGAAGCTGTTACTGAGCACTTGTTCTGAAGTTCAGTAGCTCTCTGACCTTATGTCAATTACAGAATATCCCTAAACCTTAGTTTCTGCTTCTTTAAAATGGCACCATCATAGCACAGACCTTGCAGGGTGTCATGAGGACTGTGGACAGGTGGGTGAAGCTCTGTTTAGGGCCTGGAAGTAGTGTGGGTTAGCCCTGACTACAGGGCTCCTGTACAAAGTACAGTCAGCCCTCCTTAACTGCGGGTTCCACATCCATGGATTCAGTCAATTGCGGATCAAAAATGTTTGAGAAAAATAATACCAGAAAGTTCCAATAAGCAAAACTTGAATTTGCCTGCATCAGCAACTATTTCCATAGCATTTACGTTGTGTTAGGTATTATAAGTAATCAAGAGACGATTTAGAGTATACAGGAAGATGTGCATAGGTTATATGCAAATTTTAAAAATTTATATAAGGGACACGAGCATCTGTGGATTTTGGTTTCTGCGGGGGAGTGGGGGAGGGGTCCTGGAACCAATCCCCTATGGATACTGAGGGCAACTGGGAGACAAGGTCACTGTCAGACCATGGGGGAATATGACTGCTGAGTTAAAATACTAGGACTTCAAGCCACTGACCAGATGTTCCCTGTCCTCCAGATGAAAGATCCTTATTAGCCAGAAATCACATGGTGTAGTAGAAAGCGGCACTAGACCAAGAGCTGAGTTAGTTAAATTTTCTTCGTCTTTTATATGCTTGTATTAGTTATCTGTTGCTGCATAACAAATTGCCCCGCAAAGCTTCAGCTTCCAAGGTCACTCATTTAGGTACTGGCAGGTTTCAAGTCCTTGAACGTTGTTGGACTGAGGGTCTCATTTCCTCCCTGGCTGTTGGCTGGAAACCACCCTCAGTTGTGAGTCACATGAGCCTCTCCAAAGGTCAGCTGACAGCATGGCATCTTGCTTGATTAGAGCAAATACCCCAGAAGAGCCAGAGAGAAGTCAAAGTCTTTTATAGCCTAATCCCAGAAGTGACATCCTACATCATTTTGCCATAGTCTGCTCGTCAGAAGCAAGCCACCAAGGCCATTGCAAACACAACAGGAGAGGATCACACAAGGTGTGAATACCAGGGGCCATGAGGAGCCTTTTCAGAAGTTGCCTTTTCAGAAGTTGCCTCGGCATTCTCTCGGGTGGTATGTCAGAATCTTGGGGTGAAGATGATTATGTTTAACAGGAAGGGGTGGAAGCTAACAGCTGCCGGCCTACACTGAGGGAATTTGTACACTTCTGATATTCTTCAAGAATTCTTCCCTCTGGCATGGTGGCTCTGTGGCTGGGCAATGGGCTATCTCAGCCTCTCTACCCCCTGCCATCTTTTTTTTTTTTTTTTTTTTGCGGTACACGGGCCTCTCACTGCTGTGGCCTCTTCCGTTGCGGAGCACAGGCTCCAGACGCGCAGGCTCAGCGGCCATGGCTCACGGGCCCAGCCGCTCCGCGGCATGTGGGATCCTCCGCGGCATGTGGGATCCGCCCGGACCGGGGCACGAACCCGCGTCCCCTGCATCGGCAGGCGGACTCTCAACCGCTGCGCCACCAGGGAAGCCCAACCCCCTGCCATCTTGATCTACCTTGAGATGCCCAAGCATTTCCTTGGAATCTAGGAATGGGCAGAGAATGCCCCAATCTAGAGACTTGGAGGCCCTGGAGACCTAGCGCCATGTTTTCATTTCCCTCTATACCCACAGTGCTAGGACAGTGATGGATGCGTGGTGGTTGTCATCACTGTTTTCTGGGTAAATCAATTTCTTAGAAGCCCGGTGTTGTAGAATGAGCCTGGATGTGGGAGTGCAGCAGAGAGACCTGGGATTGACCCACATCCGCCTGGGCCTCTGCCCTTCTGTGCCCACCCAGGACCCTCAGTCTGTGCTTGAATGAAAAGGGGCTGCATCTTTTCATCCAGTCTTCAAATGCTTCTTGGATGTTTTTAAATGATTACTTTTTAAGTCCACATTTCACAACTGAAACGATTCCATTGTGTTCTGAAAATCTCCTTAATTGAATGTTCTCTTTGTCAACCCAATAAACTGCTAGTTTTGCAATAAGATTCCCCTGGCACATTTCCTGGGAGATTTAGTGTGAGAAATTCACTCACACAACTAGAAATATAGTAATAAATGCCTGTCAGCTCAGTTCTGTGGACGGATCACTTTCTGTGTGTCAAGCCCCATGCTAGGTTCTGGACAGAGCACAGTGGACCGTATGGGAACTCACCGTATCATGGAAGACGCCTCTCGTGCACTACCCTATTTCCTCATCTGAGATTTTTTTCTTTTTTTTTCCCTTTTCCTATCACATTTT
Source organism: Aethalodelphis obliquidens (assembly GCF_003676395.1). NCBI lineage: Eukaryota > Metazoa > Chordata > Mammalia > Artiodactyla > Delphinidae > Aethalodelphis > Aethalodelphis obliquidens. Next base: position 34,412,218 of record NW_020837956.1, read on the forward strand.
TTCTTGAGCCATAACTCCCCAAGATTGTCTTACACACATGAAGTGACCAAAGTCGAGGGATAAATGTGCCAGGTTAAAGATGACCACAGAGTTTTGACACTCCTCCCATTAAGAGGCGGGGTCCCATGCCCTGACCTTGAATATAAACTCGTGTGAGATTGTTTGGACCAATAAAAAATGGTGGATATGATGCATGGCCAGTTCTAGGTCTTGCCTTCGAGAAGACTGGAAGTTTCTTCCTTAGTCTCTTGGAGGCCTGAGACTCCAAATAAATCCAATCAACTACCCTCCTGGAGAAACCTCACAGAAAGGCCCAAAAGATGACATGGAGAGGGAGAGGGGCCCAGGGGAGCCAAGCCTTCTGGCCAAACCTTGACAAAGCTCCAGGCAGGAGAATGAAAGCCATCTCGATCCTCCCAGACCAGACCAGCCCCCAACAGAACACCACCGAGTTGCCAGCTGCCCAAATACCTGCTGCCCAAAATCACTGTATAATACCATGGTGGTTGTTTTCCACCATTAAGTATCAGGTCAGTTTTTCACTCAGTAATAGAAAACTGGAACAAGGTAGTATAGTCATCCTTCTGGGTCTGCTAGGCAGTTCCTCTATGAAGTCTTACCCAGAGGAACAAAAAGAATTCCTATTGTAAGATGATACTTAATAAACACAGGTTGAATGACTCCCAAGCCCTCCTTCTTCTGATGCGTCTGGTTTAGAGAATATCCTCTTTCCTGATGGGCATGGCATCATTGGGCAATGACTATATACTGAATTCTGATTAATCTGCTATAATTATATGATGTGAACATGGCTGTCTCAATAGATCGGGAGCTCCCCGAGGGAAAGGGCCACATCTTCTCCCTTCTCCTCTGTTCTGTACTTGTCACAGTGCTGGGTACAGATGCATGCTGAGAAAATGCGATTCCATTCAGAAAACAATGGATTAGGCTGCTTCCTGTCTCCTAATTCTCAGAAGGTCAGCACTTTACAGCAAACAATTTCCCATGAAGATGGGCCCAAGAGTTGCCATGGATATGGGGAGAGTATTATCATACCTTGAGGACTCCCCCAGAAATCCCCTTCTTGATTTTCAAAAACCACCAATGCTCTAATAATTATAAAAAATATTTCTTAATAACTATAAATGTGGCCTTATTCCCACCACTCTGTGCAATGCATCATATTCTCCAGTAATCGAGATTCAGGCTCTTGACTGTCTGGAATACCTTTCTCACTTCCATAAATTTTGACAAGATCCACGTTGAGCACCAGCTTTTTCAGGAATTCTCAGGTTGAGCTAAGAGTCTCCACTGTGCAAAGCTCTCTTAGCCAAGCCATATTTCACTGAAATGATCCCTGCATATTCCTATTTTCAACTGGTTAGTTCATTGAAAGTATAGATTGCATCTTACCTGTGGTTGTACATATAAGACATTTTTTTTGCTGCTCTTTCTGATTACATGTTTTAATTGGAGTATAGTTGATTTACAATGTTGTGTTAGTTTCAGGTGTACAGCAAAGTGATTCAGTTATATATATATATATATGTATATATATATATATATATACACACACACACATATATATACATATATATATTCTTTTTCTTATTCTTTTCCCTTATAGGTTATTACAAAATATTGAATATAGTTCTCTGTGCTATACAGTAGGTCCCTGTTGGTTATCTATTTCAGCACATAGAAGGCTTCACCAGTGCCTGCATGTTCTAAGTGACTGACGTAGGCCTTGCCCACTGTCTACCAGTTTATCAAAGGTGTTCATTATTATCCTTGTATAATTGTGGCTAAGAAAGGAAAGTGACTTTCTTAAGATCACCTAACCACAGGGACCCACCACAGAGGCTTGCTAAGATTCCTCCCCATATCCTGAGACTATAGGACTTCTCCCTGGTGGGAGGGCGACAGCTCCAGCCCTATCCTCCCCATGGATACACATCTTTTGTTTCCTGCGTCTGGGAAATGCCCCAGGATTCCCTGCTGTGTTACTCAGGGAGACTGTTGCTCAATCCAGCAGCTGTTCTGGAGGAAAAGAAAAAGCAGAGGTTCTGAATGTATCATGCATACAATGCAATATTGAATAGAAGATCGCTGATAAGCAAGAATGCCTTGACCGTGCAGGCTCCTTCCAGTGAGGTCTAGCTCTTCATTTCCAGTGGGCGTCGCAGGAAGTACTAGTGTAAAAAATAAAACATATATATTACTAATACGGTGGCTATATAAAACAATATTTGGCCAAGATAGTTAAGATGTGATTCAGTCTTTGTTCTTCAAGTTGCTAAATATTATTCAGAGAGTGGAGTCACCATATGGTATAACTGAGTTTCCTTGGGAGGCTGGGTGAAATATCGTGTTGGATATAGAATGTGGAAATGTGCATGTCTCCTGTGGTTTGAGTCTGGATCGAGCTGCAGACAGCTAATTCCATTAAGTCCTCATGCAAAGACTCCAATGCACACAGCAAATGGAAAAAGCATAGCCTGGCACGGATCACTCTAGGAGGTCAATTTCTCTTCCCAAACTGATGAAGAGTGGGCAAGCCACACAGCTAGACCCAGATGCAATCTTGAAAGAAAAATGTGTGTGGGCAAGTGCAGTACCAGCTGGGAAAGTCTAAGTGGCTGAAACCTATGACTCAGAAATCTTAAATTGCCTTGAAATTAATGAAGCTCTGTGGGGATGACTCAGTTCATTCATGTCCTTAGCTTGCAGGCTTAAATGCTGGCAGAAGCGGACATTGTCCAAAGCTTGGAAGATCAGACCCCACAAAGGAAATACGTCTCAGGCTGGGAGGTGGTCTGGGGTGCGTGTCCCAGGAGCAGGGGCTGGAGAGGCAGGCGAGCTGGTATTTCTTCTTCCCGTGGATGAAGCAACCTCATTCAAGTGCCGTGCTCTCTGGACCTGATTTCTGTCCCTGTAAAACGAAAAGGAGAGATCTGATGATTTTTTCCAATGTTGTCAACTTCGATATTCTAATTAGCTAGGGTCCCAGTTAAGAAACAGCATTTGCCCCAGATGGTTCAAATGAGGAGATTTTAACACAGGGACTCTTTATAGATGTCTGTGCCAGGTTAAGAGAACAAATAAGAGAGAGTAAGGCACCCAGAGACCAGTAAAGGCAACAAGCCATTGTCACTCCCACGGCCAAAAGAATGAAAGGAAAACAGTGTTACTGATGCCCAGTGAGAGTTGGAACTCTGGAGAAACCCACCCAGGACTCTGGAGGAGGGCACCCAGTGGGAGCCAGAGTCCCCGGGGGGACATAGTCCCTCCCACACACACCATGATGACACAAAGAGGGAGCAGAAAAGAAATAACTTAAACTGCATCTTATCCCCTCCCCCCTCCAGTTTCCCACTGGTGCCTCTCATTGGCAAACCCAACTGGATGCCATGAGGCAAGGGAAGCCAGGTGAAGCAGGCCACAGGGACTGGAACAGTGTGGAGAAGGCTAGAGAATGCATCTAGAGTGGGCGAGAACACAAAAAAGCCGGCACATAATCTACGACTTTATACGTGTGATTATGCGCCTACATTAGGGAAGAGGGAAGAACACATCTTTTTTTTTTTTTTCTGGAGAGATTGAAGAATAATTCTCAAGGAACAGAGTTCCTGAGGGCAGGGACCAGGTTTTGCTGATTCTTTAACCCATCAGGATCTATCACAATGCCTGGCACCTAGGAGATAATCAGGAAATATTTGGTGAATTAAAGGCTGACCGCAAATCCACGTTTATAAGCATCTACAGGTGTCCAATATCTGTTGAGTGAATAATGAATGTGTAGGTTCAAAACACATTACATAATCTTTCGGATAATAGGTTCTGCAGAGCTCAGGCAAAACCTTGGTATTTTTGTTCTTGTAGTTGTTTCCTTTTTTTTTTTCCGGCCACGCTGTGTGGCTTGTGCGATCTTAGTTCCCCGACCAGGGATTGAACTCTGGGCCTCAGAAGTGAAAGCAAAGAGTCCGAACCACTGGCATTCCCGTAGCTGTTTCGAATGTGATTGATGGTTATCATTGCACGAGCTGTATAAACGTCCTGGACTAGGAAAATGGACCCTACGTTGTGAGACCCAATGATATATTACATGAATAAGCAAGAGGGGCTTAAAAGAGACATCTCCTGCTTTCCTCAGTGCTGAGATTCCCAGCAGGAGAATCTACAAAAGTAGAATGTTTATCATATTTCAATACACGTGGCATCACCTCCTGACATGTACATGTTCTAACAGAGGGATGCTCTTTAACGAGCCATGGATGGACACCCAGCTCTACCATTACTCAGCTCTCTGACTTGAGACAAAAACTTGACCCAGCGAACCTCAGTTCCGGTTTAACGCTGCCTCTTAGGATCAGTGTAAAAACTGAATGAGAGGATGGGTGTCAAGTTCCTGGTAGAAAGCCGGGCATGGAATCGATGTTCCCTTGCTCTCAGCTCCATCTTTCTAGTGGAGGCATTGATTTCCTTAGAGTTGACATAAGGTGTAAGACCAGCAATGAGAAGAGATGTTTTCTGCATTGCTATCTAAATCATCTTTAACAGAAAGTCACTTCTTTTATTATGGGGACAGTCCTATGCATAAGAGAAGCATAAGACATATTACAAGTTACAGAACACATCTAAATGACTATCCCTTACTGTTCGTATTTAGGAACTGATGTTCACATGTGTCATCTTAGGATATAGAGGGTCATCCCAGGTACGTGTTGGCAGGTCTTGTCTTTAGTATTCACCTAGCTCATGTGTTGATACTGCTCTCCCGCACTTCTATGATGGTCAAATCCAATTCCTTTTAAAGAGCCTGAAATGGAAGATGCTTTTTCTCTTAAGCCTTCTTTGTATCTAAGCAGGGTCATGTGATAAAATCATGACAAATGGAACGAAGGGTGTTTTTTGTTAGAATATTTCTTTTGGTCCTCAGTTCCTGAAACTGAGTAATACATGTGAAATGGATGTCTTTTGTGTGGTGTAACCAGCCTCTTTCAATTACACCTGAGTTTATGATAATGAGGTGACTTTTGGAAAGTCCCTAAGGATGGGGGCTGGTTGCCAAGGGAACCAACCTTGATTAGAGGATTGGAAATTCCAGCCTCACCCCCTAACCTCCAGGGAGGGGAGAGGGGCTGGAGATTGATTTCAATCACCAATGGCCAATGATTGCATCAGTCATGTCTATGTAATGAAGCCACCATAAAACCCCAAAAGGACGGTTTCAGAGAGCTTCCAGGTTGAACCAGGAGGCACCCGTGTACCTGGAAATTGAAGTACCCTGAACTTTACGAGGGCAGAAGCTCATGTGCTCAGGACCTTTTTGGACCCCACCCTACGTATCTCTTCACCTGGCTGTTTATTTGTTTATTAGTATCCTTTAGTATCATTTGTAATAAAATGGTAATCTAGTAAGTAGACTGGTTTCCTGAGTTCTGTGAGTTACTAACAAATTAATCAAACCCTAAGAGGGGGTGGTGGGAGCCTCTAGTTTATAGACTATTGGTCAGAAGCACAGGTAACAACCTGGACTTGCAATTGGCGTCTGAAGTGTGTGTGTGTGTGTGTGTGTGTGTGTGTGTGTGTGTGAGGGGTGTAGTCTTGTGGGATGGAGCCCTTAACCTGTGGGGTCTGACACTATCTCCAGTATCTCCAGGTAGAAAGTGTCAGAATTAAGTTAAATAATATGACATCCAGGTGTCACAGAATTGTTTGATGTGTGGGTTTTCCAAACCACACATTGGAAGTGAGTAGTGTTGTAGTGGAGTAGTGTGAGAGTGAAGGAAACATACACCTGGAATGTTGTTTTTATACAAGAGAACTGGAGAGACATTGCCCAGAGGCCTGTGAAATTGAGCTGTGAAATAAGCAAATTCCTGTCTTAAGCATTTGCATCCTTAGAGATTCTCTTACAAGCATTTGTACAAAACACTGTTCATGCCTTGTTTTGTCACGTACTCTCTTACGTGCAGCCGAAAGCATTCTAACAGAGTAGGTCTCTTTAGATTTGTTCTGGGAAAATAACTGAGTCCCTGTGTTCCTATCTCTTTTCTCCAGTGGCTAATTAAAAGCCTAGAGGTCAGAATCACGTTACACATTTTTGATTCTTCCATCCCCTTACTTATTGATCCATTCAATCAATCATTCATTATTTATTCAGTCAATTCAGTATGTACTTATTCAATCTGTACCTATTCTTTATTCCAGTGGTTGACTTCTGTTGGCCTTAGGAACCTTGTTCCAGCATCATGACCTTGAGAAAATCTTCCTGGGATCCCTACATTCAGGTAAGTGCTCTTCCTTTGTGCATTCTAGCAGTCAGTCATTATATCCTTTTTGGCATCTATCATATTATATTGAAATAATTTGTTTGTATGTCTGTCCAACTAGAATATACATTTTCTAATAAATGCAGGGACTAGTCAATAGTCTTCCTTCCTTCCTTCCTTCTTTCCGTCTTTCCTTCTTCCCTCTCTCTCTCCCTCCCTTTCTTCCTTCCTTCCTTTTTTTCTTTCTTTTTTCCTTTTCTCCTCCTACTTCTCTTCCATCTCCTCTTTCTCCCTTTCCTCTTTTGTTCCTCTTCTATATGCTCAAGGTACGGCACAGTAAAGTTCTTGGCCATCAATGAATATTTCAAAACTCTTTATAGACAAGAATTAAACTGGGTACCTTGGGAAATACAGAAGCATAACATACTTGGTAATTAAGGGCAGAGATTGTGCTAATTGACTGCAATCCTAGTGCATGACCCAGAGAATGTGCTCAGTCAATGTTTGGTGAGTGAAAGAATTAGACTCAAAGAGGATCAATTTTATTGAAATGACAAAACTGACAAAAGAATCATTTGGATATGAGTCAATGCTGCCTTGTGTAGCATTAGGTAATAGTGATGTTTCATAAATATGTATTAAATAAATAACGTATACCTTTAATGAGTCCAGGATTTAAAATTTAAAATGTTGCATGTTGTGAAATATGACGCTGTCCTGATGGCTAACGTCTCTGTCTCATTTGAGGCATAGTTTATTCTTTCTCTGGTGATTTGAATTACTAGCTTCATCATATGCTGAGTACTCATAGATAAAATAGGTTGTTTTCTGTAATCTTTATTTTATTACCTTGCACCTTACAACAGTGTCTCACTGTTTTATTCACTGTGTGTGAATGTGTGATGTGAGTGTCCCACTTTTGTCTTCCTTTTATTCCCAATGTTCTTCAATAATTCTTAGATATTTAAGGAACCAGATAAACTTTGGCTTCAAATGTTAAGCTCCATAAACATCTCAAAATGATTCCTTAAGGCTGAGATAGTATTAAATTTAGAGACTGTGAGATGCAATATGGCAGAGTGGATAAAAGCAGTTTTGGAATAAATTGCCCAGAACGAGAAGAATGGCTTCACAACTCTCTAACCTGCAGCCTTTGACAAGTCAGGGCGTCAGTTTCTTCATCGGTAAAATGAGAATAATAATACTATCTATACTTAGGTTCGTCAACTAGACAAAATAAGAAAATGCCTATTAAATATTTAGTCCAGTGTCTGGCACATAGAAAGTATTAACAGAGGTTAATTAGATATTTAATTTCCCAGCATTGTTCTAAAACTTCGCGTACCCCTATCCACAGCTGATGATGAAGGATAACACTCTACCCCAAGGGAACCAGCTCATGGGAAGGGTTGAGTCATCCAGATTTTCTGTGTTTTTATGAGGCCCTGAAACTACTTACCCAATGATGGTGGAGCTGTAGCTATGCAGTTGTGTCTGGGAAGCTAGGGGCTGCCTGCAGTGGCAGGTCCTGGAGGAAATCAATTGAGCCAAACAGGAGATGAAGAAAAGCAGAAATAAGAAATCCAAGGTGACCTTGGTGGGGAGAGAAGACAGCCTTAGCTTCCATCTCAGTTCCTATGAAGTCTGGCAGGATGGTGTTACTTGTACATCTAGGTTGGACAGGTGATCCTTACAGTAAATTTTCTTTTTAGTTGACCAAGTTTGCACAATTTCACGTTCCTTTCAACTTCAACAGCCTTGGGCAGAGAGGGAATCTAATGGTTATGCTGTTTTTCCTATTAGATTGTATTCGGGATCAAATGAAGCCACGTAAATCTTGAAAAAGGAGAATTGGCTCTTTTTCAGGTTTTCTATTTGATGTATAAATCTAGGGAGGATTGTAACATTGGTCTATCCTCCTCACAGGCGACTTTGTAAATCCAATGAAATGACATATAGAGAAGTGTCATCTAAAATGAAAAGGATCACAGCCATGTGAGAATGGTGACTGCACTGCTCACATGTGTCAAAGTTGTATCTGGAAAGTCATGTCCTGAGAATTGCATGAATGATTGCTATTGGATATTGGGTCTTCAAATTGCCTTCATTTTAGCTTCAAGTCTTTGGGAGTATCTATGACCTTTGGAACATGTGTGTTTTATACTAAGAAATAGATCCTAGCATGCAAAGACCCATACGTGGCAACTCATGCATTGTCACGTTAAATTGACCTCAGCATTCTCGTCTGAGTTATTTTCAAAAGGTATTAACCCTGAAGCATTAAGGGTTAAACCTCCAATAAAGATAGAAATGACTAATAGAAGGATGCAGCGGAGAAGCACACTCTTGCACCACACATGATTCATGGTTTATAGAAAACACTTTGTAACAGGTTTGTTTGCTGTGAGCCATCAGATCCACTTTGAACGATGAAAAAACCTTGGTCTTTGTGCCAGAAGCTTACCATAACTTTCTCTAAAACTCTTGGTGACCACGTCACTCTGACTTTCTACGGCTGCATTCTGTAATGCAGCAAAGACCCTGAAACCACGTTTCCTCTAGACCAATGTAATGTAATTAAGAACAGGCATGACACATGAGTTGTCACTTGAGCTATGATTTTAATGCTTTCCACTTAGCTGGTAGCTGGCACATAGGTAATGATATGGCCTTAAAGTAAGTTTTTTAAAAACATTTTTTGGCTTGTGACCACAAAAGAGTATCTTGTTTTTGACTCACATTGTTGACATTTCTCACTACTTAATAGCGATTCTTTTAAGTAAATGTGAATCGCGATGTTTAAAGACGTTTAAAAGAATGCAAGCAGTACCTCATGAGAACATCAAAACCAAACCGCCATTAAAAAGATTTACACAGAACTTTCTTAACCCAAATCCTGGACTTTGAAGAGTTGCAGATTAAGGGCAAATTTCAGTATGGGGGAGCTGCGGTGAGACAAAAAGTCCAAAAAAAAAAAAAAAAAAAAAAAGGGGGGAGGGGGGGGGAAAAAAAAAAAAAAAAAAAAAAAAAAAAAAAAAAATGAGAGAGAGAGAGAGAGAGAAATTAGAAGCTGCTAGGAGCAGACCTCTACTTCCTTGTCCAGGAGCATCTGTCATTTGGCGTTACTGGGCCCAGGATGACTGGACACCCAAACTCTGTTCTGTTTATTTCTGTGCAATTCAAATGGGAATTTTGAAGCACTCTTCAATTGCTATTGCTTAGAATGAAAAACAACATTGCACTGGAAGGGAACTTAAAATAGGAGTTACTTTCAAGTTTACTGTTCAACCCAGGGTGTATTTTGAGGCCCAAATCATTGAAATTTGATATTCTTTAAAAATTTATTTATTGGCTGACAAATTAATTTTATAACAGTGATGGTCTATAATGTAGTTCTATTCAAAACTATTTTCAAAAATAAAATTCTTTTTAAACTAAAAATAACACACCCCTGAAAACCAATATTTGTCCATGTACGTTAAAGCGAACGTCAAAACATCTTAATATGGATTTTCTGAAACAAAACATAGTCTAAGCTGAATAGAAAGCTTTAGAGTATATTCCTACATTTAAACAGTTTTTAAGCTATTTATGTCTCCAAAATTATGTCAATATTTTCCTGAATTTTGTCAATAGTCTTAGTGCTTTAATTTTAATGAATTGTCTCCAATCCACCTCCAAGTTTCATTTTAAAATTCAAAAAATTTGAAATTTGACACTTTGAACTGACTCATTTATCTAGACCCTGTTTTTAATCGTGAAAACACGCTCTATGGATGCCGAAGTATTTGGTAGGACCAGACACATTCTGTATTTGAAGGATATCCTTAAACATTTCCTTCATACTCAAGAGTATAAGTATTTCACTCCAAATATTGTCCCAGGCCCTATTCTTGCCTCATTCGAGTACCTTTCTTCCTCCGATGTATAGTTAGACAAGACTCTTCCAGTAAGTTATTTCTCTTCACAATTATTTAGAATATTCTGTCAAACGTATTAAGGAATTTCAGAACTCAAGCCTGTACATCATTTACACCTTCATCCTTGTTCATTTCTACTCTTGCTTTTCTTGGAATAAAGTTTAACGTCTTCTTATTTGTAATATTTGTTTTTTTATTTGTTTTTGTTTTTTGACAACAGTCACTTAGATTTATTGAGCCTGGCAGTTTCCATCAATGACCTTGTTCAATCCTCAAAGCAGCTCTGTGAGGGCGGCAGTACTGATATCATCCCCATTTTACACATGTGTAAACTGAGGCCGTGACCTCTCCTGCCTTACTCCTGGATCCGTGGGCACTTCTCGCCTCTGTACGTGTTTTCCTTTCATCAAGCAGGGACAATAAATGGCACCTACGTCCTCCGGGGCCTGTAGTGACATTATCAGACATGACTGCTGTCACCATCACAGCTCTTTAAACTAACAGAGCCTAAGCTTTGTTTTATTAATTGGAATTTGTTAAAAGCTTCAAAAGCTGCAGGAGTTATTTTGTTTAGTTCGGGTGTGTGTGTGTCCCATTTGGTTTTGAACAGAATATAACCAAAATTTAGACGTCTGTTTACAAAAAGTGTAATGGCATTGCAGAGTACTTAGGCTCACTTACAGAGTAATTCTGCAAAAATCAAACATTTGTAAACTCTGATTAAAGAAAGGGAATAAAGACTGTCGACACACGTAGGCTGATTTTTTTTTTTAATATTTAACATTTGTTAACGGTTTCGTAGTTTAGTTACTTGGGATGTTTATTTGCATGTGTGTATTTATGTTTATCTTTTGACGACTACAGCTTTTATTTTGATTGGTAGATTACTGCAGCTCGTCTGAATGGCTTCTGTTTTTAAATTATCGAGGTATAATTTCCATACAATGTTATATTCGTTTCAGGGGTAAATGACATTGTTAATTATGCTTGCCTCACAACCAATTCCAGTTCTGTTCCACAGGTTTTTAAATTTTATTTTTAGATGGCATTGTGAAAACAAATTTTTTTAATCTTTAATGTGGAACTTTTTTTTTTTTTAAATTTATACAGCAGGTTCTTATTAGTTATCCATTTTATACACATCGGTGTATATATGTCAATCCCAATCTCCCAATTCATCCCACCACCACCCCTACCCCCCTGCCCCCCGCTGCTTTCCCCCCTTGGTGTCCATACGTTTCTTCTCTGCATCTCTGTCTCTATTTCTGCCCTGCCAACCCGTTCATCTGTACCATTTAATGTGGAACTTTTAAACTGAATTTGCAGTAACATTTAAATAGCTCTACTTTGATTTCATGAATTTAAAGAAGATCCATTATTGAAATAATTTGACTTTCCATGTGAAGTATCTTTTCTATGTAAAATAGGAATCATTTAACTCTTTGTGAACTTCTTTCAATAGAGCTAACGTGTTAAAAATCGTAGTTTCACATTTGGTGTGTGAGCGAGAAAACTCAGAATCCAACAACAGCCAACTTAATTTGAACTGTGATTTGATCTAAATTCAAAGTCATGCTCCGTAAAATAATTACAAACACACCTTCTGCCACTTTGTGTGTTAAGTCAAGGTTGTCAGGCCACTGTCTTCTTAAACTAATTTTGAAATGGATACTGATGCTTCTTCAGTACAATTGGTCTTTTCGTTTTTGTGTGGTTAGTGATATCACAACAGCCTCCATGGTGGAAGATAAATGTTTACTAGCATTTTGTGACATGTCATAATTAACTTTCTTCAGAAACAGAGATTTCTACTTTATATTTCATTAACCATGCACGTGCACTATTTTGAGTTCTCTGATGCCAATATTACTTTCAAATAAAATCATTAAAAATAGTTGTAAGTTTAAATTAAATAATAAATGATACCCTCTTCTCTTTAAACTCTGTAAAGCAGGATTCTCAGACTGTTTCCTGCACGTACTTCATATATATCTAACCTATATTTTACTAGTTTCCTCTATAGCCCTCTGAGTTGGCCTAGGAGCAGGCTTCACCGTGGCCCTGGCACAGCTGTGTGGTCCACCAGGTGATGGGCGGCAGTTTCAGGTCCTTCTCTCACTGCCACTCAAGGATGGAAGGAGTTAGCTGTCGTCAGCTCCTAGTGTCTGAGCGCACTTTGTCTTATTTGCAAGTCCTCTTCATGTTGTCGTTGAAAGAGAGGTTAGTTACATTCTGTCTGTAAAGGGTCAAGAGAAGAGAGGCGTGGTGTTTTTTCTGCCATCCTTCAGATTTAATCATATGTTACCGTGGATCTCTTTTGAGTACATTCAATGCCAGTAGATGGATCATGGCTGAGGCTTCAAGGGCAAAGTGAAGGTCTACCAAACCCATCTGAGCTCTTTTCAGTTCAATGAATAAATATAATACTGTGTTTAAAAGGAGGAAAGAGTGAAGAAAGAGAGAAGGAAGGAAGGAAAAGAAAGGAAGAAAAAGAAAAATCTAGAAAATGTTAAACAGATGAGACACTGAAAAACAGGTGTAAACCAAGCCACTTCTGGGTAAACTAAGATATAAGATCATCCTATGAAGAGAGACAATAAGTTAGTTAATGTCACAAAATTACTGTCTAACAAACCAACCTCAAACTCAGTAGCCTACGACAACACCCTTTGTTCTCATGGCTCTGTGGGTCCGCTGAGGGTGTGGTTTCTTCTGGGCGTCCACACACTTCTAAGTGGCAACTGGGATCAGCTCACTGTGGCTTCTCTGATCTTTGTTTCTCCTGCCCTGACCCGGGACAGGCCAGCCGGCCTGAGTGAGTTTTGCTCAAGTCAGAGGGAGGCAAGACCAACTGCTTCTCAAGCCTTTAGTCACGTCAATTAATATCTCATTGGCCAAAGCAAGCCACATGGCCAATGTCAGGTCAAGGGATGGAGAGGTGGTGTGTTCTTGAAAGAAGGAAAAAAAAGGTATTATGTTTGAATAGTAACCTAATCTCCCACCTAGAGACTCTCCAGGGAACCTCAATTAAGTGTTTTCATTTTGTGAGCATTTCTTATGCACCATCGTTTTTGTGATATACTTTACAATATACATGATATATTTCTCACTCAATCATCAAAATTATATAAGGTGGATATATTATTATTTCTAATTTAAAAATAAGAGAACTGAAATTTCAGGGACTTAACCTTTAGCTCATGGATGACAGGGACAGAATTCCTCAGGTCTGAGTGACCTCACAACCTTCTTTCTTAACTTCTTTGCTAAACTGCTCTACCTAATTACTTGGCACAAAGAAATTCTTTTCCTGATGGTTGCTAGAGGTCCCACTAGCAGCTTGGAACACATTCTCTTGGAATCATTCTCATCTGAGCAGAATATTATTATTGATGTAATTTTGAGCTGCTGTCATTTCATCCCGCTAAAAAATCACAGCATGAATCTGAAATATTAGGAAGACTTTGGGGCTAAAGAAAATAAGATGTCTGCAAATAAAGGTGTCATATGCACAGGATTCAGGTGGCATCTGTGTGTGCTCATTACAGCCTGTCACTCTCTATCTGCTCAATTTGTTCACCAGGTAACTCAGACAACTCATGGGGTTGGAACTGTGTTGTGCCGATGGTGTTCTGTTTGCTTCCAGCTTAGGCTGAACAAAGTGGTTTATTCTTTTATTTTGTATCATTCAAGGAGACAGTATTTCTCCTCTCAGCCAACTGAATAAATACCTTCCCAAGATAAATTTTCTTTCCGTTGAGAGTAGCTTGTTTATTATAATCTGCGTCAAGTCTCCCCACCTCATGCCTCTGAGATCAATGGGGTTAGCTAAGAAGTGGGCTCAGGGAAGGGAATTTGGACAGGAGTGGTAGTGAAATCGATGGCTGATGGACAGAGGTGGCCCTGAAGGAAGAGGAGGACAATTCAGGACAACCTAGAATCTGCATATTATAAACTACAGAGTCTGGAGCTTGCTGGGATACTTTGGAGTCACTCCAAACTTTTCTTCTTTATGGTTGAGGAAATGAAAGGCAGTGTGAGTTAGCAATGAGTCCAAGTAAGTTAACAGCAAAGGCAAAACGTAAGCACAACTCCTAACCCTATGTAATGGTTAATTTCATGTGACTCTACTGGATTAGATCTTGGTGCCAGTTGTTTGATCAAGAACTAGTCTAGATGTTGCTATGAAGGTCCTTTGAAGATGTGATTAACATCTGTAATCAGTGGACTTTAAGTAAGAAAGTCCCCCTTGATAATGTGGGTGGGCCTCATCTAATCAGGTGAAGAACTTAGGAGCAAACACTGAGGTTTCTTGGAGGAGTAGAAATTCTGCCTCAAGACCGCAGCATAGAAACCCTGCCTGAGTTTGCAGCCTGCTGGCCTGTGCTACAAACTTCAGACTTGCTAACCCCACAATTGCATGAACCAATTCCTTAAAATAAATCCTTGTCTATCTATATATCTGTGTATCTATCTATCTATAGACACAAACACACATACGTCCTATTTGTTCTCTTTCTCTCAAGAATCCTGACTGATACAGAGTTTGGTATCAAGAGTGCGGTACTCTGTAACAAATACCTAAAAATGTGGAAGTAGCTTTGGAATAGATAATGGGTTGAAGCTAGAAGACTTTTGAGATTCATGTTAGAAAAATCCTGGGTTGCCTTAGAAACTATTTGTAGAAATAAGGATGTTAAAGGTGATTCTGGTGAGGACTCAGAGGTACGTACATAGAGAATGCCATATGGTAACAGAGGCAGAGATGGCAGTGATGCTGCTATATGCCAAGGAATTCCTAGGACTACTAGAAGCTGGAAGAAACAAAGAAAGGTCCTCCTTGAGAGGCTTTGGAAAGAGCATGACCTGCCTTACTTGAACTTCTAGCCCCTAGAACCGTGAAAGAATAAACTTCTGTTGTTTTGAGCCCTTCAGTTTAGAATTCTGCCATGATTCTGGAACAGTGCTAGTCTCTAGGGCTACAAAGAATAAGACATGGTCCTGCCTCTCAAAAGAATGTAGTTTACACTAATCATTGTATTTATAAGTAGTATAAGTAATATGGCTGTGGGTTGGTTTAGCACCACTGTAGAATGATGGGAGAAGGGGACAACATATTAGATATCAGCCTGCTGCCTTTGGATATCAGATACTACCATCTGTCTCTAATCTTATAAATGGGGGGGCTCTAATAACACGTGCAATGAATTGGAAGTGCCAGGTCTGTGTGGACTGAGAAGGGTAGGGAGGTTTCCTGGAGGAGTTTTTGCCTTAATCTGGTCTTGAAAGATAGATGGGATTTAGATAGAGAATAGGCATGAACGCGTTCTAGAAGAGCGAACTGTACAGGCAAAGACACAGATAAGCCACTATTAAGCTTCTACTGTGCACTGGAAACTGTAGGTTTTGTCTCGCTTACCTCGCAAGCATCCCAGCAGTGTGGCTATTATTTTCCCCGCGTCAACGTGAGGACGCTGACGTTTAAAGACTGGCCTAACCTGGCATGGCGGGGAAGAGGTGGAGCTTCTCTGGCTCAGAGCTTGTGAAATCCCCATGGCATGGTGATGAAGACAGTGTGGCGGAACCCAAGGTTCTTGTTGACAATGATGGAAAAAACTGTCTCTTTTCCTTACATTTGCACCATTTACTTCTTCGGTAGGTTAAGTTAACACGGGGGATTATCTGAAGATAGTGAGAAAAAATTGAATCAAATTCTAGGCTACCTGTACCACATTTTAACAGTCTGGTGACTCTGTCTGGAATGTGTGTAGCTATCACTGTGGCAAACAGGACATTTAGCCATCTATGTTGATCCATTACGCTGGCACCAGTGGGATCCTACTGGGTCCATTCTGCTGTGTGGCTTTTCTCTGTAATGGAATCACTGATTCTCTAGCACGGAGTTGAGTTGTGTGTCCCAGCTTTCTGTTGTTTTTTTGAAATAACTTTGTCCTTTGTTAATCACTATTATATGGAACGGAAAGAGCTTTCCAATCAGTGATTCACTCAAGACCTCCCTTTGTGATTTGAAGCTGATGGAGTGAGGGCAACAGTTTGGATCTTGTAATCCCAATATCTTGATGGCCGTTAATGTCACATTCTACTGCTCCACCACGTGGGGAAAGAACATCATACCGAGAGCCTGGAAACTGGCAAGGTGTAGCTGACACTTCTTCATCTTAGCTAGATGCCATGCGTTACGCTGAAGGCTTCACGGGTAAGGTCTTATTTTGTCATCAGGACAACCCTCTGAAGTAAGTACAACAATCTACATTTCAGGGAGAGGAAACTATGTCTTAGGTCAGGGCTGTCTAAATCCAAAAGCCATTCTCTCAACCACTTTGCTGCACCGTCCTTTGGTTATTAGTAGGTGCTCAAAAAACAAATGGACTATTGAATAAAGGATGTTATCTTTGACACACAGTCACTCCTGACTTTTGGGTGAGTTTTTTCCCATCTTTAGTTTTTATATTCCCATCTTTAAAATGCAAATCTTAGATTAGGAAACCTCTAAATTCCCTTCCACTGCTGCCTATCTGTGATTCCAGGATACATTTAAGTGTCTGGTTATCTGATTCATTTCAAGGTCCCCCAACGAATTCTCATCTCAGAGGCCTCCTGGAGAACATAGAGAATGAGCATGTTATGGCTAATCTCTATTTTATTGAGTTTAATCATTTCGTTTAATTGATTTGCTCATTTTTTAACCCTCCTTCCTAAGGATTTGAGAATTTCAAAATTAGAGAGAAGCAAAAAAGAACAGAGTAAGGCAAACCAAGTAAAATAAGACCAGGGTAAAATCAGTAAGTAATCCAGACACACGAAGGCTTAACTCCTTTGTGAAGGGCGTGGATTCCATCTCTGGCTGTGAGCTTCTTAGTGATCAGTTTTTCTAAGAGACAAAAGAGGGACTCGGTGGGAGCCACCCAATTTCATAGACAAGGTTGCCACTCAGCTTTGACTGGAGCCAGGCAGTGGGGCTGGACTGGATGCCACCTCTTGGGCTGACGACAACTTCAGAGACAGACCCGTCTCCCTGCTGGACTGAGGCCTCATTGGGCTGTGATAAACTAGAAAAGACAAGACCAGGGCTCAGTGGAGCTTGGGCGACCCCTTACCATGGTTTCAGCACATGAAGCCACAAGGCGGAGTCTGGTGGACACGGGTGCCCTTGGGTCTGTTGGAGGGACAGGAGGGAGGCAAGGCTGGAGAGGGCAGAGGGTGGGATGGCGGCTGCTGAAGGTGAGAAGGCTAATCTGGAATCGAGTTGTTGATCCATTGCAAGGTGATGGAGAACTGGACCCAGAAGGGGGTTGTGAGACCCGGAAAGAAAGCAGAATCCGAGCAAGAGTGAAGCAGGCCGGGGATGTCCTGGAACAATTCCAGAGGAAGAATGTGGGTGACAGGAGTGTCTTAATGCCGTCACCACATGGGCTTGAAGGGAGGGGGCCATACGGGGTATATTTCAGGAGCTGGAGCAGGTGGGCAATGGAAAGGTCTGGGGCTGGGCCCACTGTCTATCAGTCCAAGAGTATCTCTGGGGCCCCGGGCAAGGAGGCCCTGCCCAGGAGCTGCCTCAAAGCCAGTTCTCCTTCTATGTGACCCTAATTCCCTGTCCCTCACCTCTTCCATGTGGCTTCACTAGAGGTCTTGGCTAGGGGCTTGACACTCAAGATGGACATTGAAACTCCCTGAGTGCTCTGGGCTTGAACGAACTGGAAAGAAACAGCCTTTTGTGATCAGGATGTGACTAATCTGGGAGAGGAGCCTGTGCTCACAGATGGAAACACCTGTCCTCTGCATGACCAGAGGCACATCTGCTAATCGTGCTCATCTTTCTCTGTAAATGGCAGAATTCAGGATTTTTGCTTGGAGTAGGGAGTAGCGGGGGTCATGTTGTCAATCACACAGAAGCGGGATGAAGCCTGGCCCTCTCTGCCCCAGCGTGTGTGAACTTACCCTCCATTGCCCAAGTTCAAAACCCAACACCCTCCACTAACAGCCGTATTTCCATTGCAGACTTTGGAGAAGAGTAACTCATTGAACACTGAGTCAGGGCTGGCAGGAACCCTCGCTGGAAGGGCCACTAGATCCGCATGCACTTTCTCACGCTTTTATTCATACCATTTGCCATTTGAAACACTTTGTAAACTGTAAAGCACTCATAAGTATCAATGAATGCAATTTACTCATTCATTCAGCAAATATTTGCAGGGCATCTAATGTGTACCAGATGATGGGCTAAGTGCTGGCCCTGCAGACGTGAATAAGACAGGCAGTGTCCTCAGCGCCACAGAGAGCTGTGGAGGGTGGGTGAGAGAATGTAAAGACATTGTCACAAGCAGGGTCTGTCCAAGCAAACCAGGAGTGCTAACGGGAGCCCTGAGACCCCAGGCCCCTGCGGGTGTCAGGTGGGGATGGAGAGTTTTAAGGCAGGGAGGGTTCAGGGAAGGAGATTCGTGAACTAAGTGTTGAAAAAGTGGTCCAGGTTGGACCACGGGGCAGGACACAGTCCAGGAAGAAGGAACAAACAGGAGCAAAAGCCCTGAGGCAGGAGAAAGGCTGCTGTAGGAGAAAGAGCTCTCCCGCTACGTCAGCACATGCAGAACAGGAAGGAGGAAAAGGGTTAGCTTGTTTGCTGGTGAGGATGGCAAAGGCCGTGATGGGGCACAGAACGAGTCTGAGCTTTTAAAAATAGGTGATGGAAAGACACTCAATTGTTTTCAACAGGGAGAGGTTTTGTTTGTTTGTTTGACTCTTGATTGCTTTAGTAGCATTGTTTTTGTTATTTCAGAAAAGATACTCGGTCCACACCAGAGGGTTTTCATTCTGGAGAGGTGTGAGAATGAACTGTGGAATTGTTTTAAATGCACTCGGCTGGGTACCACTGGAGCTGGGGTGGGTCTGACCCCAGTGTGTGGAGCTAAGTGATTTCTGATCTGCACAAGGAGTCCCCTGGAGCGGCACCGAATGTGGGTGAGAGGGACAGGAGACAGGCGGTGAGCAGTGAGGCCGCTTCCCTGATGGTTCAAGTGCACACAACAGATGAATGGGTACCATGGGCTCTGGAGCATTGTGGTTGTGTATTTATCTGTTACCTAGGACTCAATTCACTCATCTCCCACCCACTGGAGCCCCCACTGGATGGCATGCAGTGGATACCAGGCAAGGCCGCCGTGGACCCGCTCCGAGGGCCTGTGGTCTAAGGCAGCATCTTCACCCTGCTGCATAAGGAAATCATCTGGAGAGCTTTTTAAAAAATGTAATTTTGTGAGCCCCACCCTAGATCATTTAAATGAGAATCTCTCCTGGGAAGGATGTAGTCCTAACTGAAGCGCAAGGTAGGAGATGAGAACGTGCCAAAGGTTACTAGGAAAAGGAGGTGACGTGTCCTGAGCATGCAGAGGAGAGGCCTCGGGAGGGTGGGCTGGAGGAGGTGCATGTGAGGCATGTGGATAGAGACTGTGGCAACCAACACCTTTCCCGGGGACACAAACGAGCCCTTTCATTCCAGAAAGACACTGCACAGGACTGCAACATCGTCCTGGCTCTGCCTCCCCCACTGTGCTATCGTTCCAGGCAGTGGTCTAACCTCTCTGTTCTCAGTTTCGGCACAGGTAAACTACCACAGACTGGGTGCTTGAACAATGGAAATTCATCACCTCATGGTTCTAGAGGCGGGAAGTCCAAGATCAAGGTGTCAGCAGGGTTGGTTCCTTCTGAGGCCCTGAGGGAGAATCTGTTCCGTGCTCCCTCCTGGCTTCTGGTGGTTTGCTCTGGCCTCTTTGGCATCATTGGCTTAAGAAGCATCACCCCAGTCTCCTCCTTCATCTTTACACGGAGTTCTCCTGTGTCCATGACTGTGTCCAAATTTCCTTCATCTTTACACGGAGTTCTCCTTGTGTCCATGACTGTGTCCAAATTTCCTTCATCTTTACATGGAGTTCTCCTTGTGTCCGTGACTGTGTCCAAATTTCCCCGCTTTATAAGGACTCTACTTATACTGGGTTAGGGCCCACTTTAGTGACCTCATTTAATTTGATTACCTCTGTAAAGGCCCTCCAAATAAGGTCACATTCTGGGTTTAGGCCTTCAACATATGACTGGGGCTTGGGGGGGGGTAGATATAATTTGACCTATAACAACTTGGAATAGAAATTTTATTTTCATTATTATTTCTACCCCTTTTTGAACATTAGGTGCCAGACTCTATGTAACATTATCTTATTAACCCTCCCCAAGCACTGCGCAATAGATGGTACAGACCTTATTTTAGAAATGAAGAGGCTGAGCTGCAATGAAGTTTAATAGCTGGCCTGGGGTCGCAGGAAGCAAGTGGCCTCGGTCACCAACAGGGAGCGAATGGTGGAGCCTTTCCTAGCCCAGACCTGGCTGTATGTTATCCATTACGTTTCCATTAAGGACGGGGCAAGCCTGACGGACCTCAGAAAGCCCTTTCAGGTTTCTGAGACCTGTCTTTTTCAGTTGGGAAGAGGAAAGGCCTGTTTGGCTTTGCCGTTCTCGAGAAAATGCAAGTCTGCCGGGCTCACGGGAAAGGTATGCGTGTATTGAATTTGTAACAGGATACTGGAGTCCTGGCTGTCTTTCTTTATTCAGAGGGTTTCAGAGCTGGAGGTACAGTACAGGGAGGAGGACAGGCGGTTGTGTAATTCTCTCAGGAAGAAAGCCAAAATGAAAAAGAAGAATGCAAGCAGCGTCGGCACACAGGCAATTTTACAGAAAAGAGATGAATGTTCCACTGTGTCCTGAAATGGTCATGGAGCACCGCGCTGGAGGAACTGCTGCCTTTTGCAGTTTTGCCAGAGGCAGGATCTAGACGTCGTAAACGATCACCCGCTCTGCTCAGCTCAGTTCAGCTGTGTTCGAGGAATAGGAACTGAGCAGCTGTTGAGGCTGCATGCTTACGTCCAGAGACAGTTCATGCTCTGCAGCAGTTTGGAGTGTGCAGGTAGCTGCAGACCCACAAAGAGATCACCTTGGAATTATGTGCAGAAGAAAGCTGGGGGGCGGCCTGAGCCAGCCTGGGGCAGGGTGTGTGTGTGTGTGTGTGTGTGTGTGTGTGTGTGTGTGTGTGTGTGTATATGTGTGTGTGTGTGTAAAATCAAGGAGGGCTTCCTGGAGGAGGCAATGGATGCATCTTAGAAAAGAGCACATACGGAGTAATGGGGTAAAGTGAGGAAGGCAACAGCACAAGCAAAAGCACAGAGGCACAGGACAGCACACATGGGGACCAGCAGGCAGGGGTGTTTTAATTCAGGATAAATGTGCCTCTTTTGGGGAGATGACTGCTGCCAAGCTTCTCTTCAAGGGTTAAGACAGCACATCTGAGCCTCTTCCCTTTGAATATCACGGGGCCTGGAATCGAGTACAACCTCCAACGTTACAATTCTGTTCTGCCACAACTGGCTTAGAGATGCCAAATATATACTCAGCGGAATCTGAATCTGAAAAATCAAAGTCCTTTAAGGAAAGGATTAATTATTAAGAGCATATCTATTCAAGCTTAGCACTTAGGAACCAGACACAGATTGGGTCTGAATAGAGCCGTGAAGAGATTCTGGATGTAATATTTAGATTCTTGTGCCATGACATCTTGCAAAGTGTTAGCTGACCCAGGTAATAAAAAGAGAAGTTCATATACCCCCTGCTAGCTATTAAAATTCTTCCACTACCTTCTCCTGAGATCACCCAAAGATTAGCCAAATATTAGGGAACATATCCTGCGGCTGCAAAGTTTTATGTACTGTGTCTTCCTGCTGGTAAAATGACGCTTAGTTTGTAAAAGTAGCAAGGGGCAGAAATGCAGAAAAAGGATCTGTTGTTAGTGTAAATATACTCCCCTCTACTGTATTATGCTAACGGAGGTATCAGATAAAACCACCACATCACAGAGATACATTTTTCCTTGGAACAGAAGACTGTTTTCTTTGTAATGTTAATCCTAATGTGGTTTTGAGAAGAATATTAAATATTGATGAATCTTTTAGAAAAGTTGTGGATGATAATGTGTCTTAATTCATTATAAAAACTTTTTAAAGACACTGATGATTATTCTTTCAAAATTACCTTTCTGACTGTAAACATTTTGACTTCTATTCAAAGGGAATTTTTACTATTACATTATCAATATGCGGTGGAATTCATCCTTAAGGCAGGTACTTCAAAATCTGAATCCGGTCTTGCACTGTTTTTAAGGTGGCACATTTGGGATTGCATGACTGCCTGTCGTTTGAAAGTATGCCTGGGTGTCATTCAAGAGAAACAGAAGTTACTTTCAGTACTTAAAACAGGAGGAATTTAATCCAGGGAATTAGCTACAATGGAGAAGGAAGATTGGAGAAGCCGAATAAATAACAAATAAAACAAAGCAACCCAGAGATTAGCACAAGAAGGAAAGCCAGTACCATCCCAAACTGGATAGCAGCGGGAAGAGGCCATGCTGCCCAAGGCCAGAGGCCAGGTCTCCAGCAGGGCTGGAAAGGCTGCAGTGAAGAAAGAAAGGGTAAACACCCCAGCTCTTCCCTTCCTCTAGCATTCCCATTTCTCATCCAAGACACTCTTTGGCCGTCTGGAGCCCAAAGCCAGCTGAGAAAGGAGCCTGGAACTGCAGCTTCGGCCCTAGCACAATGCAGGCTCTAGCAGAGGCAAGGCCAGGGATCTGCACAGCTTGTCAGCTTCTCACCACCTTTACTTATTGGCGAGAGAGAAGGGGCAACGACGTATGAGCCCCTCTTTGATTAAGACAGGTGAAAGGAAAAAGGGGAGGAGGGAGGAAAACGTTTCAAGTAGAGAAACAAGCTGGAATCAGAGCCCTGATCTTCCTTTCCATCTTTTCCTCTACCCTCCGGAGTCTGCCTGGTGTGTGTTCCCATTTCTATTTTTTATTTTCTTCTGACTTTTCATATCTTACTCCATACCTTTAAAAAATGACCCCCAAGACCTAATGGGTTCCTCCCCGAGAGGTGTATTTGCTGGGGGCATCCAGGGAAATTTCTGCAGGAAGAGCACATGCTTCTGGCACAGAAGGATGGATGCCCTTCTTCCCTCCAGTCATCTGTCTTTTGGCACACGTGGCCCCTCCCTTCTCATCTGCTGCCAGCCTGTATCTCCTGAGAGCAAGGACTCCTCCATGTCTTATGGTCTGCTGTATACAGTAGGTGCCCAATAATGAGAGCTAGGATTTGAAACTTGGCTCAGCCATGAACTAAATGTGTGACATTGGGGAAGGTCTACATTTCTCTGAATTCTATTTTCCCATCTGAAAAATAGAATGAGGGGTTCTTAATATCTACTCTTCATAGTTTTATATGGATGACTTACAATCTACAAGCATTTTCCTGGAACACTGTAGCTTTGGTTGTTAATCATTTTTAGTGCATCATTCTTGCCTGGGTCACTGCAATAACCTCCTAATGGTCTCCCCACATCTACTCTTATCTCGCATGGTTTATTCTTAACATAGCAGCCAGGGTGATCCTTTTGAAATGTATTCTGCACATCACACCTCAGTTTCAAGCCCTCCCATTGGCTCCAGTACCCTCTTCCCTTGATGTTTACATGGTTCACCTCTTATCCCCTTCAAGCTGTGCTCAATGTCACCTTGTTACTGAGGCCTCTTCTGACTCTTCTACTTAAAATTGAGCCTCACCTTCTATACCGTGTCAGCATCCTGGCATTTCTGGTCCTCCTTCATCTTTTCAACTTTCCCTTTTGCCCGTAGCACTCAGCATCTTCCCACATACTCGCTCATTCTCTCGTGGTTAGGTCTGATTCCCTTACATACATTTCAGCTGGGAGAGACCAGGGTTCTGGTTCTGCCCTTACCACATGGGTGGCAGAGCCAATCCCTCCGCCCCACTGCCAGGATTTCAGTGACCTCATTATTTCCATGAGCAGGGGTCCAGATGAGCTCTAACTTGTTCTCAGAATTTAAATTCCATCCTGTTAGCCCGTGCACATGTTTTCAGAAGCCGTTCTCTGCGAGTGGAGCGCACCCATATTTCCCCTCACTTATCTGTCCCCATGTCAGGCTGGAGGCAGCAGGTTAATTACATGAGAGGCTATCTCACAAATGAGTGAAAGCAAACTCAAGAGGCTTCCAAAGAGCGCCTCTGGAGGGACAGGGTCTCAGAGGGCATCTGGCCTCTCACCTCTTCGCTCAGGGCTCTTGCCTTTCTGCAGTTCCTATGGTGGCTGCTTCAGGATGGTGTGCGGGGAGGGGTACAGGATGCTGAGAGGACCAGGGTCCAGGTTAACTCTGCATCTCTCTACAGAATAATGTCTGAGCTCCTCAGCCTCAGGTGCAAGTCTGTCCATCCATTTATCTGTCCACTCGATGACCTGTTTATTCCTTTCTCCAGCCTATTGTCCTTGAGGTACTAGATGCCTTTATAAGTTCCTCTCAAATCATTAGGGTTTTTTAAATCATTATTTCATTTTTTCCCTCCTTGAGCCCTTGCTCATGCTATTTGCTTAGCCCTCGATGTCTTTGCCTATCAGAATCTTCATCACCCTTTTAAGTGCCTCTGGCAGAGACTGGCAGCACCGACTAGTAACAAGGGGGCCCCCCTCCATTCCCCAGCTGCCCTTGCACTTGGTGAGTTGTGTGACTAATTCTGGCCAAAGGACAGTGGATGAGAATGACATGCGACCGTTGCAGACAGAGGTGTCTTCTCGACATGCTCTGCTCTCCCTCTGCCAGCCAGCTGAGGCCAGAAGATGGCAGAGTCTCAAGATGGACACAGCCCAGCCCCCAGAGAGGGCCCCTGGAGGACAGCCGCTCTGAGAAGGGCTGCTGAAAAGGGTTGCATGAGTCCATGGTGAGTGAGAAATAACTTCGACCGTGGAAGCCACTGTCAATTTTGTGACTATTTGTAAGCAGGTCAGTCATTCAACAAATACACATTGATCGTGATCGATATGATGATGAACTACATATAATAATGAACAGAACATACCTAGAACTTGCTCACAGGGAGCTTGTAGCTACGTGTGGGGAACAGACTTTACTCGCGTATCACTGGATATATCCAAAGCATAGGAAGTTCTGGGAAGAGCTGGGCAGAGGAAAATGAGAGCCTAGCGTGTATACGTTGGGCATGGGGACACCAGTGAGATGGAATCCAGCTTGAAGATCTGGAAAGAGTCCCCAAGTCAGTAAAATCTTAGCTAAGATCTGAAGGACGAGGTCACTGGAGGAAGGGCTTTCAGGAGAAGGGTGTTCAAGGTGTTCAGGCTGAGCTGGAGGAAGGTCAGTGGGTTATCTGAACACACAGTTAGTTTAACCCATGGTAGGGATTAATACGTTTGTTAAATGAATGACCCATCATTAACTGATAATAGGAAAGATTGAAGGAAGTAGAAGCAAGAAGAGGAAGGAAAATTGGGGCATGAAAGGTACCTCTCCAGAAAGAAAAGCACCTGCATCTATAAAGAAAGAGGTATATGAAGTGTTGCCCTATTAAGAAATCTCCCTCAACCTCAAACCTGTTGCAATTAGAGGGAGGAATGGGAAGGGCTTTCTCAATCTGTCCTTTGTAATGTGAAGCTCTGTAAGGGGTTTATTCTGTATTGTGTTTAGAAGATTCCTCTAAGCCTGGCTTTCTCTCCAGAGGCACCAGGAAGCCATACAGGATCCATCAGACAGAGGAGAGGAAATTCTGCTTTTCATTCTACAGAACGGAAAACAAAAACTGATGAGTGGGTCTTTATGGCAAATGTGGACAGAGTGTTTGGGAGAAGATGCAGAAATCCATTTGTAGTCTCCTGCACGAACACAATAGAGTAACCCTGTGTGCTCTTCACCGGTTGATGAACAGAAAATTTATATCTTATAATCTAAACCGTCAGAGTTTCCTTTATGTAACGACAATAGACTATACACAGCTACCTCTGTGGAACCTAAAAACATCATTGCTCAGGGCCAGATGTAATGCGCAATAAATAATTTAGCAGCAAAGCTCCCCTCATTCTATTTACGGTAAGTTAGAATTCATCTCCGTGGCCCATGTGAAACAGCACTTAGTGGATGGCAAAATCCAAATATATCTCCAGTGTAACCTGATTCGCACTGAAAGAGCTCCAAGAATTCCAAAGATACTGCAGAGCTTGGAATTCCTTCTGCCCTCCAAAGCAACATATGTCCTTTTTTCCCCTCCTGGTTGCTTTTGCTCCAAATAACTCGATGCCTGATGTGTAGGTCTATTTGTTTCAACCTTGGAATGCATTTTTCACCTCCTAAAATGCTTTGCATAGAAACTGTGACACCTCAGGCCCTGGGTGCGTGTTCATATTTTTGCATCTAAAGAGCTTTTCGCTGTAATATGCACAGCAATCATGTGATGGCCAGGGAGATTCTTTGACGGACGTGGAAACCAAGGCTCAGAGAGCCTGGGGCTTCCCCAAAGTGGTCAAGGGGTGCTTTCTTTCATTCAAAATATTTTAACGAGCACCTTTTACTGGCAAGGTGTCGTAGTTACAACGGACACTGGGTTCCAGTGTTGAAAAAGACAGAGGTGGTCCCTAACCTCATCCAAATTATATTCTAGTGGAGAAGACAGACATTTACTATTTATACAAATGATGCCTGCTTTGGGGCTGTGGCAGTGCCCCTGGAGATGCTTGGGATGGCAGTGAGCATGGGTACCTGCTCTGTCCTGGAGGCCTGGGAACGCTTCTCTGAGGAAGCAGCATGAGCAGTTAGATTTAACCGTTTCATAGAGAGAAGGGAGAACGTTCCCAATAGAGGGCCAGACAGGCAGAAAGGCCCCGAGGCAGAACTTGTTTTAACACAGGAAGAAGATCTTCAACAGGTGGCAGAGGTCTTTAAATTCACACCTTTGAAGCCAACTAACCAGGCTCCCTTGCTGTTAAAATGAAGAGACCTTGTAACATTTGTCCTGGCTGCCATCTGAGAAGACCACCTCTACCTCCCAGAAGAAGATTGTAACCTCAGCTTAGCATGGAGGCTGCTTTGGGACATGAAGGACAAGTGAAAACAACTCATGGCCAGAATGTATGAATTAATGGTCAATGAGAACAACGTTTGTTTCCTGGAATAAGATGGAGGCAATCATGTAAGAATTATAATATAATAGTGTCCTAACCTTGAATGGGATGAAAACATTACTGTTGTAATGCTACCCAGTGAGTAACAGTAGCTTATGTTTTTGCGGGCCTCTCACTGCTGTGGCCTCTCCCTTTGCGGAGCATAGGCTCCGGTTGCGCAGGCTCAGCGGCCATGGCTCACGGGCCCAGCCGCTCCGCGGCATGTGGGATCTTCCTGGACCGGGGCACGAACCCGTGTCCCCTGCATCGGCAGGCGGACTCTCAACCACTGCGCCACCAGGGAAGCCCAGTAGCTCATGTTTTGATAGCACTTTCATATATAATGATTGTCAGCCTCTCAACAACTGTGTGAATGTATACGATCCTATCCTCATCTTACAGCTGAGGTTACTGGAGTTTAGAAGATGAAGTTACTTGCTTATGTGACTCAGTTACTAAGAGGCAGAACTTGAACCCAAGCCCTTTGCCCTGCCTGTTGCATTTCCTCTGCTCTACCGTGACCCCTGGATTCTCCACACTGCGGCTCTGTAACCTCGAGTGAATTCCTTAACCTCTCTGCGCCTCAGTGTCCTGATTTGTTAAAGGGGGAAAATAATAATACTGACTCACAGGGTTAACGCGACGATTAAGTGAGTTAATATATGCCGTATGCTTGAGACAGAGCCTAGCGTATAGTAAAAGCTGTACAAGTGTTAGCTATATTATTGATTCTCTTCGTTATTATTACTAGTTTAATGTTTTAATTTTATATTAATAGCATTTGACCATTCCATCAGTTTATTCTGAAACTAATAATGAGTAGATAAGATCATCAAAAGATATTCTTTATTCTTTTTTGATAAATGGAATCTATTCAAATCAGTTTAACGGACCTTGACCTTCAAAGGAGTCATCAGACTTAGGCTAAAGTGATCACTCCCTTTTCTAACAAACCTGTCAGTCACAGCACAAGTAGTGAATGACTGAGATTCGTTCATTCATTTTCAATAGAACATGCACTGAGCACCTACGGTATGTCAGACACTGTTCTAAAGCAAAGTAAGCAAAATCCTTGCCTCTGAAAGGCTTACAGCCTAGTAAAAAGAAAGAAACAAAACAAAGACTCAATACATACTATTCCAAGATGATAGGGCTTTAGAGAAAAGCACAGCAGGAAAGGGAATGGGGGGGGGCAGGGTGAGGGGGGTTTAAATTCAGTGGTCAGTGGCCACCTCACTAAGAAGGTGACATTTGTGCCAGGACCTGTAGGGGGTAAGGGAGCCACCCCCGGGGCTCCCTAGGTTAATAGCATCCTGTAGGCAGACTGTTTCCTATGTGTCCTCTAGTTGCTTCATATTGATTTTTTTGTGAGGAAAGAACCTTACCTTTGCAATTGATTAATTCAGTCATCATTTTCGTTCATTTATTAAGCATTTTATGATCATTTGCTTTGTTCGAAGCCCTGTCCCGGGTGCCACGGCTCCAGATGGACAATGCCTCATCCTGGCAATTACTGTGTAATTCACAGTGTAACCGGGGAGGCTGCAAGTCCATCCACAATAACCATGCTGTGTGATAGGGGCTGCAGCTCAGGGAGCTATGGGAGCACAGGGAGGTATTCCTCAACACCAAAGGTGAGAGAGAGGGGGTCAGGGTCTCAGGGCAGGTGACAGTCAAACGAGCTTTCAGAAAGGAAGGGGACTTTATTAGGAAGACCAAAGAGGGCGTTCCAGGCAGAGGACTGTGCCCAGTCAGTGACGAGCACAGTGGTGTCCTCTGGTGGCTGGAACAAAGGACGGGCGGAGGGTGTGGTAGGAGAAAGTCTGGCAGGTTTGTGAGCACAGGAGGCTCACACACTGGGATAGGGGACGTGACCTTTTTTCCTGGACCTGGTAGGGGTCAAGGAAGGATTTGGAGCACGGGTGGGGCCTTATCGTATTGGTCTGTTAGAATGACTCTCTCCACGGCTGTGTGTGGGAACGATTGGCTTTCTAACAGTACCCGATCATAGTTCTGGAGATGGACTAGCCAGAAACATGACTCAGGATTGTGAAGCCTTCCAGGCAGATGGACGTAAGAGCTGGTGCTGCATTCTAGATGTTGTCAGAAGGGCGACTCGACAGAACTTGATGATGACGTGGCTCAGAGCAGGAGGGAGGAGGCCAGGAAGGGTCCCCGGCTTCTGACATGGGTGACCCACAGGACGATGACGTCACTGACCGAGATAGGGACTCTGAAAGATTGTGGGTTCCAATTCAGACATGCTGGCTTTGAAGACCTCCAAGGACGTCACTGCAACAAGCAGCACCTATCACGTGCCCTGCCTGTGCCCATCAGAAGCGGGCAGCCTGGCAGGTCCCGATCCAGGGTTCCATGCCTGACAAAGGCCCATCGTCTTCCCACCACGTGGGGACCGAGGTGTCTTGTCTTCTATGTTCAGGAGATGCGCTCACAGTAGCAGTTTGGAGAGCATGAGCCACACACCATACACTGTTTGGAGAGCTTGACAGTAACTTTCACACTGTGATCCTTAACTGCCCTCCAGATGGTTGGTACCATTTTATATTATTTATATTCTTTCCTTTTTTTGTTTTTTCCATTTTGTAGAGGAGGAAACCAAAGCTCAGAGCAGTGAATCAACCTGCCCAAAGTCACCCAACTACTTACTAGTCGAGTCAGGACTTGAATCCAGAACAAGTAACAGGACCCGCATTCTTAGTTAACACCCTTCCCACTTAGGGCTTTGTCATTGCTTTGTGTTTTGTTTTGTTTTTTTCAATAGCTTCACTTAAAAGAAGGGGTAGGGTGGAAACTTCAACTAAGTAAAAAATAAACTCTTGTTGAGAAAATATTGACTATAGAAAGAGAGCCTTATAGGTATAGCTGAATCACTTTGCTATACACCTGAAACTAACAAGACATTGTAAGTCAACTATACTTTAATTTAAAAAAAAAAAAAAGAAAGCTTGAAGAAACATGGGTCTTACATAAAGTGGATTCAGTAACAAGCTTATTGGTACAAGAAGTCATGCTTTCACTCTCTTTGAGGTTCCCCCCAAAATACATATATTAATCAACCATCATTTATTGAGTATCAGTCTGCACTGGGGGTGTGCTGGGAATGGAACAGTAAATAAGATAAACGCTACCTACGCCCTCAAAGAGCTTACCAAAAAGGAAACCAAAAATGAGGCTACTGTATTGGCCCCAAGGTGAGTCTCTTTCTATCAAATTTTAGAAACTGAAACCTCAAAAACAACTTGTCTTGACTGTGCTCGGTAACCTAAAGCCCCAATGCCCTTCTCTGTTTGAAGGTCACCCTCAGAATCACATGAGCCTGTTGCCGGAGGGCAGAGTTGGGAGAAAAGGAGACTGGAGTGGAAAAGACAATATTCAAATTGGTGGCCAGCACTTTTATTAACTTTTTAATAGTCACAGGCAAGGGCATTGTCTCAGAGCAAGGCTGTAGGATTATTGTCACTTCCATTCCATAGACGAAGACAGTGAGGCTCTCAGAAATAAAGCAGCTTGTTGCTTGGTAGCAAAACTGGGATTCAAATGCAGGTATCCACCTGTAAGCTCCTTACCCTGTGTGGGTACCTGGCTTCCCTTCTGTTTCAAAAATCTTACTGAGATTGCCTTTTTCTGAAATACTTCTAGCCACCTTTGTGGTGGAGGGACACTGGTGAAAAACTTTTGAAAAGTTTGATAGGAAAACTTATCTTTATGTGTCACCGTCTTACGGCACCAGCTCCGGCAGCCAGTACAGAAAAGAAAGGCTGCTGTGGACCAGCTGTCTTCTCCACTGTTTCAGAGAATATCGTCTCCTTGGGCTTTATAGTTTCTTTTACTTTCTGGAGAAGACCTGTTGCCTTGCTTTCTGGCAGATATTCTCCTGAAGAGGGGTGTCCCACTCCAGGAAGCTCATGGTTCAGTGTAGAAGCAGAGTGCAAGGTGAGGTATGGGATGAGCCCTGCTGGATTGTCACAGCATGAGCCTGGCTTCCCCTGGAGATGCCACTACCAGGACTGTGAACCTCTGGCAAAAACCACTGTGATGTGCCCCCTACAGCTGGGTCTAGGGATCCTCCTGGGCCTGGCACCCCTCCCCCCGCAGCCAAGGGCGTCAAGAAGATGGCTTGTCCCTGCGTCTCCCTCGGCAGAGGGCCACTGCATGGGGCATCCCACCAGGCACTGATTTCCCTGCTTCCAGACTGACAGCAAATTCACTTCACCCGGACTTGTGCTCCTGCGGACAAAGGGAAACACGAGCTGTCATTTTTCCTTTAAAAATTGTAGGATTCCTTTTTGTCTTCTTCTAGCTAGTGTTCATGGATATATATGTATGTATCTATAAGCCGATATACATATATATGAATATATACTGAGATGGAAGCGCTGGGAAAGCTGCAAAATTATGTTACACTCCAACACATTAGCCAGGAAAATCCCTAGGGAAGCAGGAAGAGGGTTGTGAGGGATGATGCTTCATTCAGGGAGAGCCTGGCTAGAGCAGATGAAATTCATCATTCTGTTCTTTGGCTCACAATTTCATACGCAAATACATACCAAAAAAAAAGAAAAAAAGTTCTTCTGGTGGTTATGTTCCAGACAACAGGGTGATCTCCCCCTTCCTCCTTCCCGCATGGCCACTGAATTAACCTAGCAGTGGAGCATTATTCCCAATTGGCCAGAATTCTCCACGCACCCTCCGTGTGCCTGGCAAAGTGGGAATTGCTGTGAGCTAGTTAAGAAATGTACGGTCTCCAGAAACAGGATTACAGCTGGTTAGAATTGTGCAATGTGCTCCTACAGAGTCATTTAACTCTAAGACCCTGGAGGTCAGGACTCACATTGCATTGGCGTTCATACTCTTGACACTTAGGGAGGAGGCTAGACCTTAACAAACACTCAAGGATTATTCTTGGAATAAATATATAGTGAATGAAAACTGAGCATGTTAATATTATGTTTAATACCATTTTTCTTCTAGAAATATTATCTTTAATACCATTTTCTTCTAGAACATTAAAATGCTAAAATGTGTGGTCTGATTAGAGTATAGGGCATTTTAACATAAGACACATAATAGTCTTTTTTTTTTTTTTTGCGGTACGCGGGCCTCTCACTGCTGTGGCCTCTCCCGTTGTGGAGCACAGGCTCCGGACGCGCAGGCTCAGCGGCCATGGCTCATGGGCCCAGCCGCTCCGCGGCATGTGGCATCTTCCCGGACCGGGGCGCGAACCGGCATCCCCCGCATCGGCAGGCGGACTCTCAACCACTGCGCCACCAGGGAAGCCCCATAATAGTCTTCTGATTAGAATCTTTGTTGAGTGGTTCTCAGGGAATGGGATGTTTGAGTTGAATTCTGAAAGGTTATGCAATCTGTTCTCCTGGTACCCTGCTCCAGTTCAGGTGGATTTATGTGTGTTTGCCTGCCCCACTGAACTGTCATCTCCTGGGAGGGCAGGAATCAAATATGATATAACTTCTTTGTTTCCAATAGCACCTTCCAGAGGCAGCACTAGGAGTCAGCATGTTGTATTAGAAAGAGCTGCCATTTGAATCCCACTCTTACTAATACTTACTTGTTCTTTGAGCAATTTCTTAAAAACACTTGGAGCCTTGGTTTTCTCATCTAAAATAAGAGATCATTGCTATCTCTTATTGAGATAAGAGATATCTCTTATCTATCTTATCTCTTATCTGTCTCTTATCTTGCCTTCTAGAGGTTGTTACGAGAATTAAATATTGTTAGGGATGTAAAAGGTCTAGTATAGAGACTAAAATTATTGTCATGTGGTTAATGACAATATCTCCTCTCCTCATCTTCCTTGGTAAAGAAGAGATGTTGAGTGAGTCAAAACCAAAGTCAAAGGGGACAAAGGGTGGTGACAGTACTGAGTATTTATGGTGGCAGGGCCGCAGTCCCTAGGAAAATCCACAGAAGAGAAGAGAAAAGTGTCAAGCATTGACTCATAGACAGGAAAGGACAGGCTAAGGATCAGGGCTCTATCCAGGTCCTGCAGGAGTAGATATGGCAAGACCAATGTAGGAGATGGGATCCTTTTCTAGAGAAATCCTGATTCCCAAAGCAGGTGGTGCTTTCACGCTATTCCCCAGTTGGAACACCAGCCCTTACTTACAAGTCGATCAAACCTCACCTCTCCTGGCCTTGCCCAAGTTTAATAACGCCTTCCAAGAGCCAGCTCTTCCCAGGGGGACCTAGTATTCCTTTGGCCTTACTGATAACTTTGTTTCCTTTACCCATTTAGTATTGAACATCAGGACCAACCCAGATCCCACCGCAGACCCACAAGATCAAGAGTGCTGAGGATGGGGTAGGACAGAGTAGAACGGAGATTTTTAGAGGGCCTATGCATTGTAAAGACTATCACGACCTCATCTGAAATGAAAAGAAAACCCAAAAACAAAGCTGTAAGATAAAAATGAATTCAACTAGGTTGAATGGATGAATGTTTTATAAAAACCGTCAAAAATCAATTTCTTTATAGAAAAATTTCCTTGTGTGCAATTAGCCTGGCTAGTGTTTGGTCTGCCAGTTGGGACAGTTAATACCAACGCACAGCTAGGACTGAGGTCCTACTGAGAAAGCTTTGGCTATCCATGGAGCCTTTTCCAGAGCAACTTGGGCTAAAGCCCAAAGAGTAAAAGCCTGTCAGACATCAAATCTGAAGGAGAGAAGGGAGCGGGACTGGCCTCAAGACAAACTGGTCTAACCTGGAAGAAAGCAAAGGGAGAACATAGAGTTGCAAATTTCTACTGGCCAAAGACCTAAGGGAGCAAGGTTACACCTTCCAGTTGAGGAAAGAGTAATTGTAGCATGTAAGTTGGATGTCCAAGTAATTTATCATTCAACCCGGGACAATTCTGAGAGGAAAAGGGGTCAGTATTAGCAATTATGCTGAGAAAAAGCATAGGCAGAAGCTAGGAAGTATGTCTGCCTACCTAAACGGATAGCATTAGATCTGAAGGTCATATTATGGGCTCCTTGGAATAAGATAAGGAAAATAAAAACGCATCTTCGTATTTGGGCATACAAGATTTACTTGGTACATACATGCTTGAGGTAGCATTGTAAAAATTCAGCAAGTAAAATTCACTTCTTTGGCTTAGAATTCAAGGTCTTCTGCCCTCAGGCTTAGCTTATCTCTTCCCACACTCTGGCCCAAGGAAAACTAAACTTTTAGCATCTCCCTCCAAACTCTGCTTTTTCTCACTTTAAAATTCTATCCATCCCTCAAGATCCAAGTCAGGGTTAATAGCCTGCAGGCCTGGTCCCACTTCATGTAGATGGCTTTTAGAACTTTCCATCTTACTTTATTATAAATTAGGTTTATATTTTATTTGCCCCCTGACAATTTTTTTGCTCATAATCACCTTTTTTAAAGTAGTTTGTAAATTAAAATTATATACCGGGGCAGGATGTGGAGTTAGCTTTGGACTAGTGTAGATTTATACTTCTGTTACGCTGCACAGTTCCTTTTCTGCAGGGTCCTCAAAACCCAACCCTGAAACAGGGCAGGACCCTGTGGTGCTCCGGGGCATGGAAGCCTTTCAAACAATTGCTAATCAGGGAAGAGAGGGGATGCAGAGACGAGGGAGAAGTAGCCCGGAAATAATATTGCAGCCTTGGGGCAGGGTCCTGGTTCCGCCTCAAAGGATACGCAGAACAGTATGTTTGAGCCCTTTACAGAACTTAAACCTCCAACAAATAGAAGATGTTAGCATTCCTCATTCCAGAGCGCCCACCTGAAGCCAGAATAAAGGAGCCAGAGAAGCTCCCTACCTGAGACCACAGTAAAGGAGTGCAGGCCCTGTACACAACCTAATCCTTTTCAGCAACCCTGCCCTTGAGCCATTGCTATAAAATTCCTAACCAAACCTCCGGGGATGGGACACAGTTTTGAGGGGCATGGGCCCACTGTGTCCCTCTTTGCCTGGCAAGGCAATAAAGCTATTCTTTTCTACTTCACCCAAAACTCTGTCTCTGAGATTCAATTCAGCGCCTGTGCAAAGAGGCCGAGCTTCCAGCATCAACCCCAGTGTCTCCTCCCTACCGCATACATTTTACTTCCTTTACCACCAATGGCACATATTTATTGATCTGCCTTGTCCATTGCTGGGAGATCCTCAAAGGTGGGGATGATCTCGGGAGGCCTTGGCCTGCAGCGGCTTGAAGCAGGATTTCGGTTCCGGCCAGAGACTGAGGTCGGGCAGTGGCAGTGAGAGCACTGAATCCTAACCACTAGACCGTCAGGGACCAGGGGCCAGTGACAAGGCCCTGGCCCATCAGCTGTGTAGAAATGAATTTCCACATAGAGGTGGAAAGTAGTAAAGCAAGTAAAGGTTTATTAGGAGGAAAAATCTTACAGTACGTGTGGATAGAAACACGGGTGGGCTCAGAGAGAGTCGCGCCGCCGTGGTAGTTTGAACCACTTTTATGGGGCATGTGTTCCAGGTTTCCTTTCACCGATCACCTTGCTTTGCCTGGTTCTGAGTCCGTATTTGGTATATCTCAGGGTCCTCCCATGTGTGCGTTGCACATCTCTTAGCCAAGATGGATTCTAGCGAAGAGGCCTATGGGTAGTTGACGTCACTTACTGTGGGGTGGCGCCCCCTCCCTTTTTGACCTCCAAGGAGCCTTTCTGCGCATGTGTTGTCAGGGAGGTCTCCTTGACTTCGAGAATGAGGACTCTGTGGTCTTTTATCTCTGATCTGGGAAGGGCCCAGCCTCCTCCATCATCCTGCTTTTATGGAGTTTCTGCTATTATGGAGTTTCTGTCCACAGGGCAGAAACTGTTCAGCCTGGGGCCCATCTATCTCCTGCCTCAAGGAGACTAGATCTGCTTAAACTTTGCAAACTCCACCTCCCACACTGCACAGGAAGGGGCCCCCATCCAGTAAATCTGCCCGTGAATTCAGTTCGTGATATCATTTACGTTCCAATTTACCCACTGATAATGATGAAAGGAGCAACCATATTCTCAATTTCTTCTTCTCTCAGAAAACTAACTGTAAGGTTTTTGTGTGTAAGGGAGGAGAAGGAAAGGAGTTGGAAGGACAGTAGCTTCTTTGCTAAATTTGGAAATAAATTCCCAGACACTCTGTAGATGAATGATTTTTGGTAATAATGAAACTTCTCCACTTTTAAGTTGAATAATATATAGTTACTGACAAAGAGAGGTTAAAAATGTTAATTAAATCCACATCTAGTCAATCAGATAGCTATTATGTAAGCTTAATTATTTAACTTTTTTTAGTTATCTCCTGCTGACTCATGTTCTCCAAGAGCTGCCTTTCGAATCACAAACTATTCTTGCCTGTCAAACTTTTCAATGCCTAGAGACATTTCTATTTCGTCTGCCCTCTCTTGTCAGACTCTTTGTGGTTTCCTCTGTCTTCCAATTAAGCGTTAACACTGATTCTTAGATAATTCATTCAAATCCACAGGAACTCAGTCGTCTAGGAAGGAATTTTAATGACAAAGGAATTCAATGCTCATTTTCTTCCTTTCATCTCTGAACATTAGGATTTACCAGGTTTTCTTTGAAACTATATGTGACTTCACTCAGCGCTGGAGAGTTGATGCCTGACCACATGGCTAGAAGGAAAGACACAGATGATTTCACGGTAGTTAAAAATTCAGAGAAATATAGATTTTGAAGCAATTTTAGAGCTTCCTTTGTGCAGCCATGTCTTTTATGGGTAGAAGCCTGAGACTCCCTAGAAGAAAAGTTTGCTGGCGAGGCTCATGCAGGAGTCCTAATTCTCAGTCAGATGACCTTTCCTCCACCATCTGCTGCTTTGGGTCTACAACTTTGGAGGCCAATGTCCACTCCAAAAAGTCAAGTTCAGGCATGGTGAGGCTGTGATATTGAACATCTTGTTTTGAGATCTTCTCTGCATTTTCCCTTCTTCCTCTTTCATTTCATCCCCTCTCTGGAGTAGTATTCTGTCTAGGGCATAGACTTTAAATCAAAGCTCAGAAGAAAACACTTCAAATGAAACCAAAAGAGCAGCAGTGTTGAGACCTTGCTTTATCTCCAGCTCCCCTGGAGCTGACCACTGAAAACTTTTCTTAAAGATAGTTTACTCTCAAGCAGCCAGCTAGCAAAACTTATTTAGAAAGGAGATACTTTCATTTAAATAGTTCGAAACCGAGTTGGCCTGGGAGAAGTGGAGAGTATCACTCATCCACATGTTACTGGCTGTTGGCCGAGATTCCTCAAGTAGGAATTATTTAGAGAAATCCAAGTGATAATGGACATGACTCTGGCTGTGAATTGAGAATTTTTACTGGGGGCATTTTTGACTAAGAGCAGAAAAACTGCTTAGATAAAACCAAATATAAAACTACTTCAACTTACTACTAATTTTTTCAATAATTCACATTTGTTTTATAAAGATAGATCCTGGTTTAACAATTTTTAAGATCATTGAAAGAATAAGAGATACTTTTTTTGATTCTCTATTTCATCTGGGCGCTCTGTTAGTGCTTCATATGAACATGAATCCTTGTATAACCTTTCAGGTAAATGTTTTCTTTCACACTTTATAGATGAAGATTTTGAGGTCTAGTAAGCCACTGTTCCAAAGTGAAGAACCTTGCTAAGTACCTTGCTAAGCTGGGGCTCAAACTCAGATCTGAGCTTTCTCCAAAGTTATCTGATGTCAGTGCTCTTTCCACTGAACAGATTTCCTCTCTTAGAGTTCATCTCAAG
Source organism: Aethalodelphis obliquidens (assembly GCF_003676395.1). Taxonomy (NCBI): domain Eukaryota; kingdom Metazoa; phylum Chordata; class Mammalia; order Artiodactyla; family Delphinidae; genus Aethalodelphis; species Aethalodelphis obliquidens. The sequence continues at coordinate 34,450,224 of NW_020837956.1, forward strand.
ACAAATCCCATGCAGCTCTGAAATTTCAGTGCAGATGCTTCTTCCTCGAGAGAGCCTCAGATGCATATCTGGACCACTTACGTGCTACTCTACATACTCATTCACAAATCATTCATTTATTCACTATCCACAGAGTGTTTGCATGTCCCAGGCACTGTGCTAGGTCCCAGAGATTAATCAGAAATTATTTCTGTCTTTAAGGAGCTCAGTGCCTTAAGCTAGATTAGATCAAGTTTCATTCATTCATTCATTCATTCATTTGCTTACTGCCTATGGATGTCCTATTGTTTCAGCACCATTTATTTATTGAAAGCCTATCCCTCCTTCATTAACTTGCTTTCAGACCTTTGTCAAAAAATCAGTCGATTCTATTTGTGTGAGTCTATTTCTGGGTTCTCTGTTCTCTTTCATTGATCTATGTCACTAATACTGTACCGCTTTGATTATTGTAGCTCTATAGTAAGCCTGACAATTGAAAAGAGTGTTTCCTCCACTTTATTGGTCTTGTTGAAGATTGCTTTAACTATTCCAGGGCTTATGCCTTTACATGTAAATTTTAGAGTAAGTTTATCTATGTCTACAAAAACCTTGCTGGAATTTTTATAGGAATTGTATTAAACTTATAGATCAATTTTTGGAAAATCGGCATTTTTATTAAGTTGACTGTTCCAACATTTATTTGGGTCTTCTTTGATTTCTTTAATCACCAATTTGATTTTCAGCATACAGATCCTGTATTGTTTTAAGTACATACTTAAATATTCTACTTCCTTTGGACGAATTGTAAATGATATAGTATTTACAATCCGTTTACCACATTTTCATGGTTAGTATATATAATTTTCTTTTATTGTTGATCTTGTATTCTGTGACCTTGCTGAAATCACTTATTAGTTCTAGAATTTTTTTGATTTTTAGATTCCTTGGGATTTTCTACATAGAAAACCGTGTCATCTGCAAATATAGAGTTTTAATTTTTCGTTTCCAATTTGTGTGCCTTTTATTTCTTCTTCTTGACTTATTGCTGTGGCTAGACCTTCCAGTACCCTCTTAAGCTGAATGTACCCTTAAGCACCTGATAACACCAAATGCTGGTGAAGATATAGAGAAACTGGATAAGTCATACATTGCTAGGGGGAATGTAATATGGTGTAACTGCTCTGAAAAACATTTTGGTGGTTCCTTAAAAAATTAAACATGCAACTATCATAGGATCCAGCAATTGTTCACTAGGCATTTCTCTCAGAGAAATGAAAATTTAAGTTCACACAAAACTTGTGAAGGTTCATAGCAGCTTCATTTTTAATAGCTAAAAATGGAAAATAACTCAGATGTCCTTCAATAGGTGAATGATTATACAAACTGTGGTACATGCATGCCAAAGTATACTAGTCAGCAAGAAAAAGAACTACTGATAAATACAACAACTTGGATGAATCTATAGTGAATTGTGTAGAGTAAAAAAGAAAAAAAAAGCCAATTCCAAAGGTTATGTACTGTAGGATTCCATTCATACAAGATTCTTGAAATGACATTTTAGAATTAGAGAACAGATTAGTGGGCCGGGGATCAAGGAGGAGATGGGTGGAATGTGGGTGTGACTATAAAGGGGCAATAGGAGGGATTCTCGTGGTGATGGAAATGTTCTATATCAGTGTTAATATCCTGGTATTGTAATACCATTTCAAAATTGTAAATCTCTGGATGTACGGTGGTAAAAGTATTGATACATGAGATCTCGCTGAATCATTTCTTATAACTGCATGTGAATTTACTATTATCTCAAATGAAAAGTTTAATTTAGAATGTCCAGTGTATGAATGTGATACAAAATGTGCAATACAAATATTAATAGTAGTTTTTACTATTATCACTATTTCTAGTATGATTGACATTAAAGAGAGGAGTTACGGAGAGATTAAACATTGAGTAAAGAATGAGAGGGAATTAAAAATAACGATCCCATTGCCAAGCCTTGGAATGACATTTTTGGTATGTGGTTGGAGATGGAGAAAGGCTGGCTAGAAAGGTCTTCTGGAGTCTGCTGTGCTCTCCCGAGGATGCCCTCCCTGGACATTCCCTTTTCATGAGGAGAGAGGCTGGTGAAAGGTGAGCTAAAGGTGCTCATCATTAATTAAGCCACATGAGGGGTGCTAACGAAGCTTCCTCAGACATTTTCTCCCTGAAGTAGCAAAGGCAGGTGTGAATTCACAGAGGTGCACATGCATTCAATGGGAGAATCAACTAGGTAGTGTCCAATCGTATGATGGAGGCCAAGAAGTGTGGGCTTTTGGAGATGATGAGGAAACACTGGAGCTGTTCTGCAGGGAGGGATCCAAGGAAGCTACATTTCACACTGGTTCTGCTGGGGAGAAGGGAGAAGAGGTGCACGGGAGCAGGTCTACAGGCTGGGTCATGGGCCAGAGGTTGTGCTGAAGCCAGGGAAAAGATGAAAGGAGTCAGATGCAATGCAGGGGCAGGAGGTCCCTGCTGCAGAAGAACGAGGCTGATTTTTTATAGGTGTTTGTAAATGAACAAAGTAGGGAGTTCTTCTACTGCAAGCTGAAGAGATTGTCTGGGGTTTCTTACAATGAGGGAGGGAGGATTCAAGAGGAGTCAGTTAAAAGGAAGATATTGGAAGATGGGTACTTAATGACTGTGTGGGATCCAGGGTTAAGAGGCCAGATTTCTTTCAGACAAAAAGAGTGCCGTCTCTTACTTTGAGATATAGAAGATGGATAAACAAGGAAAGATAATCCAGAGAAAGTTTGAGGCTTGGAGAAGTAGGCATCAAATGGGATTGAGAGTCCAGAACAATGTTCTACTTCGTGCATTCTTCTAATGGCAGAATCAACTTCTTCAAAAGTTCTCCAGAATATTCCAGTCTGAAATACTCCATTCAGAGGAAGAAAAAAAAAAAAAATCACAAGAGAAATGGCTCCCAATGGACTAAGATAATTCTTTTTTCATTTTTTATAAATTAGTTTATGGTCCGTGACATTAAGAAAATCAGTGCCATTTCTCATGTTTACATAGCATTTGCTTAGCTGAATAATTCTCCTCCAGGGTGTGAATTTCTTCATGATGGATTTGACAGGAGACATCATTAACTCAGAAAAGCCTCTCTCTTTACATGTCTGATCTCCTCCAACTTATAAACTCATACAATACTGAAGCCAGAATTCTAGTTTCACCGCCTCCTTTAAGAGATGAAGAAAATGTAGATCAAGCTAGAAGGGTTACCAAAGAAATCAGTGAGGCTAGAAACTGAATTTCTTTTTTACTGTTTTGATTCTCTTTTATGAGTCTTTGAATCAGTAAAATGACTCCAATTTAATACAGCCCTAGCCGATCAGGGTTGCTGACTCCCTTCAGTAAGTCCAGGGGTTTCTGGGGTCTGGATAATAAAAAAAAATTGAACTAATGGGATCAGAGTTGGTGGACCTCAAGATCCAAAGGAAGAGAAATGGACAGTATGGCTAAACCAGAAAAGCCATTGGGGGAGTGAGGTGGAAAATGAGATGAGGTCAGGAGTGAGGAAGATAGAAGATGGCAGAATGGAGTAAACAGACAGGTATGGAGACTTCACATGGCTCATGTGTACTGACATCCTCTTTTCTTTTTATTTATTTAAAAATTTATTTATTTATTTTTGGCTGTGTTGCGTTTTTGTTGCTGCGTGCAGGCTTTCTCTAGCTGCGCGTGCGGTCTTCTCATTGCGGTGGCTTCTCTTGTTGCAGATGTCGGGCTCTAGGTGCGTGGGCTTCAGTAGTTGCAGCATGCAGGCTCGGTAGTTGTGGCTCATGAGCTTAGTTGCTCCGCAGCATGTGGGATCTTCCCCAACCAGGCCTCAGATCCATGTCCCCTGCATTGGCAGGTGGATTCTTAACCACTGCACCACCAAGGAAGCCTTGGCATCCTCTTTTCTTTTCTTTATTTTTTTTAAATCAACACGGTAGGGACTTCCCTGGTGGCACAGTGGTTAAGAATCCACCTGACAATGCAGGGGACGTGGGTTCAATCCCTGATCTGGGAAGATCCCACCTGCTGCAGAGCAACTAAGCTCATGCGCCACAACTACTGAGCCCGCGTGCCACAACTACTGAAGCCCACGCGCCTAGAGCCCATGCTCTGCAACCAGAGAAGCCACCTCAATAAGAAGCCTGTGCACTACAACAAAGAGTAGCCCCCACTCACTGCAACTAGAGAAAGCCTGTGCACAGCACCGAATACCCAACTCAGCCAAAAAAGAAAAAAATCAACATGGTAGACCATGCAGGCATGAACCTACATAGTATGTGCCTGCAATTTGCCAAGCTTGTTAAAGATGGAAGGAAATAGAAAGCATTGAATACTTGACTCTCTAGTCCCAATGCCCTGTTATTGGCTTCATTTTGGCATATTTGAATCAATCTTGAGCACTCTGGACAAATGGGACTGGACTGAACTCTGCCACAAATTCACTGGGTGACCTTAGGTGTTACCTTTCTCCTCTCTTGGCAGAGGAAATGAAGGTATTAAACTGGTCCCTGGGGACCTATTCACTCCTGGAATGCTGTCATTGTTTCTGGACAAGATGGTCAGGCTAAGCATAACTGGTAAATTCCATGAACCCCATTTTCTCTTTCACCCCAGCCCCCAGATATTTCAGCTCCCTATGGGGTGAGTTCCAGATGCCACGAAAGGATCACCTCTTCTCCCACTCTGATGTTCCTCTGAGAGATACAGCAGCCAGAATTCCTTCCCTAGCTGTTACCAGGATACATTTTATTCCCCATGCTCTTAAAATTCTCAGTGCTAGCATCCTGAGCTGGGATGAGAAGCTGGCATGGCAAACATCATGCAGAAGGAGTGGCTTGTGTCTGCTCTTTGCCTCTGTCTGATTTTCACAAGATGCCCTTGTCTTGGCATCATGCTATAGTGAGTGACCTCTGAGGTCTCACCATGAAGGGAACAATTGCATAACTGGAGCAGTTATGCTGAAGGAAACAAAAACATAAGGAGATGAGCCTGCAACCTGTAACAGAGAGGAAGTAGTGAGCACAACAGAGAGATTCCACACGTTCCACTGTGGACCCAGCATCACAGCACGGCACAAGTATATTTTGAGGAAACCTTCCAGCTTATGCAAATACAGTCTTCTGTCATACCCCATTGTCTTCTTCCGCGAATACAGGTACAGTGATTTTGAGTTTCTGCCACACACCTTTAATTTATATTATAAAATTTAATAATTTTACGTTGTCCAGGTACTTGTACAAGATCTATTTCATGCCATTTAACATAACTGAAGAAAACTTAAAAAAAAGAGATTTGGTTCATCTAGAAATGAATTCTGGCCTGGCAGTATTGACAGGGAGATTCTGGTCAAGTGGCTTTCTCTCTCTGGACTTCAACTCCCAAATAAATGAATTGATTTTATCTTTCATTTGTTCATTAAAATTCTATGAGTGTCACCCATGTCCCAAGTGCTGGGAAAATAAAATAAAGCTATCGCCTTCAAAGACAAATCTTCACTTATTAAATGATAGATATTGACTGCAAGGTTGTGAGTCTCTTCTCTAAAGTCAGGCAATCAAACCATGGATGGGGTTATAATGTTGTTTTAGGTCCATGGGTCATCAGCAGGCCCTGAATACTGTGGAAAGAAGAGAAGCTTTGTCTCATAGATGGCCTGGGCTCCATCCTGCCTCTGACCTCTACCAGCAGTGTGACCTGTGGCTATGTGTGTATGACAGCACTTCGTTAGCTACAAAGCGATGACAAATGTCAGGGATGATCTATACAGGAAGAACTTGCTTATAGTAGAGGACAAACTGATATTTCGAAAACTAATCTCTCCTTGATTGCTCAGGTTCAAGATTGACCAAGATTTTGTATCTAGTTAAATTTTTTGTTGAACGGTATTTTTAAAGTTTTATTTGGACTTTTTATGATCCAGTGACTTTTGGCAAGGTATCCACAGAAACGAGCTACAACTTGGTGCAAAATTTGGGCTCCAGGTATATGCAAGAAACGTTCCTAAACGTAGTTCTTGGGAATCTTGTTGGAAGAGCATCTAGAAATAATGGATTCTAGCCGCAACATTTTCTGGTGAAGAAAATGGAGTCCAGAAGAAAGCTAATGATTTTCTCTGGATCACATAGGAATTTGACCCATCTGGCAACTCCCAGATCTTGTGGTTCCCAGTTCAGTGTCTGTTTGATTATTCTACATTCCCTTATTACATAGCTTTTTCTTTTATTTGTTACTCTGGACTAGAATTAGAGATGGACAATCCCAATGCTCTTCCAAATAGCTCCCTATGTATGTTTGAATCTACTAATTCTTTTTTCAGATTTATTTAATTTATTTTTATTTTTGGCTGCTTTGGGTCTTCGTTGCTGCACGAGAGCTTTCTCTAGTTGCGGCGAGTGGGGGCTACTCTTCGTTGCAGTGCACGGGTTTCTCATTGCGGTGGCTTCTCTTGTTGTGGAGCACAGGCTCTAGGCATGCGGGCTTCAGTAGTTGTGGCACGAGGGCTCAGCAGTTGTGGCTCACAGGCTCTAGAGCACAGGCTCAGTAGTTGCGGCACACGGGCTTAGTTGCTCTGCGGCATGTGGGATCTTCCTGGACCAGGGCCCGAACCCACGTTCCCTGCATTGGCAGGCGGATTCTTAACCACTGTGCCACCAGGGAAGCCCTGTATCTATTGATTCTAATGCCGAGTTAGGATATCATCTTTGTTACTGGATTTATTCGAGAGATTGGATTACGTTGGATGGGAGTTGGTGAGATAGATGTTCATTATAACCCTTCTAACATTCCTGAATGATAAGAACTTATTCCAAATCCAACAGACATCATGGATGACTTGATCACTGAGTAGGAGAAGCAAACAAACAAACATTTGTGTGTCCTCATGGGAGGGAGACCTAAATTTGCATCATAGCTTCACTATGCCTGTCTGAACTTAGGTTAGTTACTTGACTTTTCTGAGATTTCTTGCTCAAAAATGCCCACAGAGCAAGGATGGTTTATTAATTTTCTTAATCTGCTATAATAAATCATCACCAATTTGGTGGCTTAACACAAACAAAAACTTATTCAAAAGTCTGAACTTCAGTGGGGACAGTCTCCCTCTGGGAACTCTAGGTGGAGAAGCTATTTCCTGTATCTTTCAGCTTCTGATGGCTTTCCTGGCATTCCTGGGCTTGTGGCCACACCACTCCAATCTGCACCTCCATCTTCACATCACCTTTTCCTCTGTGTGTGTGTTGTAAGGACATTTTCATTGGCTTTAAGATGCACCAGATAATCCAGGACGATTTCCTCATCTCAAGATCCTTAACTAAATTACTTCTGCAAAGACTCTTTCTCCAAATAAGGTAGCATTCCTAGGTTCTGGGATTTACATGTGAGCATATATTTTTAGGGACTGACCATTTAACCTACTACAGAAAGTGTGAAGATTAAATGCATAAGCCTAGCGTCTGGCACACAGAGATAGGGCTCCACTAATGTTGGTGGTCTCCTAGCCCAGCATTTAGCGAAAATTTAGTTGCCTATTTTTCTTTAAAAGTGGAAAGTGATTTTCTGCCTAGATAATTTGGTTAATGCAGCTGCCACTTAGGGAGCAACCGCTACGAAGCTGGAAGTTTTCAGGCATTGCCTGACTTAATCCTCACAACTGCAAGACTAGGAACTTAGGCTCAGCGAGGCTCAATCTTTTGCATGAGCTCAGTCTGTGCATGGCAGAGCCTGGAGTCCATCCCAGGCTGGCCTGCCCACTGCCTGTGGTGTACCAGTCTGTCTCTTCCACTAGGAAAGTAATTGGCTGAACAGACCCAGTGCTCAGTGAATTCGGGCTCCTCAAAAAGTATTCCTCTTTGAAGGCAACAAATGAGAGTCCACAACCTGCCTTTTCATTCCGATTTCTAGGCCATTTCATTCTAGATGGGGAAAGGCCTCTGAAAGTATTCTGAACTTTTTCCTCCTGTGCATCTTCTATTCTGAGTCATCTGTGTGTGCAGTATGATTAGACTATTCATCAAATTCTTAATAAAAACGTTTTCTGAAAGGGTGCCCACCATGAATTATGGAATACTTACTTTCACTTGCCTCATCTCATTTGAAAACGTGGTGCGCCATGATTAAATATCTCTGCCATGAGCATTTGGGCTTTTCAGAAGAGCAGTACATTGAGATTTACTGAAGTGTTTGGAGAAAGTTCTGATAAAACAGTAGACCGTGGAATCTGCAGCTCAGTGAATTGAGCTGACAGAAAACAACATTCAGAGGTCTGTGGGTTCCGAGGCCGGGGATGATTTTCACATCTGATGAGTCTTCTCTGTGTTGGTGTGCCTCATTCTCATTCTATCTGTGGGGCCTCATGAATGTCAGGGAGGTAATTGAAGACGGGAGGATAAGGCTGCTTTAGACTAAGAGTCCATCTTCCTGGAGTCCTCTTGGTCTGAATTAGGGATAGACAGCCCAGAGTGAGGCAGCAACAGGTTGCTTAGGTCTGCATTGGTCAATTAAATTTTGGATGAGTGCATGTGAATCTGAGCACTGTACTCTGTAGGGGCACGATGAATGGATTATTCAGAGAAAAGATACCAGGATTGGGTGGTAACTGGAAACCAAGTTATAGGAGATGCTGTTGAAGAGAATGATGGTGGATCTCCAATACCCAAGTTCAGGAATCTGAAAGAGTAGACAATCTGCTAAATCTCAGGGGGTAAATGAGAACCAAAATATGTGAAAGATGCAAGAAGACCTACAAAGGGTAAGCAACAGCATCCAGGCTGGTACCCACCAGTTGGACCCAATAAATATTTGTTCAGTGAATAAATGAATGAACATAAATGGAAGAGGCTTTGGTGTGGAAAGATTGGATTTCTGAGTCAAATAAACTGAGATTTGATCTGCCATTGCTTAGCTGTGTGTACTTGGTTGAGTCATGTCTGAGTTGATTTCTATTCTTTAAAATGAGGACAGTGGAACTTACTTCCCAACGCTGTTATGCAGCTTAAGATTAGACGAGATCAAACACTTTTTTGAGCCCTGGTTAGTCTCAGAAGGAGCACAATTAGTGGAGCTAAAGAAAGAGGAAAATTAGATCAAAACAAGAGCAGATGTGGCCAGTGTAAGAGCTGTGTCGTCAGGGACATTTCATGGGGGAAAATGGCTGAGACGGGCCACCAGTGGCACCACTGAGTAACCCATGTGTGTGATGATGACTCTATGCCATTCAGAAAGTGTGATAGTAAAAAAAAAGTAAGACATGTGGAATTCATCAGGGGAGTGTTCTTTAAAAGCTGGGTTTAAAAAAATGTTTAATGTGTTTCATTTATTCTTTTATTCATGCTTTCACCCTAAACAAGATAGAAATAGTTTTTAGGAACTTTTCTTAAGTGTAGCGGCTCCTTCCTAAAATGAGGAATAATACCTTAATTCTTCAATTGTGTGATGCGTGTTCACTGTGTTTTTATGAGGCCAAGCACTACTCCATTTGTTCTTTCTGGATTTCTTTTGTTTGTTGGTTTTGTCTTTGGCTGCACCACGTGGCATGCGGGATCTTAGTTCCCCAACCAGGGATCGAACCCTCAACCCCTGCAGTGGAAGCACAGAGTCTTAACCACTGGACTGCCAGGGAAGTCCCAAACACTACTCCATTTGAATAAGCAGTTTCTGTTTCCTGAGTATGAAATTAGAGGAATGCAATGTTAATTCTCAATTAACATTAACTATAAAACCATGTCATTTTTTTTTTTTCTCCCATCAACGGCATGGTCAAGGTTAATAGGGCAGCCAGGATTCTTGATGACTCTACCTCCCAGACTCAACCCTTCTTCCTGCTTAGACCCCATGCCCCAGAGGTTTTGGCAGCTTCCTGATTCTTGATGACTCTGGAAAGCTTTTTCCTGACTCTGCCAAGCTTACTTCCTTCTTTTTTGTTGTGTTTACTGAATCATCTGCTCACTTCCATTACAGCACAAATAAAATAATAGTAAAATCTCTTTTTTTTTTACATCTTTATTGGAGTATAATTGCTTTACAATGGTGTGTTAGTTTCTGCTTTATAACAAAGTAAATCAGTTATACATATACATATGTTCCCATATCTCTTCCCTCTTGTGTCTCCCTCCCTCCCACCCTCCCTATCCCACCCCTCTAGGTGGTCACAAAGCACCGAGCTGATCTCCCTGTGCTATGCGGCTGCTTCCCACTAGCTATCTATTTTACGTTTGGTAGTGTATATATGTCCATGCCACTCTCTCACTTTGTCTCAGCTTACCCTTCCCCCTCCCCATATCCTCAACTCCATTCTCTAGTAGGTCTGTGTCTCTATTCCCGTCTTACCCCTAGGTTCTTCATGAAATTTCTTTTTCTTAGATTCCATATATATGTGTTCACATATGGTATTTGTCTTTCTCTTTCTGACTTACTTCACTCTGTATGACAGACTCTAGGTCCATCCACCTCACTACAAATAACTCAATTTCGTTTCTCTTTATGGCTGAGTAATATGCCATTGTATATATGTGCCACATCTTCTTTATCCATTCACCCGATGATGGACACTTAGGTTGCTTCCATCTCCTGGCTATTGTAAATAGAGCTGCAATAAACATTTTGGTACATGACTCTTTTTGAATTATGGTTTTCTCAGGGTATATGCCCAGTAGTGGGATTGCTGAGTCATATGGTAGTTCTATTTGTAGTTTTTTAAGGAACCTCCATACTGTTCTCCATAGTGGCTGTATCAATTCACATTCCCACCAGCAGTGCAAGAGTGTTCCCTTTTCTCCACACCCTCTCCAGCATTTATTGTTTCTAGATTTTTTTGATGATGGCCATTCTGACCGGTGTGAGATGATATCTCATTGTAGTTTTGATTTGCATTTCTCTAATGATTAATGATGTTGAGCATTCTTTAATGTGTTTGTTGGCAATCTGTATATCTTCTTTGGAGAAATGTCTATTTAGATCTTCTGCCCATTTTTGGATTGGGTTTTTTTTTTGTTGTTGTTATTGAGCTGCATGAGCAGCTTGTAAATTTTGGAGATTAATCCTTTGTCAGTTGCTTCATTTGCAAATATTTTCTCCCATTCTGAGGGTTATCTTTTGGTCTTGTTTATGGTTTCCTTTCAAACTACCACTGGCATTTTTCACAGAACTAGAACAAAAAAATTCACAATTTGTATGGAAACACAAAAGACCCCGAATAGCCAAAGCAATTTTGAGAACGAAAAACAGAGCTGGAGGAATCAGGCTCCCACCTTCAGACTATAGTACAAAGCTACAGTAATCAAGACAGTATGGTACTGGCACAAAAACAGAAATATAGATCAATGGAACAGGATGGAAAGCTCAGAGATAAACCCAGGCACATATGGTCACCTTATCTTTGATAAAGGAGGCAGGAAGGTACAGTGGAGAAAGGACAGCCTCTTCAATAAGTGGTGCTGGGAAAACTGGACAGGTACATGTAAAAGTATGAGATTAGAACACTCCCTAACACCATACACAAAAATAAGCTCAAAATGGATTAAAGACCTAAATGTAAGGCCAGAAACTATCAAACTCTTAGAGGAAAACAGGCAGAACACTCTATGACATAAATCACAGCAAGATCCTTTTTGACCCACCTCCTAGAGAAATGGAAATAAAAACAAAAATAAACAAATGGGACCTAATGAAACTTAAAAGTAAAATCTCTTTTACTAGTGCCTAGAATATAGCAGACACTACATCACAGGTTCTGCATATATCGACTCATGAAATCCTTTCAACAACCTTGAGAGAAGATATTATTATTTGCATTTTACAGATCTAAAGCTTCCAGGGCTTAGGAAGCCTTGCTAATAATAATCACTCAGTTAATGAAAGGCAGACCCTGAACTTGAATGGAGGTTTTCCTGGATCCAAAGTTGTTTTCCTCAACTTTAACATGATATTGTGTCTCTTTCCACTAGGCTGTGAACATTTTTCAGGGCAGATATGGACTGTAATTTACTTCTGTGTCTTCATTGCCTTCAAGGGGGCTATACTAGATGCTCAGGAAATGTCTTTAGTATCATGAAAGGTGCTTCTGAAATAGATGGCTCCTAGGAAGGAACTGAACACAAATCACACACACACAGAAACAAACACATACACAGACACACACACAGAGACAGAGACACACCCAGATACACAGAGAACTACACACAGAAACAGAAACACACACACAGTGACATAAACACATACAAACACACACACACACACACACACACACACACACACACACACACACACACGCAGCCCATTAAGGAAACTTTTTTTTATAGCCTAACATAATGAATAGAGAAAGTCCCTGATGATCGTCCAGAAGGTCCCCGATGACTCAGTGACCTGGTTTCTGACCTGCCTAGCACCTGCGAGAGGGTTAAGTTGCAGCACTGTTGAAGCTGCCCAGTCAGCCCACTGCGTCTCCGAGGACTGAGTTTTCATGCAGTCAGTGACTGGGAGTTTTCCCTTGCGCGTTGGTGAGTGTGGCTTCCGACGAGATGGAAATAGGTCTGTTTATGTTTAAGGTTGCCCAACTCATAGCCACTTCCAGCACCAGTGAGCAAAAGCAGGGAACATAGGAACGAGGTGCAGGACAAAGGGGAAGGGAGAGGAATGCTGTGTTCAAAGCTCAGCCTAGGTCAGGGTTACACTGCAGCTCAGATTGAAAAGTTCTTTTACTGCAATGCAGTTTGCTATGTTTTCTCTCAACAAACTCCATCTAACAATTTATTAGCTTTTGCCTCAGTCTGTGCCACCATTATCCCCTTCTTCATGAAACTAAGAAGATAAAACATGAAATTGCTGTTGGTTGAAGTATCCATTTCCCAGGGCTGCTGTAATAAATGACCACAAGCTAGGTGGTTCATAACACCCCACGTGTATTCACTCAAGAAGTCGGCAGGACCTGAGGCAATCTGTATGCTCAAGGGCACAGTTTGTTCCTGTTGCAGGTGGCCCAGGCGTTCCTTGTCTTGTGGTCATATCGCTTCCATCTCTGCCTTCAAGGTCACGTTACCCCCTCCTGATCTCCTATCTTTCAGGATATATGTAGTTGCATTTAGGGCCCATGCATACAATCCAGGGTAAGGTGCAATGACTCTTTCTCCAAATAAGGTAACATTCATAAGCCAGGGGTTCAGGACACAGACATATAATTCCGGGGGCCACCGTTAAGTCAACTTCAGTTCATACAGTGTCACCTGAATTACCTGGGAACGTGTTCAAAAGACGCATCTCTAGACTCAGGTTTAGAAGACATGGGGTCAGGAACCTGAATTTAGTATGAGCTCCCTGAATGAATCTCATAGCTCAGCCAGATTTGGCAAACCCTGCCTGGAGCTTAGACCAATACATCGTTCATTTAAGAAGTCTCCAGAATGATCTTTCTAAAACAGAGATCAATAGCATATCACTTCTCACGTTCAATCCTCCACTGTTCCACATACTTCCTAACCTCCCTCCTGAGGCTCCACATACAGAGGGTGCTCTAGCCATGCAGGACCCTTCGTAATTCTGAAGGCGCAGCATCTTCTCTTATCTCTGGAGGTGCAACATCTTCTCTTATCTCAAATTCGTGACATCTGACCTCCCCTCTATTCAGAACCTTCCCTCCCCACCTTTAGTTTTATTTACTCTTCTGTGTATTTCAGCATCGATTTCAGGTAAATCCTCCGTGGTACCAGACGAGGTTTGGTGGTCCTGCTGTTTACTCTCACCAACTCTGGGTTCACATCCCCGTCACAGAAGTTAGCACATCAGACTAGGATGGCATGGTTATTTCTCCCTCTCTCCCCTTAGGTTGTGAGCTCGTTGAGGGCCAGAACCGTGTCTCACTCCCATTTATTTCTCTAGTACTTGGCAGAGGGTGTGTGACATGTCATAGGGATTCAGAATATGTTTACCATAAAATGAAGAATGAATGATTCCTCCTTATATCAAGTTTCCCTCTCTCTCAAGGTCTTTACCAAATTTTCTGAGTATGCTCATTCCAAAGAGAATTTTGTTTAAAGAGAAAAAGCCCAGGGTTTCAGATTGCATTGCATTAAAAACAAAAGTCATGTTGTTCTTTTCTTTTTTTTTCATTGGTGGCCTCATATCCCTTTAATTTGGATGGGATTGTTTACAAAACCTATTTACATATTCATCTCACATACCAGTCAAATGAAGTAGGCAGGGCGGTTATTAGTATCTTCATTTCACCCATGAGAACATAGATCCAGTTAGATCAATTGACTTATCCAGGGTCACCCAAGCATTCCGTGGTGAAACCCACATTATCTGACTCAAAGACAGCAGAATTTGCACTATCCAAGTTTGGAACTTAAGATGCCTGTTAAAAAGTATACTAGGAATGTGTTACTGGAATCAGGCTGATCTGTGATGGGTACAGAATATGCAGTAGCAGAGATGCATCAGGATGATGCAAAGGGAGGGACTGATGGTGGGACTGGGGGGCCAAAGTCTCCCTGACCCAGTTACCCAAGGGACAAAGCAAAGTGCTGTTGACAAAGTGCAGTGTTGGCTGTGCTGGGTACAATTCTAGCCCGAGCTCAAGTAACTCTGGCTGAAGGTGGCTATCTTTAAATCCTTCAACACAAGTCTGAATATCTGGAGTTGAAGAAGAAAGGTAGAAGGGCATAGGGCTAGTCGGCCGGAGGTCAGTTTCCCCTCTAGCCAGATGTGGACAAAGCAGGAAGAGCAATGCCCCTGTGTCTGACCTTTGCAGGCACGGTGACCCACCCACTGGTAGACCTGACTCAGTTCGTGATCAGTTAGGTTAGTACCGCTCCTTGGGGGAGGGACGAGAAAGGGGGCATAGGGAGACTTCTGGGGAGTTTCCCCAACTCACGTTGGATCCCGATGACCAGTTTGGTGGTTCCTTCATTTGGAGAAGCCCGGGACAGTCAGGGGTAGTACAGCAGGTGGTCCTTCACAGCTGTGCATTCAGAAATAACAGAACAAAACAGGAGACTAGGAAGCAGCAGTTTGATTACATGGCCCTTGGCGCCTTGCAACAAATAATATCTTGGTTTGTAGAGGTGTGGTCTGGAAAATGGGCCATGCTCACCCAGGCAATGCCCAGAGATGATCCATTGTAATGGAAAGACGATATTGGATCTTCCACTTACGTTGATCTTGTATCCTCTCCTTTTTGACATTTTTGTATTTTTTTGTGTCAGTTCAATAATGAACATGACATTTTTGGGTGCAGTAGTTGGAGTATATAATATATAAACAAATAAATATGTGTATAAAAAGGTAAAACTAAGATCATTTGTATATTACTGGTCTAGAGATACAAAGTCAATCAACCACGTATTCTAAGCCAGGCTGGAATGCTCTAATTCAGTGACTCCCAAACACCATTCCATAAATCTGCTTTGATTTGGCTTCATGAGAATAACTGTTAAAAACACAAAATTTCAGGTGCCACTTCTAGAAATTCCATAGTTCAGAGTGGGGCCCAGCAAGCTTCATTCCCTGCCTTGTCCTCAGGTGGTTCCACTGCAAAGCCAGGGATGCTCCTTTCTGGGCCTTGGTTCTCCGGAGGTACAGCAGAGAAACCGGGCAGACGAGAGCCTAAAGCCATTTCTCTCCTTGATGCTCTGTGAGTCTATCAATTTAATTTATATGGAGGAAAGGTCATGGCACCCAGAATCTGGAAAGCCGGATGCTAATTTCTACATTTTCATTCATTCACCTTCTGACATTGCCTCTGGGCATCTCAGTTCCCTTATCTGTTGGATAGAAACAACAGTTAGCATTTACTCAGTGCTTACTGAATGCCCGGCATTCTAAACAGTGAATGTCTAGTAACTTATCTAATACATCAACTTTATGAGGCAATAAACTTATGTTTATTATCACTATTTTGTAGATGGGGAAATTGGAACAGAAAAGATGAAGTATCAATAGTTCACCTAAGGACACACAGGAAGTAGATGTTATGAGCAGGTTATAAACCCTGTTAATGGTCCCTAGAGCCCACACTCTTAAACACAGTGGTATTAGCAAGATGTAATAAATTAACCTATAGGAGAATGCCACACCAATGACTAGAATCCAATGGTTAAAGAATTCCGTGATTCCAATCTAAATGGGAACAGGGAGTTATTTATATGCCTGGTTTGCTGTGTCAGATTCATCTAGTGGCCTGAGCATGGTGCTGTGGGAAGGATCCAGAGCTGGGCATCAGGGACCTGGGTTCTAGCCCTACCCTGTCATAAAATCAGTGAGCCAATCACTCCCTACTTGTGCCTTTCAGCTTCCCCATCTGTATGACATGCTAAGGTGCCTTCTGGCACTAAGGATCTATTCTCTGTTTGTTGCCTGTAGGTAAAATTTTGAAAAACATGCTTATTTGAGGTGGAAACCGTGACAATGCCAGTCACAGCTCGGTTTGCTTTGCTGGAAGGTATTTGAAAAGACTGCATGTACCCATGACAGAGGCCAAGACAGCCCACGTCTGAAGCCTTGCCCATTCTGTTCCTTTGCATTGTCAGCTCCCACACTGTCAGTTTCCATGGAGTGATGGGCACTAGAGGGCCTGAAGCATGTTCAGCTACAGGAGCCGTGGGGCTGTCAGGAGATGTAAGGAGCCTAACAGACATCAACCAGGGAGCCCTGAGGCCTAAAGTCTCCTCCTGGGAGCAACTCCCCGTGGTTTAACAATGATCTTCTTTGAAGCCCTCCCTCTATTTAACAAAAACCTTTCCTTTTATTGTTTTGAAAATGTCAGAGGGAGCTTGAAACCTGTATGAAGGATGAGGGAGAATTACAAAAGTAGTGTCATGACCCTGAAGACAGAGATCTTCTGAATAGGACCATTAATTTACTCAGTAAGCTTGGACTGGTCATTTTTCTATCCTGGACTCATAACCTTTATGAGTTAGTAGCATTTTTTAAATAAATGAAGAAATGAACAAACAACAGCTCACCACCATCATCTCACACACCTGTAAGGCAGGTGTTAAGATGCACGCTACTGAGGACCAGTTGAAGCTCCTGGAGGTTAATGACTTAGCGCAGGTTACCCAGCAGGTAGGCAAAGATCTAGAGCTAAGTCCAGATCTCCCAGATTTTCTTTGAGGCCTTGTCTACTGTACCCTGGCTGCCTCCCTGGAGCTGGATAACTCAACTAGGCTGTAACCATGTGTTAAGCCCCATCTTCCCTTTCATGGTCTGAGTGCGGTGTTGTGTCACTGGACACAAAGGGCTCTTTCACCAGCTGCCTCCACTGAGGACCACCCAGGACAAAGTCAGTTTCAGCCACAGCTGGACAAATTTAGGTCAGATCTGGAGAAGAATTTCCTGGCAGGGCAGTTACAATGGGACAAGTTCTTAAGCAAAGTTGTAATTTTCATCTTTGGAGGATAAGAAAATCAGAGCAAGTTTCCTCTGTGTCAAAGGAGCAGAGGCTTTAACATTGCAGCCTCTTCATATCTCTTTATACCAGACAAGTCCTTGAAGCCTAGAAGACAAAAAACTTGCTACAAGAAGAAAAGAAGTTGCCTGGTGTAGTAGACAGAGGGGGTCAGTCTGCAAGTATTTATCAAACCCTCAGTGTATATCTTGCATTCTCTAGATGCTGGGGTTAGAGCAACAAATGAGACAGGGTCTCCATCCAGATAGAGATTTGATTCTCATGATGGGAGACAAACTCATAAATGAATAAGATGATATCCTATACCAATGAGACTAGGAAGATAAAATACGATAATTTGAAGGAGAGACTTGGGGCTGCCTTAGCTGGGTGGTCCAGGTGGTCCAGGCCCTCCACTTCTGAGGAAGTATCTTTGGAATTGTGACCTGGAGGATGAAAAAGCAGCAACCAGGTGGACATATAGGGGAAAAGCATTCTCAGCAGAAGGAATAATAAATGCAGAAGTTTGAAGCCCAGCAGACCTGTTGTGGTATATTCCACTTACTAGCTGACTGTTCCTCTCAGAGCCTGAATTTCCTCATCTGTAAAATGGGTCAGTATCAGCACCTATTCATTGGTTTACTGAGAAGTTTAAATGAGAAAAAAAGATGCTCAGAAATAAAACAAGACAGAGTCCCTGCCCTTCGGGAGCTCACAGTACAAGCAATGAGGAGGAGATGCAAGCAACTCAATTTAGAAGAAATAAATATGAAATATATGATAAATGATAATCAATATCATCAAAGTCCAAAGTGCTTGTCCCTCCTAACATACAGACCTACTGTTGTTATAATCTATTGTTCAAATCATAAACCTATAAGGAGAGTGAGCCAATCTCTGCTGGAAAATCTTTCTCCGCCCTGGGGCATGTCTAATGCTCTATATACCCCAGTGTCCCCTATACCCAGGAAGCTCGGTGACAATTTTTAAGACATCAATCAGCAAGAGTAACCTAAGAAAGAAGAAAAGAAGTATTAACCCTGAGCTCCGGGTGTTTGCAGTCATAAGTAATAAACATGCACACCTTTGTCTTCTTGCCTGGAGGGATGTTCTCCTATGGATGACTGAGATTGTCTAGTGTTTCATTTTAAAGAATACTTCTCGCCTTCCCAGACAATTAAAGGCTACAGTTCATGCTGATTATAGCTTTATTCTGGGGACTCCATTTTTTTCACCTCCAAAAACAGTGCTTATTTCACTTTTGGATACACATGATACAGTTTCATTTGATGGCAGTATTGAATGTCTTTATAAGAGCTTGCACGCTGTCATAGCCGGGAGATTATATACCAGGGAGGACTGTGAAATCAATTGAAGAATTATCTCCTGAAGAAAAACAGTGCTGCCCTAGGAGGTGGTGGAATTGACTGTTCTATAATAAGGAACAGAGCTCAGGCAGCACTTGGATGGAGAACTTTCAACCATACCTGATATGTCTCTGCAACTGGCATTGGTGCTTTGTCCTGTTCGTGCTGCGTCTGCACAGTATATGAAGGGGCGGGGCTGCCTCCATCATGGGCCACATAATGTGCTCTAACTATAAACCACCTGTGACCTTGACAGCAGTCCTGAGAGGGAGGCCTCAGATCATTCCTACTGAGCAGTAAATAAATGCAGTCAGAGGGGTTCAACTTGATCGTGATCACATGGGTGGTAAGGGGTGGAAAGAATTCCTAGCCTGTGTTCTTTTTTTTAGGTGATGCCACATATCCTGAAGTGTTTTGAATAAAGTGTAAGATTCAATTCAAATGCATATAAGGATGGCCATCATTTAATCGGTACCATGATTGCACCCATATTTGGTCATTACAAAGACAACTGAATCCTTTTCTGAGAATGCAAATCCTTTTCGACATGCTTTAACCGTAGTTGCCTCTTTACGGGGACGTTTGCTGTGCATTTATACATATCCTACGGTCTGCCTGACATGACTTTCTCCTTCTACCCCTGCCTTCTGGTAAATCCCTTGTATCCTTTCTGAAAATTTCCAGGTAGAGGTAATTACTCTAACCTCTGCTCGCAAAGTGCCTGCCCCTCCCATCACCCTGAACTGTGTGAGCCTTCCTTACAGTCTACGTCAAAACTCAGTTTCACCTCAACAGCCAGTCTGCTTGGGGGGCGGGGACAGGACTGGGCACAGTTCATCTTTGCTCTACAATCGCCAAGCACAGGGTCTGCACACAGTAGGCACAGTGGGTACATGCTTGAAGCTGAAAGGGAGGACGGAGGGAGAGAGGCAGAGCCATGTGTCCGCCCCCTTCACCCATGTGGATTCAGATAACTGAGGCAGAAGAAAATACCCCAGGATTACTATAGCAAAAGGCAGCCGTGGTGGGTGTGTGGGAGCAGAGGGCCGACCAGGGTATTTCAGAGTCCTCAGAAAGGCTGAGAGCTCGCTGCACTGGTCCATCCCTGGGCCAAAGAATTGGTGCTCCTTTCACAGGCATTGATCAAATTCCAGGAGGGCATCTCCGTAATCTGCACATTCCAGTGGGTTTGTTATCAACCTTCTGGTGACAGAGGGGTGAGTGAACGCAGGAGGCCCTCGTGTAGTGGGGAATGTTACAAATGCCTGGCACCAGGCTGAGCTCCTAAAATGTACCCTCTCCAGCAAAACGTCCTCCTTGGGGCTTCCCTGGTGGCGCAGTGGTTGAGCGTCTGCCTGCCGATGCAGGGGACACAGGTTCGTGCCCCGGTCCGGGAAAATCCCACATGCCGCGGAGCGGCTGGGCCTGTGAGCCATGGCCGCTGAGGCTGCGCGTCCGGAGCCTGTGCTCTGCAACGGGAGAGGCCACGACAGTGAGAGGCCCGCGTACCGCAAAAAAAAAAAAAAAAAACAAAAACGTCCTCCTTGAGCACAGTGTGTGAAAGTGAGAAAGGACAGGAGGTGGCCTTGAGTCCCCGAGATGCCAGCCCTCCCTGCTGGGCCCTATACTGTATGAAACACATGACACAAGCCACCCCTGAGACGGGCACTGCCATTGCCCTTGTTCCTTGATGAGGAAAACGACTTTCAGAGAGATTAGGTAATTCACCGCAGCCAGTGGGCGAAGGCAGAATTCATACCCAGGTCAGCCTGACCCACCCCTGTTCTTTCCATCTCCCCGTTCTCCTTCATTTCTGGAAATGTTTTCCTTTCTTAAATATCTGGAGAACATATAGACATTAAATATTAAACTATATAGCATTTTCCCCTGTTTGATATGTATTTTTCATAGTCTACTATGTGAAGACACACTTCAGGGCACTTGGGCATCACAGGGAATCATTTGATGTGGGATCTACCTTTGGGTACTTGCCATATAATTGGGGATTGAATCAAAGGAAGAGAAGAGGTCGGAGAATAGCGAGAGCTTGTCATCACGGGCCTGAGTCAGTGAAACAGGCATGAGTTCTGGAAGGAGGGGCCAGAAGAGGCCAATTCGCAGTAGCAGGAAGCTGAGGACAGGCTTCCAGAAGATCAAGAGATCCGGGAGGACACCTGTGTATGGCCGGCTGCTTGGTTCCATCTTCATTTTCTTAACAATCGTAAGCCCTTTGGCTTTTGTGATTTACATATGTATTTTTTTTTCTTTTAACAAGGAAAATACAATGTCAGTCCAAGAGTGTTAGCAGAGCTTTATGAAAAAGGTGATTTCAAATCGTTCTGTGTTTGGCGAACTTAGTGGCTCTGTCTCGACTCAACCACCACCAGGACGGGGGGCGGTGGGGGATGTCCCCTGAGAGCTGCGTCCCAGTTTTAGATATAATCTCATTGATGCCAGTGTTGGAAGATCCCCTTAGAGATTAACTAACTTTCCCAGGGGAAGAAAGACCTCCAGAGAAATAACTGGCCTGGGGTACCTCACTGATCTTTGGATCCAATCTCAACATTTCCCCATGGAGGAAACTGAGGCCCAGGGGAGATGGACGTAGCTTCCAACTCTTGGTCGAGACGATGTTATTCGCTTGGTCTTCTACATTGTTAAACATCATTGTCATTCAGTACGCTGTAGTAAGAATTCTCCATGTCAGTTTCTGAGCTATTGGGCTCAGATAAGTATAATGTATCTTTATGAAATTTCATACCAAAATCTTTTACATAATCAGCATTAATCCACCCATAAATGTAAAATACGGAGCCACGGTGAAAAAGTTTATGCAACGTTCTGTGCGCTGTTTACACAGATATTCTGGGGAGGGGAAAGGGAGGTGTTTCTGGAAAGTGGTAATTTTCTCAAAACTTTGATATGTTGATTATTTTTCCTTCAGGATAAATATAATTGATCAACTCACACTGAAAAAAATACATATGCTTTAGAAATTGTCATGGATTATGGGGTTAGATAATTCTAGATATATGGATTCTAGTAGAACTACTGCCAGAAAGGTTTCTCATTCCTGGAGCTCTGTTGTCTCGTATGTAATGAACACTTACTGCATGGAAGGCATGGGGTTAGATACTGAGCACTGACTTGGGGAAAAATACCAGGAATGGATACTGCTCAGGGTATGCGAGAGGAGAGATCACCATGGGACTGAGACCCACAATACAATAATAATACAATAAGTGATGCGTGATGCAAAAGTATCGGTCTTTTCCAGATTAATTTACAGACAACACAATGTATATCAAAATTCTAGAGGTTTTAAAAGACAAAATGTTTCTGAATTTCATTTTGAAAAATTAATGAATAGGAGCAGGGGAGAAATTGGAAAACCAGAGCGAAATGTAGGACTTGATTTATCGTTTGCAAGAATGCGTTGTATAGCTACAAAATTAAGAGTGTGGCAGCTGTGAAAAGTTGGCAGTAAAAGGTATGGCACAAGAAGTACAGCAGTCAAACTACTCCTGTTGCATATAAGAATCTAGTATGTTAGTCAATAAAATATGCTGACAAATTTTGCTAAGAATTTTTTAATTGCAATTAATTCTTACCTCATGTCGTACACTAGGATACATTCCTGCTGAGTAATTAAATCCAATGCACATTTCTAATTTAATTGACTATTTAATTGTTACTGGGCTGAGGAAGAGCTTCTCATAACAATGGAAAAACAAATCAAAAAGAAGAAGAAGAATATATTTGAATATATACAAATTAAAAATGTTGCACAGCCTGAAACTTTAAAATCCAAATTGAATAAGCCAGTGGGGGGAAAAATAACAAAACAATGACAAGGAACACAGTGAAGACATTAGGAGGAATTTCAAAGAAAATTCAAAGGTTCTGTACACAAATGAAAAAAAAATGTTAAATTACACTAGAAATGTAGAAATTGGCAAAGATATTGACAAATAATATTTAATGTTTGGGAAAATACTCATGAGATACAAACATGAAGACACATGTATGCTCAGATGTATATCCAGATGGTGGCATGTTTCTAGTGTCTTCTTTTTACTTTTCTTTAACTTTCTAATAAAAAGATTAATTGATAAGAAAGAAAAGGCCTTTATTAAAAATAACAAACCCAAAGGAAAATGGGGTCAGATCAAGTTCTTTAGGGTCCTGGAGGAAATGCAAATTTCTAGGCAGAAACATTTTTCAGCTTTGCTCTCTCATCTCAGATTTCCCTTCCTTGTTCTCCCCACAATCCCCCAAAGTCACTGCAGTCCCTTTTCTCCTACGCGAACTGAGCTTTTTCCTTCATAGGATGTTTTTATTTAGGTTGAAAAGCAATAACATTCACAAGACTTTTCCCCCATAGTCATGGAATCTCAAACCACTCTTCCTTGTGATGTCATGCTTTTCTGTGGAGAAGGCTGCATCCTGACAAGGGGACCAGGCAGTGAGCTGTGCATGTCAGCTCACCCCATCCTCAGGAATATCCAGCCTACAGGCGTGGGCACCGTGAACTCAACTTACAAACCAGGAGAGGACATCTCAGAAGGCACAAAGATTCATCTGCATCCCCATGGAGCCAGGATGAGGCAAAGTCTGGAAGGGAGCGGATGGGAACGCCATGTGTAGAACAGGCAAGAAAGATGGGCAGGAAATTTCTCTGACTCTCAGCTCATCGACACTTCTCCTTCACAATGTCGCAGTCCCTTAAAGGGACAAAATTTGCATTTGTTGAGTGCCACAAGAATCCAGGCAGTAGAAAGAAAGAAAAAAAAATAGGGTGCGTTACTGAGGGGAAAAAAGGTGCAATTGTTTTTTTCTGGATGCACAAACCTAAGAAACAAAACAAAAACAAACAAAAGAAGCCAGGCAGCCACACGTTGTGCTGGGAACTTCGTACATTGCAGCGAATCCTGTGGCAACCTGGCAGGATAAGAGCTATGCCCATCGAAAAGGATGAAAGTACTGGGACCTGAGATGCTGACAGGCTGGCAACTAGCCTGAAGCTGTACCACCTAGAGAAGTTCCTAGTAAATCCCAACAAGCTTTCAGGAATGACGGTCTGATGACACAAAGCCCCTCGTTGTTCGCTCTCTTTATGTAGAGAAGGTAAACCCTAGACCCTCCCAACTCCCGTTGCAAGCGCCCATGGAACTGTTTTTATCATCTTTATTTGTGTCTCCCTGTGGTGGAAGTTTCTGTGTGATTTCATGTCCTCTTGTATCATCCTCGTTTCAGCTTTGCTTCTCTCCAAGTTTACCTTCTCAAAGGCTCAGAGAATCACAGAACTATTCTCTGAAAAGGCGTAGGATGACTTGGAGTGAAATGAAACAGGGGTCTTTACTACCTACATACATATTTGCAAAGAAACGGCATAAGCAGTTTCCCAGGTGGACATTTTTATTTTTTTAGAAGTTATGCATTACAATTAGCACAGACAGGAAGTACTCTTCCAACTGCTCCCCATGGGACTTCCCCCACTTTCAACTACACCCTCCCTCACATGTATACACATAAAAACCAAAAGAATTTATGGACAAAATCAAACACGGACACTATAAGTGACTTCCATCCTCACAGCTCCCCTCCCCCAGCTGATTGATGCTATGGGCAACCATTGCCAACAGGTACCTTATGTTTGGGGCCACATGGCAAGGCTGGCTGCAAGTCACAGCACAGCTCCAATAACTGTGTGTGGGCGGAGAGGGGCACCACTGGATGTGTTCTGTAATCAGTCCTTCTCAGAGTGGCTTCTTTGTCAATCTCAGGTCAAAAGAGGATGGCTTTCCCTGGAGAGAGCGATAATAATAGCTGAATTCTTGATAAAGCAGAAATTTCATTTTCATAGCTCCCTAAGAGTGCTCTACATGACTGGGATGAGAATGTACCAAATCTAGGATGTGCTGGGCTCTGGGCTGAGCACTTTATTATCTGCAGTCACGCAATCATTTCTTAGGGCAAGCTCTGCAAAGTCGGGATGCTTATCCCCATTTTAGAGCATGGGCAAGTCGCTTACCTAAGAGCACACAGCAAACGTACAGCAGGGCTCTGGGACTCAAGGCTTTCTTTCTTTCAAAAGCTTATTCTTTCTGATTCAAAGCTTGTTCTCTAGCCACAGCACTGTCTTCAGGGTACCGCTGCAGGGCAGGGCTGCATCTGGTGGGAGGGATGCTAGGGTGTGAGCCAGAGGGAGCACATCACATTGGTGTCTGCAAATGTTCTGCTCTGGCTTTGCTACTCATGAGCAGGATAAATCAGGCTCGTCCCTGGACCTCTCTGGCCCTCCATAGGGGCTAGTTCTTACTAACCTGTCTTTATGGGTCTATATAATGCTGCACACGCCCCCTCCCTTCTCACCACTCTCCTGGGTGCTTGGTACTCTGACCCGTCTGCAACTCCCACTCCACACTGCTTGTGCAGGACAGCCATTTAACTCTTACGCCCATGTTTCCACTTTTCATCAGTGTAATCATGAGACAGGACTGCAGCATCCTGTTCTTTTACAACCTACTCATCAAACAAGCAAACAAAACCAGGAAGACTCATATCTCGCAAAGTTGAATCCAGCTTAAAATAAAATGACGATAAAATTAGGTCATACATGTCAATAGTATGCGGGGAATGTAAGAGCTCAATACTCGCTGTGTTCTCTACTTTTCTGGGTCCCTTCAAAGTCAAGCCCTGTGCTAGGCATATAACAGTATAGTATATGTTCATAATGTCCTGTTAAATCAGCAAATGAATTGATGATGTCCACATGAAACAAAGCCCATTGGCAGGCTTAGCTCCCCTTAAGCAGAGCTGGGAGCTCTGGAGCCTGACTCAACAATGTAAATTAGGTCAGTTTTTGTTTCTGTTATTTACAAATGAATTCAATTGTACTCTCAGTTGATCATTCTGATTAGTCCTGCTGAATGGGGACTTAAGTCGGTTACATATAAAACCTAAGTATTCTGCCCATCTCAGAATGAACCAGAGGCTGAAAAAATGACCAAGAGCGTCCAATGATTGATTGAATGACCTCAACAGGACAGAGGAAAGGAAGAGCCGGCAAGTCTTTGGGCAGAGGATTTAACATCTCCAAATCCCAGCCTCATTATCTGTGAAATAAGCATGGATTATAAAAATAATGTAACGATAATAACGATACTAAAATAAGCTATCATTTGATGAGTTACTACCAGGTCCTGGACCTTTAACAGAGAGCATCACATTTAAAAATTTTTCTTTTTCTTCTCTTTCTCCTTCCCCTTCTATGAAGGTTAATTTTATGTGTCAAATTAGCCCAAACACTTGGTCAAATGTTTCTGTGACGTTTATGTGACATGTTCTTCTTTCGATGAGATGAACATTTAAGTGGTTGAACTTGGAGTAAAGCACATTGCTCTTCATAATGTGGGTGGGCCTCATCCAATCAGTTGAAAGCCTGAATAGAACAAAACTCTGACCTCCACTGAACAAGAAAAAATTCTGCCAACAAATGGCCTTTGAAATTGAATTGCAACTCTTTCCAGTCTCCAGAATACCAGCTCACTCCGTCAGATTTTGGACCTGCCAAGTCTCCACAGTCACATAAGCCAGTTCCTTAAACTAAATTTATCTCTCTCTCTCTCTCTCTGATGTTGGCCTGTTTCTTTGGAGAACTCTAATACAACCTTTCTTTCTTCTTTATTTCCCTACTTTCATACCTACACCCTTCCTTCCTTATAGATTAGAAAATTGGTTCATGGAAATGACATAAATTGATAAAGGTCTACTGGCCTTCAGGTCTATCTCCCTCCAAAGCCTCTATGACTGCCACAGCTCCAGTTAGTGAATTGTGACATGCTGTGCAAACAAATGGGCCCTCCTTTGGTGGGTCTTGTACCACAGAGCACATCTGGCTGTGGTTTCTCATCTCTCATCAATGCTGCACCTTCAGGAGCTTCCATGAAACAGTCAAAGACTCCCGCAGATCTGCAAGGCTACGTAGAGCCTGCCACCAAGTATTATGTGTCTCCTTTGTTGTACTTTGCAAATAAAGCAGACATTTTACTAGTGTTCACGTATCATTTCATGGAGAAAAGTACATCTTATGAGTGGATCGAATCTACATAAGGTGCAGTCAAAGTCACATGCCTCTTCAAGCTCTCGTTTCTCTCTTTTCCTCTCCATCCCCATCTCACTGCTTGAGTTCATATTTCCACCAACTCTTCAAGAGTGTTCTCTTCCTCTGCTCCTACCAACAGCGTGTTGCCTACAAACCATTTTCCACAATATAGACAAGATGATGTGTTTAAACTGGAAATCTGACTACCCTACTTCCCTCTCCCCCAGGCAAAAACCTACCAATTGCATGATGGTTCATAGGATCAAGGCCAAGCTTCTTAGTAATAAAAACTC
This sequence comes from Aethalodelphis obliquidens, assembly GCF_003676395.1. Lineage (NCBI taxonomy): Eukaryota > Metazoa > Chordata > Mammalia > Artiodactyla > Delphinidae > Aethalodelphis > Aethalodelphis obliquidens. Next base: position 34,477,389 of record NW_020837956.1, read on the forward strand.
CCCATTATCTATTTTCTGCCTTAATATCATTTCTTCCTAACCCTCTGTCTTACCTTATGCTCCAACCATAATTGATGAAGGGCATTTTCCCTGTGGTAGGTTCTATTATTTTTTAAAATATTCAGTGCCACTCCTTATTAGACACCTCTATGTGGTGCATTAAACAAATCCAGCCTGTGGCCATGTGACCTGCTTTGGCCAATGAAATGTAACAGGAAGTGACAAGTAGCCCTTCTAAGCCATCATGACATTTTACCACATGCCCTCTCTGTCTTCTGATCCACATGTTCCAGGCAGGGGCTGCTTCTTTAGCCTGGACTCCAGAATAAAGATGTTGTGGAATCAACCCTAAATCAATCTGTGATCATTATGTGAAAAGAGCAAGAAATTCAGGCTTATTGTAAAAACTGCTAAAATTTTAGGGTTGCTTTGTGATCATCACATGAGAGTCTGTGCTGACTAAATCCTCTCTCATTCTGAATTAGGTAACCCTTCCTTTAGGACTCACTGTGCCATGCGCTCTATTTTTATCACAGCACTTATCACATTAAACGGCATTTGATTTTACACACTTGTCTTCCTTATTATTTGGAGAAGCCCTCAAGGACAAGAGATTGTGTGCATGTTTACCAATGTACTTCCAGTGCCCAGAACAGACTACCAATTGGAACATGCTGTCTAAATGTTTTGAATCAATGTCTTTTATTTTTAAGATGTTGGGGGTAGGAGTTAATTAATTAATTAATTAATTTTTGCTGTGTTGGGTCTTCGTTTCTGTGCAAGGGCTTTCTCTAGTTGTGGCAAGCGGGGGCCCCTCTTCATCACAGTGCACGGGCCTCTCACTATCGTGGCCTCTCTTGTTGCGGAGCACAGGCTCCAGACGCGCAGGCATCTAACTTAATATGCTAACGGATATAAATGCTGAAAGTGTTGGAGAAACTTTCTGCTTTCTTCCAGCCCTCCCACTATTCCTCACTGCTGTTGTATTTGATGTATCCCAGATTCCCAGGCTGAACTTGGAGGAATTTAACTTCCTCCTGCATCCCAATAATTCCCTCTCTACTCCCATCCTCTCATTCTTCCGTCAGCAATCCCTGGGGGATAATTGGCATTTACTACCTTATACAAGATGGGGTTTCCTCCTCTAAGACCTTCCTCTGCTGATGTTCTCCCAGGTCGTCTGCCTACTCACTCTCTCTCCAGCTCTCTAACACATTTAAATTCTTTATTTCCTCTGACATTTTTTTTTTGACCTTATAACACGCTCATGTTTCCTCCAATTTAGAAAACACAAATCAAAACAAGCCAGCATTTCTAAAAGAGGCTTTGTGCCATGCTTTTCCTCCTGGCCATTCTGTCTGGAGCAGAACACTGCAGCGTTCATACATATCCTCTGAGCGTCACTTCACACTCATCCCTAAACCTCCTGTATGTGGATTCTGTACTGAACTGAAGATAGATTGGTGTGTATCTTCCACCTTCTCAGCTCAGACCCGGAAGAGGCACCAGCTGGAGCTTTGTTGCCCAGGAGCTTGTAAGGAAAGCCAGGATACAAAATGTCAGGAGGCGAATCTGAAGAAGCCAGAATGCGAGGAAACTGGAGGTGCTATCCCCACTAGACTAAGAAACCAGGGGAGAATGGGCACAGGAACAGAAAATGGCAACTTGACTTATAAAGTACATGGGAAATTGGTTAGGGCAGTAGATGTCGAGCAGTTGTCTGAAGTAGGTATTTTCTACCTCTTTTATGATCAGGCAAATGGATCAGTTTTGAGAACAAAAGCTCATAGAAAACCCATCATACAAAGCCTTTAGGGGCTGTTCTTGTTTTTACTGGGTGTGAAGAGCTTGGCTGATTGGACTGCCTTCAAGGGCAAGGGCAGAACAGAGAAAGCCCTTTAAGGCTGCCATGGATACCCCATGGCCTGGGCAGGCACATTTCCTCCATCTCTTCTCCTCCATATCTATACTGCTCTTAACAGTGTCTCTCTCTCCACTAACGCTGCCCCCATATTTATCATCCTCTGCTTCCCTGCTTTGATCTCTAGGCTTTAGGGCAATGCACCACACTGATCTCGTAATATTTCTCTAATCCTGCTTCTCTGCACTTTTCACTGGCTTCAAGTTTGCCTCATCCCATTGCAATGGCTGCTAGAACTCTGTGCTCCCCTTTCTTTGTACCATTCTGCTCTGGAGAACTTATTCCAGCTATCACGTCAATGCAAAGACAATCCATAATTACATCCTTAACACCAAGGCAGCCTAAATGATTAACTGAACACCCCACTGCATTATGATTCAGCACATCCATCCCGAAACCCAGTGTCTGTCTCCAAACATCTCCCTTCCCTCCCATCTGCCTTCCTCTCCCTGTTATCTCTGTTCATGCAGACCAGCCAACCACACTTGACTTCTTCCCCTGCCCAGGTCCCCACGTTGGCCAGTGGAATGATCTTGTCTGCTCTTCTTTAAGAATTTGTTGTTTTTGTTGTTGTTTGCTTCTGTCATCTTGTCTCCATCCCCGTCGCCTCTGGCTTTGTTCTCAACTGGATTCATCGAGTGATCTCTCCTACCTTTTATCTCCATGTCTGGGTTTCCTCTCTCTCACTGTGCTACAACAGTCTGATATTCTACTAATGATGGAGCCCAAGCTCAGGAAAGTTGAGTGATGTTTCCAAGACTACACACCATGTAATTGGCAAAGCCACGTTCAAACCCGAGTTTTCTGCCTCCAAATTCTATGCTCTACAGTTAACATTTCTGTAATTGGGATGTTTCTTGCAGTATGTACTTACCCCAGAAAAGGTGGGGACCCTATAATCTTGAAATAGATGAAGAATTAATCCTAAGTGTATTCACTTAGGTTGCTGAAAAAATGATGGTGGTTTAGAGGAAAGGAGCAAAATGAGACCTGCAGAAAGGCATCCCAGTGTGACTCCTTGGGGGGACAAGAGGAGCAGCGGAAGGAGACCCTTCACATTTGATTCTAACAACTCTGTGATCCTCACCCATTTTATATTCGAGTAACTTCAGACTCAGAGAAGTTAAGAAAATTTCCCCAGGTCACCCAGCTAGTAAGTGGCAGAGACAGGTGTCTCATCCTCTTTGTCTCCAGAATTGGTTTCTCCCTAGTCCCCCATCTTCCTTAAAACCTGGGAACTGTTAACACACACACACACACACACACACACACACACACACACACATATATGATTAATAGATTAAATCACCATCTCTCCTTCTTAGTACCTAAATCATTTCTCCTGATTCTTTGTCTGTACCATGTTCTTTATGCCTGAGTCCCGAGGATAAAATTATAAGGAAATGTGTCTTTTCAACATGATTGTAATAACCTTGTTCTCCCCCATGAAGTACTTAGCAAAGTTATTTGCATACAGTAGGGCTTTAAAAAAAACTGTGTGTCCACGTTTTTTGGTTCTTCTCTCATTTTGGCTGCAGGAACCCATTTGCACTGTGGAGTTCAAGGTATCGGGTAGGATGAGTGATCCAGTCTTTAATCACTTCCTTGGCTGACAGACCTGTGTCTGCAGTCTCCACCTCTAGAGCCCTGTAGTCAAGCCCTTCCCCAACCTTCCCAGGGAGCAAGTTCCTGCCAGTCAGCTCATTTACATGGTAATAAGAGTCCATCTCTGTCATTTTATCTTGAAAAAAAAAAAATCAGTACCTTGACAGTTATTCTTCCCTGATGAGATGTCTGATAAGCTGTCTGTCTTAGACACAAAGTTACTTTATCACAGTGTTTTACAAATAAGAAGAAAATTGTCAAGATCCAAATAAAAGTGGTGTCTACCTCACCAGTCCTGACATTCCCCAGGAGAGCCAAGCAGAGCGGTGTCTCTGAAGCGCAGCAGCCGGGGCAGCTGGAGCCTGGACAGAGGCTGATGGGACACATCCAGAAGAGCCAGCTAAGGAGGGGTCTTGACTGGGGCAGACCTGCCCCCTTAAAGATAGAACAACGTAATGCAAAGCGGCTACATCAGTCTCGGACTTGGGTTCAAATCCCCGCTCAACTTATTCATTTTGGACAGGTCTAAACTTTTCAGGCTCAGGTTAAAGGGGGGAGTGGGGGAGGGTTGTATTTGGAGTTTGGGATTAACAGATGTAAACTATTATATATAGGATGGATAAACAACGAGGTCCTGCTGTATAGCACAGGGAACTATATTCAATAGCCTGTGATAAACCATAATGGAAAAGAATGTAAAAAAGAAGGTATATATATGTATAACTGAATCAATTTGCTGCACAGCAGAAATGAACACAGCATTGTAAATCAACTATACTTCAATAAAAAATCTGTTTTTATAAAGGGGAAAAGAAGCTATCATTTATGAAGAGCTGACTGTGTGCCGGGCACTTTGGTAGTTATCTTTACAAATACCACCTCATCTTATCCTCACAAACTTATACATTAGAGATCATTTCCCCTCCTTTTCAGATTGTTGATTTTTTTTTTTGATAACTACCTTCTACAGTACCTCCCTTTTTTTTTTTTCTCCAAGTAGCCTAGGATACCACATCCAACATATTTCTACATTTAATGAGTAGTGTATATGGAACCTGAATTTTTCTGAGCCTGTCCTAGGGGTCATGTGCTGTGTCAGGCATTTTATATCCTTAGTCTATTCTTTAAAAAAAAGAAAAAACTATTTTATTCTGCTAAGAGCACAACATGAGATCGACCCTCTTAACATGTTTTTAGGTGCATAATACATTGTTGTTGACCATGGGTTGACCATTGTTCTTGTTCTGTGGGTCTCTAGAGCTCATTCATTTTACTGAACTGAAACCTCACACATGTTAATCAGTTGCTCCTCACTTTCCTCTCTCTCCAGCCCCTGGCAACCACCATTCCATTCTTTAATTCTATGCATTTGACTATTTTAGACTTGATAGACGTGGAATGATGCCATGTTTGTCTTTCGACGACTGGCTTATTTCACCTGGTGCAGTGTCCTCATGTTGTTGCAAATGGCAGAATTTCCTTCCTCTTTCTGGCCACTGTGTGTATATTCCACATTTTCTTTATCCATTCATCCTTTGATGGACTCTTAGGTTGTTTCCATACCTTGGCTCTTGTGAATAGTGCTGTAATGAACCTAGGAGTGCTAAAATCTCTTCAAGATTGATTTCTACATCAGGCCTGGAGGCAAATATAACCCCATTGGCAGAGGAAAAATGTTCAGAAAGACTCAATCTCTAGAGTTACCCAGTTAACGGTGGCCAGGTCAGAGTTCATACTCAAGTCTGGCTACCTCTATAGACTTTGCCCTTCATACAACATCGAGGTCTTCCTCCACTTTTATTTTCTTATTGTCTCTTCCAGGACTTATAAAACCTTTATAAATGTTTCATCATTCCTGATTAAAGATACAATTTTATAAGTCACATCAGTCAATCTTTATTAAAATCTTCTAAAATATTCCAGCTTGTGATACTGGAATTTGTATTGAAATTTCCAGCAGTTGTTTTTTTTTTTCTTTAATTATATGCTAATTGCTATTTCTAAGCATAATTAGCATTTTGAATTATTTAGTGTAATTACGTCAAACAACATGTTTAATTTGTCATGTGAAGTACAATAATTAGTAATAATTCTTGAAAGGATGTCATTACAAGTTTGAGGTATTTACAAGGGATAATTACGTCAAATGTGATAATATTCAAGAATAATACTAGAGTTTATAAAAAGATATTGCTGCAAATATTTGGAAGGTTTAATGTTGTGGTCATTTAAAATATTTTTGTTCTTCAACAAAAGTCAAACCTGTCATGGTTTAGTGGTCTGTTTATCAGTTAAAGGAATAAAAATGAGATCTTAGATTACAGCTGAACTAATATTTAATCCGTCAAGTGTTCTTCCCACCTCCCCCCTTTTTTTATCTCCAGAGTGAATAGTAATGGTTTTCCATATTAAATAGTTATACTTAAAAAATGACTCTGGGAAAATAAGGACAATCCAGAAACAAATGGATTTCCTCCAAATACGGAAATTTCAGGCTCAGATAAGAGGTAAGCTAGGTTAAATGACCCAACCATTTCATGGCTGCATGGCTTGCTATATCACTGACATATTTAATTTTCAATAACCTTGCTACCATTATGGAGGGGAAATGAGATGATGCTAAATTGTTTTGTAGTTAAAGGTGGTCAACAAGTGCACCCATTCCATCATTATGTGGATATTCCAGACTCAGTCTAGAACAGCACCAGGAAAATAAAAAATTATAAGTAGTTCTAGCTCTGTCATCACTGAGCTGATCTGGGTGATCCTGTACGAGCCATTTTACCTCTCTGGGCTTTAGTTTCCCCCCTTAAAAAATAAGGAAAAAAATACAAATTTCAGTAAGAGGAGGCAACAGAGTGGTTGGGTTAAGCCAATGTTCACTGCATGAGTTAATAAATGAATAAGCTTTGGCATGATGTCTAAAATAGAAGCTGGTGAAAGGTAACAGAAAATATTCAGGATTTGAATTCAGGCAGAAATGGTTAAGTTATTCATTCATTTATTAATGCTACCATAATTTATTGATCATTGCCTAAGTACTAGGCCCTTGGCTAGGATTTGGGGAGTGTGTCAGTGAACTAAATTAACACAGATATATTTTCCTTATGTTCTAGCTCAGTCTTTCTCAAGGTGTGATTGAGGATGCATCAGAATCAGGCAGGGATGTTATAAATGAATAATTACACTGTGCATGTTAAAAATGGGCCACACCCTGACCTGCTAAATTAGATTCTCTAGGTATGGACTTTGGGCCTTGCTTTTTTTTTTTTTTCCTTTTTCTTTTACAAATATTTGATTCTTACAGTGCTTAGAGTTTGAGCATTACTGGAGTACATGTTGACTAAGTTACAAGCCAAGTGTGTGAACTTGGAGTGGTTACTCAACATCTCTGTAAAGCAATTTCATCATCTGTTAAATGGGACGAGTACTACACACCACAGAACTTAGTGGTGAGAGCTATAAATCATCTCCTTAAGTTGCCTAATAGGTTCTCAGTTAATGTTCAGTGATTTTTTCAAAGGAAATGATTTTACACGTACCTGTGATCCCAGAAAGGACATGAACATGTGATTTCCTTAAATCAAGTCATATTTTAACTATAGTAACACATTTTCCCATTTAAAATGAACAACGAGAGTTCTCTGGTGGTCTAGTGGTTAGGATTCCAGGCTTTCACTGCCGTGGCCCGGGTTCAATCCCTGGTGGGAGAAGATCCCACAAGCTGTGCAGCACAAGAACAACGACATCTCAGGGCTATCAGTTTTGTCAGCTTAGATTTCATGTGACATAGTTTCAATTCAATTGGACAATGAGTTATCAAGTACCCACTCAAATGTAAGGGTGCAGAGATGGGCAGTGGGGTACTTGACTTCCAGCAGCTCATAATCCTGTTAGGGATACAGACCTGTAGGTATTAATCATGGTCTAAGCAGGGAAACAAGCCGGTCGGGGTGTTATAGGAAGTGGATTATGCAGGGGTGAAAAGCAGAGAGGGGAGGGGCAATACCGAAATTGGAAACAGCAGTAAAAAGCTCCCACCTCTTAGCTGGAAAGAGAAAGGGAGGAGGTGGAGTGACCAGAGTCAGGGGGCAGGGATTCCCTGGCAGGAGCTGAAACCATAAGCTTGCCTGGGGGAGCTGGATACGGAGCAGAGTGAGCTGCTGCCGGGAACACCCTCTGAGACAAAGCACAGAAGGAGACAAAGTTCTGGCTTTGCCCTTTTTCTCCCCCTCCCATGGCTTGTCATTCCCTCACGTTGACAGAATCCAAGCTGAAGCATCTGAACAAGGACCCGGGAAATGGAGCCTGAATGGGGTCAGCCTTCCTGCCACACAAATCAGGGGAAGGAGAGGGCAAGATTCAATGTGGAGGCAAATGGCAGGACTGACACATAAGGGAGATTAACGCAAGAGGCTGCACTAAGTGTTAAGACAGAGGTGTGTGGGGAGAGAGAGAGAGGACAGCAATGTCCTAGAGGAGCCAGGCTGGCTGCCCAGGCAGAGCCTTGCAAGGGGACAGAAATGGGATGAGATCACCACGGTTTGGCATCTTCCTTACGGATTTTCTGGTTGAGAGTCGGTGTTTTGCCAAAGCGCCCTTAAGTGATAAGACTCCGGGGTTCTCAACCTGCCCGTCAAAACTTCAGGCAATGGAAGGGAAAACGAGACCTTATTATTACTGATGTACAAGGAAGGATACCTTTCTCAGGATACTCATGTCTAACGTATGTCTAGTCTCCCCTTTTAGTGACAGGTATTTGGGAAGCTAAGTTATAATTAGAAGTGTTTCCATAAGTCTAGAACCAGGATGAGCGGGAAACGGAAGAATCTTAAAACTGAGTGTAGGGCTTCCCTGGTGGCGCAATGGCTGAGAGTCCGCCTGCTGATGCAGGGGACACGGGTTCGTGCCCCGGTCCGGGAAGATCCCACATGCAGCGGAGCAGCTGGGCCCGTGAGCCATGGCCGCTGAACCTGCGCATCCGGAGCCTGTGCTCCGCGGTGGGAGAGGCCACAGCAGTGACAGGCCCGCATACCGCAAAATACAACAACAACAACAAAAAACGGAGTGTAATTCAGCGACATCTCTTCTGTAGGATAACTGTGTTTCATCCCAAGAAGCAGGAGGAGGAGGGAGATGGCGAAGGAGCAAGAGGACAAGAACGCTGTCACCAAGTGATGATACGTTTCTTTACCACCTTGCATTTTTATCTTAAACTTATTGAAAAAGCTATTTTATAATGTTTTAGACACCGAAGCGAAAACAATATGAGTAGCCAAGTCCAAGTTCATGAATGCACAGTCAGTGATAATTACAATATTAATACTGCCTTGCTGACAATAATTTTAAGTCTCTCTCACTTCAGATGCATCTGGATTTTAGAGCTGATATGTGTTTTTAAAAATGCACATTCGACCTGTTGGAAAAACGGTAGCTTCAAGAGGTAGGAAAAGCTCTTTGAGTTTCTCAGCATCTAGAGAGAAGTTGCGTTAACACTAACTTCACCTTGCTCTTGGATTCTCTTTGGTCTGACCTCCAGGCAGAGACCTCTCCATTCTGCCCATAGTGAAAGAATCGATACAATAGTTCAGTTTCACTTTCCTTAGGCAAAATCACACTTGGCTGTCTAGGATCAGGCCAGGCATCTCTAAATCCCCCTGGCCTTCTATTTACAGTACTAAATTCAGACTGCAACTAGAGGTGACTGGTATCACCCATGACATTTTAAATCTTCTTTATTTCAGTTTTCTTGATCGCAGTCAGGAATTTCTGGAGTGCTTTACTGTCAACGGCATGAAGACAGATCTATTTAGTATTTTTAACTTATAAGTATCTTACAGCCAAATATAGTTTCCCCCCGCCCTGCCTTTTCTTATTCAACCCTCGTGAAAATGTCGTGGGGAGGGCAGACACCTAAGATTGCATTGCTGTTATTATCTTTTTTAGGCAGAGGAAGAAACAAAGCATCTGCTATTTCTTTTGCCAGCTGCCTGAACTATACAACTCTTTCCAACCTGGGTAGAATATTGTCTCTAAACAGAAACCAATTACTTTATCTGGTGGGCAACCAAATAAAAGGTGATCTGTTACATTGCTGGGTTGGAAAAGAAAGCCACGTGGTTGTGTTCGAGTGAGAATATGCTGGTCTCTACCGTGGAATCTTTTTAAGGGATTTTTAAGGACAGTTGGACTATATTTCACTTTCCACCTATATTAACTTCATAGCCCCACCTCCACCAGAAATATGCCTTTATTATATGTCACCAGAAAGACACAGATGAGGCCTCATGCAGTGTATATATTATCCTGGACTCAGTGAGCGCTTACTACCTCCCAGGCACCATGCCAAGCCCTTCACAGGCATTAACCCCAATCCTTTCAGCAATCCTTGGCACTACATGTTATTATTCCCACTTGAAAAGGAAATACAGAGAAAGCAACCATCCTGCTAAGCACTGTGCAGCCAGGAAAGGGAAGAACTGGATTTCTAGCCTGGGTCTGACTGGTTCCATGACCCATGCTTTTTTTTTTTTTTTTTGAGGTACGCAGGCCTCTCACTGTTGTGGCCTCTCCCGTTGTGGAGCACAGGCTCCGGACGCACAGGCTCAGCGGCCATGGCTCACGGGCCCAGCCGCTCTGCGGCACGTGGGATCTTTCCGGACCGGGGCACGAACCTGTGTCCCCTGCATCGGCAGGCGGACTCTCAACCACTGCACCACCAGGGAAGCCCGACCCATGCTTTTTAATCTCTTTCACATTGATTCCTAGAATAAGCCCAGAGTTATACTAAAGGGCTACAGTTTGTTGCATGACTCAGTCTGGAATCCATTTCTTAGGCCTCCTAAGAAGGTTTCTCTTTGTAATATGGGATTTTGGAACTCCTAATTCTAACATGTGCAATTCTGCATTATAGCTGGGCAGGCTGGGGACTTGGGGTCGCAGAATGGGTCAGCAGAAGTAGGCACAAACCAGACAGAATGTTCTTGCCTAGTATACAGTCCTTTGCAGGTCTTCTGCTGAATCTTCTATTATCCTGTTATCCTCCCTGAAAACAAGGGTGATGGAGGACACACGGAGTGAGCAGTTACCTATATTATATGCCTGTTGCGTTGTGAGCAGCATGTAACAGTGCTGGCAGACTTGTGCGGATGTCAAAGCTATTATCTCCTTTGACTGCACTGCTTTTAGGTCACTCCTCTTTGTCCTTGACTATATCTAAAGACCAGGCTTTGGGCCAAAACCTGCTCTGGCTTCAAAGAAGAGGTTTGCTTGTGGATTCTATTTATGTGAGAGATGGTTTATCACCCATACTCTCAAAAGATACAACGAATGTGTCAGGCCGACAGGTGCACACACGTACAAGGAGAGACCAGAGACGCTACTGCCAACATGTGTGAGTGTCATGGGAAAACAGAATTAAAGCCAGGGTTAGTGATAATTTAGTCAAACTCCCCATTTTACAGAGAAAAAAAAATTAATGGTCCTAAGCTAGCAGCTTGCACAGGCCTAGATCTAGGACGTATTTAACCAGTATCTGGAGAGCCGCTTTAGCCAAAAATTCATTAATTCTAACTCTACTGGATTTCTGCCTGGTAATCATAGAAACTTCCCATTTCCACTCTTTGCTTTTGCACTTGCATTGCTGCATGCAATGCCACCATTTTTCTGGCCACCCGCTTCTTGTTGGACTGACACATCCCTACTCTTTCTTCAAATGCTCAAATGTTTCTTCTTCCCTGACTATTTGGAGCAGGGGGCGGGGGCAAGGCAGGCTGTCCTTTCCCAGGGCTGCCGCCATCATTGATTTGCATGTGCTTTGCACATATGTGGACCATTTGCAATGCATCATTTCCCATTGGTCCCTTTGGTTTCACAGTGAGTTGTTCATTCTTCACTTGCTCACCCGAGTGCCCACCACAGTTTCTGGGACATCGAAGCTCCTTAGTAAATATTTGCTGAAAAAGTGTTCTTCACATACCTCATTGATGTATTTCCTGCTTTGTTCAGATATCATTTAAAGGAGATTGAAAGGAAGGAGGAAATGTGAGGAATGAGAGAGGGAAGAGAGAGAAGGAAACAGCAAACTAGAAGGAGAGTCAAGAAACAGAAGGTGGGAAGTCATGAAAGGTGAAGAATAGGACGCGGGTGCTCTGGGGCCAGCCTCGGGTCCCTGCTCCACGAGGCTTTGTGCTGCCTCTCGCCCTGCAGAGGGCTGTGCAAGGACACAGGAGAGGAATGAGGGCCAGGATTGGGCTTTACTTCTGACACGGCCGTGGGGTTAATCACGTAAGGATTCCGGGACTCCCAGCCTTTCAGGGCTAAGTGCCCCATCGCACTGTCACCCCTCGAATCTCTTCTGCACATTCCATGGGGACCACGGAAGTGTGTGGCTGGGGAGGCGTAACTTTCCCTCTCCTTTTCTCTGTGTTGACTTTATGGTTGGGTTTGTGAGAGCTTTTCTCTTTCTGCAGCTTCCCCACATGCCCATCTACCCTCAGGTCAGTTCCCCCCGTGCATTTCTGGAAGAGAGTGGGCCTTACAAGTGCTAAGGAATACACACCAAGGCACTAGAAAGAGCTGCCTTTCCTCCCACTGTAAAACTGTTCTGAGGGACACTGTTAGGTCTGGAGGGACTTTTTGCTCTGCTGAGTTCTGTTCAGCGAAGCTGTCATTGCTTTTCCTTCAGGCTGTCTCGCTTTCTGCCAACTAGAACTAGCAGAGCTGTTTAACATTCATATCCTGTGGCTTATTTTGAACAATTGAATCAATATTTCATTAGAAAATTGTTTTCTGAGTCTACTGGAAATGTGATTTTTAAAAGATGGATTGCATTTGTTCTTAAAAACCATACTAATTATTTTTATTTACAATAAGCTAAACATAGTTAAAACGCAGAATTGATAAGTTCTGGCATATGTGTGTGTGTGTGTGTGTGTGTGTGTGTGTGTGTGTATCTGGTGAAACCATCACCACAATCAAGATAATGAAAATATCCATCACCTAGAAGTTTCCTCATGCCCCTTTGTCATCTCTCTTTCCTGCACTGCACCTCTTTGTACCTCTCCCCTCCACATTGATGTGCTTCCTCTCACTATACATTGTTACATTTTTTTGAATTTTATCTAAATGGAATCATACAGTATGTGCTCTGTAGTCTGCCTTCTTTCACTCAGCATGATTATTTTCAGATTCATTCATTGTACAGCAATATTTTGGTTCCTCTTTTTCCATTGTATGAGTATACTAGGTTTGTTTATTCATTCACCTGCTATTGGCATTTGAGTTATTTCCAGGTTTGGTCTATTACAATTAAAGCTGCTATGAACATTTTTGAACAAATCTTTTCATGGGCACGTGCTTTACTTTCTCTTGGGTAGATAAATAGGGATAGAATGGGTCATATGGTAGATGCAAGTTTAACTTTTTAAGAACCTAGCTCTTAAAGTGGTTCCACCATTTTACACCACACCAGCAGTGTGTGCGGGTTCCATATCTTCACCAGCACTTGGTAGGGTCATTCTTTTTAATTTTAGCAATTCTAACAGGTGTGTAGTGGTGCCTCACTGTGGTTTTCATTTGCATTTCCCTAATGATTAATAGTATAGAGATTCTTTTCATGTTCTTATTTTCCATGTGCTTATATCTTCTTTAGTGACATGCATCTTCAAATAGTTTTCTCAGTTTTTGTTTTGCTGTTTTTGGATCCTTTGTTTTCTTGTTATCAAGTTTTGAAGATTTGTTATGTATTCTGGATACAAGTCTTTTGTCAGGTATATGATTTTTAAATATTTTTTTCCCTTTTCTTGGGTCTTTCTTTTCATTCTCTAAGTCTTTCAAAGAGCAAAGGTTTTTAATTTGGATGAAGTCCAACTTATCAGTTTGTTCTTTTGTGGATCCTGTTTCTAGTGTTGTATCTTTGCCTAACAAAAGCTCACAAACGTTTTCTACAAGAAGTTTTATAGTTTTAATTTCTACCTGTAAGTTGATCATCTGTTTTGAGTTATTTTTGCATATGGTGCAAGACATGGATTTCAGTTTATTTTTGCCTATGGATATCAAATTGTTGCAGCATCATTTATTGAAAAGACTATTCCTTTTCCATTGAATTGCTTTTGCATCTTTGTTAAAAATCCATTATCCAAATACCTATGGGTCAATTTCCGGACTCTATTCTGTTCTATTGATCTATACTTTTCTATACCTGTACTAATACCACACTGCAGATTTATAATAAGTCAAAATCAGGGAGTGACAGTCTTCCAACTTTGTTATTCTTTTTCAAACTTACATTGGCTGTTTTAAGTCCTGTATAATTTCACATGAATTTTAGAATCAATGTATTGATTACTACTAAAATGTCTGTTGAAGTTTTGATTGGTATTGCATTGAATTGATAGGTTAATTTGGGGATACTTTACATCTTAACAATATTGAGTCTTCTGACCCAGGGACAGGGTCTATCTCTCCAGTTTTTAGGTCACCTTTAATTTTTCTATGCAATGTATTTAGTTTTCAGTCTATAAGACTTCCATGTACTTTATCATTATCATTATGAAATTATTTTATTTATTCCCAGTAATATTTTTTCCTTTAAAATATATATTTTTTGATATTAATATAGCCAGTATAGCTTTATTTTGAGTAGTGTTAGTATTTGTATCTTCTTATATCCTTTTACATTTAACCTATTTGTATCTTTATATTTAAAGTGTGTTTCTGTAAGCAGCATATAGCTGGATATTTCTTTTTTGTAAACTATGACAACGCCTACCTTTTAATTGAGATTTCTAGACTATTTAAATTTAATGTGTTTATGTGTTTAGGTTTAAGTCTATCATCTTGCTATTTAAAATTAAAAAAAAAGAATTCCAACTGTCCTTTGCTCCCATTTTCTTCTTTTTTGTTTTCACTCTGGATTAATTGTGCATTTTTTCATAATTCCATTTTATCTTCTCTCTTGGCTTTTCAGCTATAACTCTCTGTTTTGTTATTTTAGTGGTTGCTATAGAATTTAAAAGTACACCTTTAACTTATCACAATCTACCTATAAGTGATACTGTGCCACTTTGAATATGGTATAAGAACCTTAACACAATATGTTTCCATTCCTCCTCTCTCAGACTTCATGCTACTGTTGTCCTACATTTTACTTATACATGTTATTCTGTATGTTATTATTTTTATTTACAGTCAGTTATCATGGAAAGTGATTTCCATAATTAAAAAGCCATCTATTTCCCAGGTAGTAAGCATTTCTATTGCTCTTTATTCCTCTTCCTAGACTCATATTTCCATATGATATTATTTTCCTGAAAGATTGAAAGGAAGCCTGAAAGACTTCCCTTAACATTTTTAGAGTGTGTGTCTGCTGGTGATGAGGCTTTCAGCTTTTGCTTTTCCAAAAATGTCTTTATTTCACTTTTGGTTTTGGAAAGATATTTTTGCTGGGTATAGAATTCACGGTTGACATTTTGTTTCTATCAGTACTTTTAAGATGTTCCTATCCTGTCTCCTTGCTTGCTCTGTTTCTGATGAGAAGTCTCTGTCACTCTTATCTTTGTTCCTTTGTATAAAATGTGTCTATTTTTTTTTCCTGGTTGTTTTTAAGAGCTTGTCTTTATTGCTGGTTTTGAGCAACTTGATTTTTGTGCCTTGGTGTAGTTTTCTTCATATTTCTTAGATCTGTAGGTTTATAGCTTCATCAAATTCAAAAAAATTTTGCCCATTGTTTTTCAAATATTTTTTCTGTTCCCTTTGCTTTCTTCTCTAATTCAGGGACTACAAAGTATATATTGAGTTGCTTAAAGTTTCCTACAGCTCATTAATGTTCTGTTCTTTTTAGTTTTTAAATTATTATTCTACCAGTGGTTTGTTTTAGTTGCTTCTATTTCTATGCCTTTAGGTTCACTATCTTTTCTTCTGAAGTGTCTAATATGACATTAATCCTATCCAGTGTTATCATTTTTCTCTCTAGGAGTTCAATTTGGCTTTTAAAAATTCTTTCATGTCTCTAACTTTGTGAATACTTGAAATACATTTATAATAACTATTTTAATGTCTTTGTTTGCTAATTTTAACCTTCGTATTAGTTCTGGGTCAGAATCTTTGATTGGATGGAAAACATTATAAATACTACCTTGTTAGATACTTTTTTTTTTTTTTACACTCTTGTAAACATTCTTGAGTTTATTCTGTGATGCAATTATTTGGGAAAAGTTTGATCCTTCAGAGTCTTGTTTTTGTCATTCATTAGGCACATCCAGAGAAATTTAGGGCTTACTCTCCATTACTGAGCCATGACTTTCCTCAGTATTCTACCCAAAGCCCAGCGTACACTGAGTTTTTCCAATCTGGCTGGTGGAAACAGGTACTATTTCCAGCCATGTGTAAGTGCTGAGCCCTGTTTCTGTTAATTCTTTGGATGGTTCTTTCTCCAGTCTTGGGTAGTTTACTCATGTGCTTGTCTGGATCAATATTCTGGTGAAAACTTAAAGAACCTCCTTTGCATTTCTCCAGGATTCTCTCTCTCTTCATATCTTCCTCTTCAGTACTCTGTCCTACAAATCCTGACTTCCTTGGTTTCTCTGAAATCTCATCTTTGTTTCCCTGCCCAAGAAGTTCACCACATTCTGCCTAGGTTCCTTCTTCTTGCAGCATAGTCTGCAAACTATCTCAAGGTGGTGAACTGGAAAAATTGTAGGGCTTACCTCCTTTGTGTTCTGTCTCTCATGGATCATTGTCTTTAGTTGACTGATGCTCAGTGCCTTGAAGACCATTGCCTCTTATTTTTTGTTAGTTTGATTTTTTTTTTCAAGTGGGAAGCTAAAGCTAGTTCTGTTGTTATAGCTTGGCTCAATGTAGGAGATGAATTGTGTTACTTTTGATCCACAGAATTATATCTCCAATAGTATAATAAAAGCCAGAAGACAAATATAATTCAATATATATATGTGTATGTATACATACATATATATATATATTTCTATTCTAGACCTCCTTTTTAATCTTATCTGAATCCAACTAAAGTATACTTATGGTTGTTCTGAGGACAAAGCATTATTGAGTTGTGGCATGTAAAGAATTAATTTTGTATCATATTCATTTCTAACAATTATTAAACATGTGATGTTATTGTGGTACTTTGAGTCACTGGGGAAGTGGAATATTTTGGACATACAGAGCCAAGGAAGTCTGAGTGGATCTCTCACGGGTCCCCATCAGGACCATATTCGCAAAAGGTACTTAACAAATATGGTTGAATGAACAAATAAGGGAAGAAAGTGCGACTGTAAAATGATGAGGCTGGTTATTTGGTGTGCATATCTTCATGGATGAAGAAGAAGCCTAGTCCGGTTGGAAAAGGACATAGACTTTGGACACGGAAGAAATTGAGGTCTAATTCTAGCTCCCCTGTGTATCCGGTAGGTGAAAACAAGTTAAAATATCTATGTTTCAGAGTCTTTATCTTTAGAGATAATGTTATCTATCTTGCAATACTATTGTGAAGATAAAATCAGATGTGCATGAGCTACACCTACATAGAAAGAGCATGGTATGCAGTAAGCATCCAATTAATGTAAATTCTCTCTCTTACAAAGCAGCCCACGGGGAAAGGCAAAACCTGTACATGATTATTGCTCACAATACGCAAAGGATTGATTTAAGACATGGATGAACAGACTTAAGGATTTCTTCACTGAAGTCAAATCTTTGAACTTTGAGAATGGATTTGATTTTTGCAGAGAGCCAAGAAGTATTCAAAGACAAGGCAAGGAAATAAATGGAGTGACTTATCAACGGGGATAAAAATAAATAGGTACAAAAGGAAGTGACTATAAAATCATGTCATACAAAGTCAAGTGTTTCACAAGTAAGCACTCTATCAATCTCCGGTTTGGGAGCCAAAAGTGTTCTGAGGATTACTACACCATAAGAATAAGCTTTCCACAAACTCTTGGAAGAAAATACATTCATGTAGATATATACCTTCTGCTCTTTCAAAAAAAAAAAAAAAAAGTAAAACAATGAAAGAAGTCTAATTTTATTACTATCTGATCACACTTTTTATAATTCTTTGTATCCATTGGAAATGTGCTTTCACATATGCTCATTTGTAACCCGAGGAAACAGAGATTCAGGTAAGTGTTAAGTGACTTGCCCAAGGTCACACAGTTGGTAATTCACTAGGCTGGAATTTGAACCCAAATCATGCTCTTTTCATCATGCTACCTATCTTTATTTTGTACCCTAGTCAAAAAACATTTCATTTTCAGAACAAAATTAATGTAGTCGATCAACCGATAACACCAGGGAAATTATTAGGGGAAGTAAGTAATGCTACAAATTATTACTTTTCTTCTTATTAATTTTTATTCCCAGTGTTTCAAGCTGAAGATAAATTTAATCTGCAAGCATTCTTAAAGAGTGACTTCAGTTTTGTGTAGCCAGGTCTTGGCAGTTGGAAAACACATGCAGTGACATGAGTGAGAGTCTGAGCCCTTATCTCAGGGGTCTCCGGTGGCCTGTGGGCTCAGAGTACAGTGGGAACTGCTTTTCCCACACCTTTTTCTCAAGCATGCAAGTGCAGAGAGCTGGGATGGTCCAGCTGCATCCAATTAGACTCCTTCAGACAGGAAGGGAGAGGAGCTACAGAAAACAGTGGAATGCACAGTCTCACTTGCACGAATGCTTCAGCCTCCTCACCCGGGCACGCTGAGCCCTGTTGTGGAGGAAGCCCAGGCTCTGGAATGCAGCGATCTTCACAAGGGGAACATTGTTCTCTGCAGCGGACAGTTCACTGCGCTTTAAGAGTGCCCACACTGTGAGTCAGTGGGGGAAACAGATCTTGGCTCCAAACCAGCTTCACTCTGCCTTTCCTGACCCAGATGCAGAAAAGTCTGGTTTTAAAAACCATGCACCTTTTAAGATCACATATGGGCTGTCCCTATGTCTAAATATCCTTGTTATTACAAAATATCTAGACCAGATTGAGATGAAATATGGAGCTCTAAGAGAAATGATATTCTCAATTAAGCAGCTGGGTCCATGTGAGGAGACCAGCAGTAGGTTAGAGCAGCGGACACTGGACCATTGGGCTTTCCCAGTTGTCATTGGACCTAAGCAGAAGAAACAACTCTTAGTCAAATTTGGAATTATTGGGTGTTTTTTCCTGCCTTGCCAAAGCCCGTATGTCTCACCAATACAACCTATTGGGCTCATTGTTTGGCATTTTTTGCTGATCTCAGCTCAGGGAGAAGACGTGCGTGGAAAGGCATGCCAAATCATCCTCAAGGCTCAATTTTAGAAGGATAATCTTATTTTCCATTGTACTAGTTAAAGGTACTATTGACTTAGATTGTTAAAGCTTAAAGTTACCCGAATGTAATGACTCCAAGTATATCTCATCAAAACCAACATAAAGGTAATATGTAGTTTTGGGCTAGAGTCCAATATTTGGGTGGTTTCTTCCTTCTCTAGTTGACGTAAATGACGGTGAGAGCAAGGTGGCAAATTTACCCTATTGGGAAAATTTTAAATGCTTAATCTAAAAAAAAAACAAATTCATAAGTTGGGTATTGTTATCCCTACTATAACAGAAAACTGCTATTCAAAGAGTGCATTGCATACTTTGTTAATTACAAGACCAGTGAACAGTAAAGCTCAAACTTAAGATTTGGGGTTCCTAATAGTTGGTGTATTAATTTTTACATCCCTTGACAAACAAACAAATATCCCTTAATAAGGTCAAGGTAACACTTGAATCAGGGCAGGCTGCCTTCCCAGTCCTGGAAATGTGTCAGTCTATAGATGTGTCCATGTATTTATAGAAGCAGTGGATGGTGACCAGGAGTGATCTAGACAGACCCTATTCACCATTGATTGGTTAGGTTACCATAGTCAAGGTAGATAACAAAACCTTGGCAAAGTTTTTATAGGGATTAAGTAGGAAAACGTATGTCAGGTGCCCTGCATGGTGCTTGTATGTGGTCAAATCTGAACTTAAGATCCGGAATACATTTCAAAGGGACTCTGAGCTTGGGGAAAACCTCATTCCTTGGCTTTGCGAAGCACAGGCTCTGGACACGCAGGCTCAGCGGCCATGGCTCACGGACCCAGCCGCTCTGCGGCATGTGGGATCCTCCCGGACCGGGGCACGAACCCGTGTCCCTTGCATCGGCAAGTGGACTCTCAACCACTGTGCCACCAGGGAAGCCCCCTTGGGAGCCTTTTTGTAAACTCTCATCTGGGATGTGTGGAGGTCAGGTATCATCAGGGACCTTTGTCTCTTGCAGCCATGCACAGGGAAGTTGAATTGCAAAGCCTTGTGCCTTTCCTAGTAAGTGGCTACCTCTTCTACCCAAAGGACGCAGAAGCCGTTGCCTGAGCTGGCTTCCCTGTTCTGATCCAAAGCCACACACCCCACACTAAACAGGACAGCCTCTCTGCAGAGCGAGGGAGGGTGACCAGAGCCTTGGGGAGGCCCCCACTTGTGGTCTGGCCTCAGTCATAGTTGGTGATATCTGGGGCATGACGTAAGACTGAGTTGTTTGCTTAACTTTTCAGTGAGACTAGTATCTGAGGCTCTGCTTGTATCTTTTTCTGGTCCCTGATGTTTCTGCTACTGGTATCTATTTCTCCTTCCCTCCAGAGCTAGCTACATACAATGGAATGTTTCACGGAGATTCCCTGCACCCCCCTTCCCACTGCCTACTCCCCTGCTGTCTCCCTTCACTCTCCCCACCCTTCTCTGCACACTCAGGTCTCTAGGATAGGAAAGGTCCTCACTGATGAAAAATGGCATGTTTCTAGCAACCTGACACGCACCCCTTTTCTGGGGTGGAAAGACGCCTAGAGTGGGGTATGGTGTGTCCAAGAGCTGTCATCTGACAGAGGGAGAGGAGAGGTGGCAGTGTGTATGCTCAGGTTTCCAGGGCTTTCCATGATCTTGTTGCTGCCCTTCTTCTGGCTGGAAGATTCATTTCTTGCCTTGAATACAAGTAGAGTTCTTAGGTATTAACACGCAGCGATCTGCAAGGCAGAACTATCTGAGCTCCAGGTGCCTTCATCCAATCAGCTGCTCTAAACTCTCTCCGGATGCTTCACAGGCATCTCAAAATCAGCAAGTCTAAACGTGAATTTATCACTGTCCCATCAAACCGGCCTAGAATCCCATGTTCCCTACAGCCCAAGAATAGACCCATCAAGTGCCCAGCCACCAAAGCCAGAAACTTCCCCTTCCCTCACCCCTTACCCAACTAATCCCTATGCTCCACTGAATCATATATATATCTTGCATCTCTCTCCCCTACAGCTGTCTCCACTGCGTATTCTCACCACTATCATGCCAGTACTTCCCTTCATCATCTCTCACTCGGACTACTGAAGCATGTCCACTCACCACGAAAGTTTTAAATCATAACAGCTTCTGGACCCCTTTGCTGATCAATTAAATTACTGGGGGAGGGGTGGAGTCTGGGTATCAGTATCATATTCAAATCTTCTTGGATCATTCTAACTTATAGCCAAGGTTGGAAACCATTGTTCAGTAATGCAAATCTGACCCCGTCTCTCACACCCATACTTGAGCAGCCTTCTTTCACTCTTACCTGACCTTGAAACAGCATCCTACCTGGGCATGCATCCCGGTCCCCTTTGCCATTTTCTCATGCCATGTCACCAGTAAGCCCATCTCCTGCGTTTTAAACAGGATCTGTCCTCTATTTTGAAAACTGTGCTTGATATCAAATGCTAGTAGTGCAACTGGTCAAGGCTAAATGAATCATGGTCATATTTTATTTTTATTTTTATCTGGGCATCTCCCAGCAGGATGGCGTTTTGGAAAACCCTAGTCTGGGAGGGAGGATACCTCATTTATTCACTGGGTATGTAAACAGCTTTTTGTGTGATCTTGAGTAAGTTGCTATCTCTCTCGCTCTCTTGGCCTCAGTTTCTCCATCTATAAAACGACGGAAGTAGATTCGTTTCTGATATATTTGTTGTAAAATTTTATGATGATCTCCATGAATGTGTATTTCCCTCACAGCTGTGTGTGTTCCTGGAACTTATTTCTTACCTGGAAGCATTTATTTTACTCTGTCATTGAGCTGTCTCACAGCTCAGATTTTTATCATGACTCGTCATTTTTGTCTGTTTTCTAGAAGACTGAGCCTGGTACAAGTCAGTTTAGTTTGATAAATGGGTTAAAAGCCTCATGGTGAGAGAGAAAACAAAATCCCTAAACTTCCACAAGACACTCATGTGACAGGAACAAAGAAACACAGGAAACTCACAGTCCCCCACACCCTTCAAAAATGTGACCATAGTAACATCCCCGGCCCTGATAATAAAGAAGTCAGCTCTTCTGGGGTTCCGAGTACACATTGGGACACTAGCTAAATCCTGTGGGCTTTCAACTCTGAGGCCTGCTGGACCCAGCCCATGCCCCTTGGTTTCCAGTTTGAACAACCAGGCCTTTTCAAATGGAGTACTGAGGCATCAGCATATTTTTACAAAATAACATTCCAATGATGACTTAAGTGTCACCGAATTAGAAACAGATGGTTCACATTCTCTCTTAAATATACATGTTTGAAAATTAAAGAAAAGAATATTTGACATAAGCTTGTGAAGGGTTTTCCCAGTCTTTTAAGGATTAGAGCACCAGCGTGTCATACTTAGTTGAATCCAAAGACCTCAAAATGTGTTCTTCAACCATCAGTTTTCTCACTGGTAGAGATGAGACAAGCTCCCAGTATTCAAACAGATCCGTGTTCTCTCAACCTTGGCTATACATTGGAGTACCCTGGAAAGCTTTGAAAAGCAAAGTGAGGCTTTGTTCCCTCCCCCGGAAATTCTATGGAATTGGTCTGCAATGGGTCCTGGGCATCAGGTATTGTTTAAAGTTTTCCAGGTGATTCCAGTGAACAGCCAAGGTTGGGCATGTCTGTGATGGAGGACTCCAAGGAGCCTGGGCTTTTCAAAACAAAAAGCATTTTTCTTCAAATTCTCTGGATGAATCAGAAGGAAACATAAATTGATATGTACTGTGTCCATGCGAGCTAGAATTATAGGAAAAAGTGGATGTTTCAAGATGTCCATAGATAGAAAGTTTGCTTGGGAAGGGAGTCAGTTTTCATCACTTGGACCAAAGGTAGGCACAGAGAGGTCGTAAACGGGATTCTAGCATCAACTTGAAAATAAGTGTTATGGGTAGTATTGCATTCCCTGCAAAATGACATATTGAAATTCTAACTCCCAGCACCTCAGAATGTGATTTCATTTAAAGATAGGTTTTTTTGCAGAATAGTGAATTAAGATGAGGTCATTAGGGTGAGCTCTACTCCAATATGACTAGTTTCTTTATGAAAAAGGGGAAATGTGGACACACAGGCATGTGCACAGGGAGAACATCACGTGAAGATGAAGACTGAGATTGGGGTGATGCCTCTGCAAGCCAGAGAATGACAAAGATTGCAGCAAATGACCAGAAGCTAAGAGAAAGGCATTCTATTAGGCAGAGTTCTCCAGAGAAACAGAACCAATAGGAAATATGTGTATATCCTCTATACACACACGTATATACATATATACAGATATATGCATATATAAAAGGGTAGTTATTATGAGCAATTGGCTCACACAATTATAGAGGATGAGAAATCCCACAGTCTGCCATCTGCAAGCTGGAGACCCAGGAAAAGCCAGTGGTATAATGTTCAGTCTGAGTCTGAAGGGCTAAGAACCAAGGGAGTCGATGATATAAATCCCAGTCCGGGGGCAGGAGAAAATGAGAGGAGATGTCCCAGCTCAACAGTGAGGCAGAAGAAAAAAAAATGGGGAAGAATCCCTCCTTCCTCCGCCTGTTGTTCTATTCAGTCCACCCACACTGGGAGGACAATCTGTTTTACTGAGTCCACTGGCTCGCATACAGATCTCATCCCAAGCACCCTCGCAGACACACCCAGAAATAATGTTTAATCTGGGCACCTCCTGGCCCAGTCAAGTTGACACAAATTAACCATCGCCTGCATGGAACAGATTCTCCCTCACAGACCTTAAAAGGAACCAACCTTACTGACACCTTGATCTTGGACTTCTGACCTCCAGACTGTGAGACCATACATTTCTGTTGTTGAAGCCACCCAGTTTGCTGTACTCTGTTACAGCAGCTCTGTGACCTAATACAATAAGCTGGACGGTACTTAAGATTCCTCTCCCACGGAGACTCTCAGAGGAGACAGGGTCAAAATGGGAAATAAATCGGCATTAACTGAGCACTTGCTATGTGCCCAGCGCTCTGTTAAGTGCTTTGCAAACTCTATCACATCTTAATACTTATACCACGTTTTAATGATTGTTGCAATCATCTTTACTCACAGATGAGAAAACTTAAGTGAAGGTAACTTAGCTAGACGAGCCATCATAAGCAAGAAAAATTAAAAAGGAAAAGGCCATAAGCCCTGGAGTCAGGCAGTTGAAACCAACTGTTAAGAGAGAGCTGCTGGTCTTCCATCTGTAAAGTTAGAATGATACTGTGACAACAGTAATAATAATGCTTAGATCACGTGATGGATGAGAGCGTTTGCTTCCTCTGAAGGGACTGACACAGGCAGGAAGTCAGTAAGAGTCAGCCTCTGCCTTTCTTCCCAAAGCCAGGCGGCTAGTGGTCGAGCAGAGACAGAATTGTAGCCTGGGAAGCAGTGCTGTCTGAGGGCTCCCTTAAGCAGGCAGAGCCATACCTGAGAGGGCTTAGTATAGTTAAAAATAAACAAATTAAATTAAATAGGGTCGTGCAGTGAAGGACAGGACAGCCAGGGGAGGGAGATCTACCTTGTACCAGCCACAGATGCTATTGCCTTTGGATTCTGAACAAATTTTAATTTTTCTCCAGAAGAAAGAAGAGGCAGGACATCAAAGAAAAACAGTTCTAAAGACCCTTCCACCTTCCTTTGGGGAACCGTAAACCAAAGCCTGCTAACCACAGCCGAGGGAATGGTTAGTTCACACCTGGGACCAGGCCTGGAGACAGCCCTGGAGCCTCTGCCCTGACCCGCCGCAGGCGCTGTTCTTTGGCTGTCACTTTCCCGCACAAACACAACCGAGCACGTTGCCCAGGAGAGACACAGCAAGGCCAGATGGGGGCCCCACAATGCACCACGATCACCATGATCGGCATATGCTGTTTTGCCTTGTTGCACAAGACTTATTTTCATTTCCTTTGGCCTCTTCTGCTGACTGGTCAGGGGTGGGTGAAAGGAGGGAGTGGCGCCTGGCACTTACTAAAAAGAGAATTACAGTCCCCAAGCAGATGGAAGTATCTGCTTTGCACAGGATGGTGGCTTTGAAGTCTTCCTGAACTTGGAACCATGGGAAACGAGGGAGAGAGGCGATCACTCACTGCTCTGTTTCACAGCTGGAAAGTGGGGCTCCGAGAAAGGAAATGTATCTACTTAATTGCACACAGAGAACTTCAAACGGTTGGGATGAGAATTATCCAAGGCTCTTGAGTCTACTGCAGTGATTGTCCCAATTCCTCAGAGTCATATGTTTGCCTTCCATGGCTTTGCCCACACTGGCCCCTCCGTCTGGAATGCCTCTCTCCTGGTGCTGTGGTGTGCCCTAAAAGCCTCAGCTCAGTCCTTATCCCCTCCAGGAAATCTTCCCTGACCCACACACCTGTTCCAGTTTGCGTGATGGGCCCATTCTCTGGGCCCTCATAGCATTTATCTCACTGTCCTGTAATTGTGGCCCCCAAATTCTCTCCATCCCCTGGAAAGCAGCTCTTTGAGTGCAGGGCCCAGGGTGCAACAGAGCATGGCACGGGGTCAATGTTTGGCCATGTGTGTTGAACTAGATGTCCCTGTCCTGGCCCACCTGGCTCGCCTGCCAGAGAGTCCCTTTGGAGCTTTGGGAATATTGTGGTCAACTAGGATTTGTGAGGTTGCCTTACATCTGAAGAAAAAGAAATCCTGCTTTAACTCCAAAGATAAATTAATTCAAGGGCTCAGGAATGGGCTTCAACTTAGAATCAGATGGCAGTTTCCCAAGGAATGTTTGTACTCTAGGTAGGATTGGCTTGTATACAATTACTGCACAGAGTTTCCCATGCAGCCTCCTTCATAAGCCTTCAAAAGGCCCCTCGGATCTCCTGTGATTTCTGTTGTGTTAAGGCATCAATGTCTCTTTTTAAATAGAAGTGCTCTCTGAGTTGGGAAATCCAAGGAGTTAGTGCCCTGAGTTGAATTAGCATGCACCATTAGCAGGTATAAGAAGCTGAGGGAAGGGAACACTGAATGTTAAGTAGGAAAAGCCATTGAAATTGCGAGGTAAAAGAGAAAGGTAACACCACATGACTCATCCTTGAAATTGTGCAAATGCGTCCCATGGAAGATAAGAGAATTCTCTAAGTCACTGATTTTCAAACTTGCCTTGCCTGTTAGATTCACTTGTGAAAATTTTCAAAAAGGTTCATGCCTGGGATGTACCCTAGACATTGAAATAGACTTTGGGGGGGTGAAGCCCAGGCATCAGTATTTGTTAAAACTGGTCCAAATCATTTTAATATGCAGGCCAAGGGGAGAACCATTGATGGGGATCCTCGATTTGGTGATGATGGGAGGACCCACCTACCTTTCAGTGGGAGTTCCGGATCATTTACTGTGATTGTGGAAAAACAATATGAGATCTACCCTCTTACATTTTTAAGTGCACGATACAGCGTTGTTAACTGTGGACACAGTATTGCACAGCAGGGTTCTAATTGTGCTCATCTTGTATAACTGAGACCTTATACCCTAGCAGCTGGCAACCATGATTCTACTGTGTCTGCTTCTATATGTTTGATTATTTTAGAAACATCATAAAAGTAGAATCACATAGTATTTGCCCTTTTGTGACTGGTTTATTTTATTTAGCGTAATGTCCTCCAGGTTTATCCATGTTATTTCATATGGCAGAATTGCCTTCATTTTCAAGGATAAATAATATTCCTTTGAAGGTTGGTGTGTGTGTGTGGTGTACGTATACATCACATTTTCTTCATCCATTCATTGATTAGGTTGTTTCCATATCTTGACTATTGTAAACAGTGCTCCGGAGAACGTAGGAGTACAAATATCTCTTTGAGATCTTGATTTTAATTCTTTTGGGTATATATCCAGAAGCGGGATTGCTGAATTGCATGGTAGTTCTAATTTAATTTTTTAAGGAACCTCTATACTATTTTCCACTGTGGTTGCACGAATTTACATCCCCACCAACAGTGTATAAGAATTCCAATTTGTCCACATCCTTGCCAGTACTTATCGTTTTTCTTTCTTTATTTTTTTAAGAATAGCCATTCTGACAGGTGTGAGGCAATATTTCATTGTTGATTTGCATCTGATGATTAGTGATGTTGAATATCATTTCATATACATGTTTGGATTTCTCCTGCATATTTCTCCTGAATATCATTTCATATACGCCATTTGGATTTCTCCTGAGATTGGACCATTATCTTACACGAATATCAACTCAAATGAATTAAAGATTTAAACATAAGACCTGAAACTGTAAAACTCCTAGACAAAAACAGGGGAAAATCTTCAAGACATTAGTCTAGGCAATGATTCTTGGATATGACACCAAAAGTACAAGCAAGAGAAGTGAATATATCAGACTACATTACACTAAGAAGCTTCTGCACAGCAAAGGAAAAGGTCAACATAGTGGATGGGAAACATGGAACGGGAGAGTATATTTGTAAACCATATATCTGATAAGGGGTTAATATCCAAAATATATAAGGAACTCCTACAACTCAATAGCAAGTAATAATAATAACAATTAAATTAAAAAATGGACAGAGAGATTGAACAGGATTTAAACTTACGTTCAAACTTTTGAATTGATGGACCTCTGGGTCTGCACCCATTGTGAGCACCTTGTTGACGGGATTTAGGTTGACTGAGGTTTTGGAATCTGCCCACCTCTCCATGCCAGCATCCTTCCTAGAGAGCAGTGCTGCAGCCTCCCCTGACCACCCATGCTCCCCTTGCTCATACTGGTTTGCCATGCAGAGAACGGACCCTTCCAGGAGTCAGCCAAGCCCATGCCATTCCCCACCATCTTTCAGCGTAAGGACTCAAAACTGTAGGAAACTTGGGCTGTTTATGGCCTCATTCAGATTCTCTTAAGTTTAGCATAATTGATGACAGGGGACACTTTTCACTCATCTTTGGAGACAGCATATAGGTGAGCTGAGATAGCAGAGACTTTGGAACCAAATGTACCTGTCTTTAGGGCTCAGCTCCAACATCTCCTGGCCAAGCAACCTTGTCAGTTCCACCTAGGAATCTGAGTGTCAATTTCCTTTTCTGTAAAATGCAGACCCTAGCACTTGTCTCAAATCATGACAGGGAGAATTTCAAAGTAAGAGCATTTGCTATTTAGTAAGTCCTCCACAGAAGTGAGATCCCTTCCCTCACCCCTTTGCCTTGTACCTGTGACCACCACAGTTCAGACACATTGCAGATGATGAGATAAGGGGCTGCTTTGAACACAGATAAATAAATTAATTGATTCCAAGTGTGTCGTGATCCACAAACACAACATAAGCTTCTCAGGCTTCGTTGTTGAATAATAAATGGATTTTAAAAGTCCTATATTATGGGGTTTTAATTCATCGTTTATTGGGGACTTTCCTATAAAATG
This sequence comes from Aethalodelphis obliquidens, assembly GCF_003676395.1. NCBI lineage: Eukaryota > Metazoa > Chordata > Mammalia > Artiodactyla > Delphinidae > Aethalodelphis > Aethalodelphis obliquidens. The sequence goes on from NW_020837956.1 coordinate 34,505,608, forward strand.
TGAAATCCTGTTAGGATGCCTACACAGAATGAAAACACCAATTACCCTGATATACAGACCCAGTCCCCACCGAAAGCACAGGGTACAAAAGGAGCCCGTCAATGAAGCATTGTTAGACCGGTCCTGTCAGGAAATGCTCGTCCATGGAAACCCTGCGGTTTCCTCCCCTGAGGCCTTTTCCTGCAGACGGCAAGTCTGGGGCTTTGTCACAGCAACGCCCTCTTATAGGGTAACCCTCTAGCGCCAGGTCTGCCACGCCCTCACTCATTTACGTTAATCCTCACCACCTCCATTCACCCTCTTTTACCAGTGAGGAAACAGACCCAGAGAGGTAACGTGATGCCCCAAACACTTGTGGACCTCACACCAACATCCTCGCCGCCATCTTATCTTCCTTTAAAAGCCTAAGACAGAATCTTGTAAGGCAGAGGAGGGGATGAATCATGGTCTTGCTTTCAGGCCCAGCCTGGATCTACAGGCTGCATGGATTCAAAACTCCACATCATGAGGAAATACAGGCAAATCCTTTCACGTTGAGATTTTTGAAGGAGCCTCAGAAAGATGCAGGAGAGCCGGAGGCACATGCAGATAGATCAAAGAATATAGTGAAAATGTATTTGAACACAATCGATTCAGGCAGCATTTTCTGATTTCTCTGGGACGGATACCTGATGACAAGGATAACGAAGCTCTTTAGAATCTTGGGCCAAATCTTGCTCCAGGGAAAGAAGGCTTCCCAGCTTGCAAGCCAGAGGTGAGACAGATTGTCTGCAACCTGCAACCTCACGTTTTAAAATGTTACAGTGGAGACCTTCAAAATGCACCAGACCTTCGAAATGATGTTTCACAGAAAGTTTCAGCGATGTGGGCAATTTCATACATTAGAGCTCATATCATTTGTTCTTTTAGCTGTGGCCATAGTGATCTTAGTTTTGTTCTGTGTACCTGCTGTGCACTGTGCTCTTTCCTGGCCCTACTCATAGGCTGCTTCTCTCCCAACCAACCCCCCTTTATTCTACTAACTCCTACTTGTCCTCTGTTTTCATTTCCCGTATTCTTCCTTCCAACACCCTCAAGAGATTTGATCAGGTTCATTTCTGTAATTGCTTTGTCTGATTCTACCTGCCTTGCTAAGTTTTGTTCTCTTCCCCCCCAGGATCTAGCATATGCCTGAAACAGTAGAAACTTAGGCACGTTGAATGAAGGAATGAATGTTAAATTTTCAGAGTAAGATGTAAATGGTGTGTGTACACCTGCATTATATAATCTTCTCTCAACAAAACGTTTTATGGGCCCTCACACATAGAAAACACAGGCTATAAATATTTACCACTAGGGTCTGGGATTATAGGTATATTTTCCCTTATTTTTAGTCTATATCACTTGTATTTTCTACAATAAGCACATGTGATTTTTATAATCCGGTAATAAAAATCAAAATAATTGCCTTAAGACTTGGTGAAGAATACAAAGCAATACATATATCGTGTTCTTCCCATAAAGCTATTTATATAAAATGTGTATTTCTATTTGCGGAAAAATAATCATAGTCATTTACATAATCACCGCAATGCTTCATAGCTTTCGAGGTAGTTTTAATCCACCCCCTTATCGAACATTCAACAACCCTTGACATAACTAGCAGAGAGGTTTGCTTTTCACTTTGCAGACAAGGGTACAGAGGCCCCAGTCATGTGCGGTATGAAAAGAGGTGGGGCCCCGGCACCTTGAGTTAAGCGCCCACTTGGGAAGGGCATCTGAGTTCTCTTGGCCTCAGTTTCCTCATCAGTCAAGCTGAGAGAGAAGCACCAATCAGAGAATCAAAGCAGCATGGTGGAGTCACCACCTGCACACAGAAGATGCTCCGAAACCTCTCTGACTCACCTGGGGTTTGTCACCTGTGCAGACGAGGAGCTGGTTTGGAACTCAGGCTTGGCTGTATCTTTTCCATACATGATGCTGTTGACTGAGCGTAAGCCACCACCGCCGCCTTAGGGTATAACGTACAGGAGCCTACTCACAGTGATGAAGGGATGGGATGTATCTAGAAGAGGAACGGCCTTTGTCTCTCTAGGAAGGCAGTGGTTCTGCCTGCCGTGGGTTGAGTAGTGTGTCATGTCAGCAGATCCGAGCATGCTGCCTCCTCCTTCCAGCATGTTCCTGGGGCAGTATTGCTTGCGCCATCTTCGTGTCACTGTGGAGGTATCCAAGCCAGAGCCCGGGAACTCCTATGCCTGCGGAATCAGCAGCTGGAGGAGGGTCAAGGCTGCGGGTGTGGCTGAGATTGCGGAGCCATCATGAGGCAGTCAAGTGACGAGGATAACTTTTCTTCCACAGATGCCTCGACCAGAGCAGTCGTCGCCCTGGACCATGTACCATCTAATGATCTGCCTCTATCCATGCGAGTTCCTCAACCCAGCCATATATTTAGTTAAATGACCTTTCATGAGCTGTCTTGCATATACAAGACTCTCTGCCATGCTGGAGAAATAGAAATAAAAAGCAGGGTCTATCTTTACAGATCTTTGCATCCCCAGCCTCAAGCAGCATGCACGGTACCCAGTAAACCCTCAGTAGACTGTGAGAAGTGAACGGATGCACATGCAAGAGACGCCTCCCAACGGCTGACCCACTGCATTTAGAGATCCCTGTGCCGTCAGTTCTGAATTCATATTTTAAAGAATCTGGGGAAGATGCCCAGTCCGAAGGTCTTCAACAATTGCACTTGAGCTCTTTGAAATGTCTCTTTAGGGTGGATTCCTGGGCCTGTGACCTGTCCAGTCTTATAAGATCCCGCCCTTAGAAAGGTCCCAGGCTTGGTTTAATTATCTTTTGTCACCCTTTTGAAATTCTTAACAGCTTTTGAATAAAGGCTGCACATTTGCCCTGGGCCTTGCAAATCATGTATTTAGTTCTGTCTCTTCTTTCTCCAAAAAAGACTCACGACACTGGAGGAGTTTTTTCAATATTAAATAACTTAGACAAAACAACACGCTGAGGAACGAAGTCAGGCCGAATCAGAAACATGTGTTAACGTTGACTCCTGAGCTTAAGAAAATGAAGATGAAAGAGGCATCTGTGTGATTAGCTGAACTTCAGCCGCTTGAAGTTCAGCTGATCAGCAAACGTTTGAAAAAATTCAAAAACCTTGCTACAAAGAAGTTCTGTTGTTTCTCTATCTCTCTGGCCTTAGATTCTGAAAACCTTACCCCAGTGACTTCCATCTATGAAGTGAGTATGCTCCTTATACCTCGGCTGGAGATGTTTGTTCATTTATTTTTACAATTTTTAAAATTTTATCGAAGTACAGTTGATTTACAATGTTGTGTTAATTTCTGATGTACTGCAAAGGGATTCAGTTATATAATAGATATATATACTCTTTTTTATATTCTTTTCCATTATGGTTTATCACGGATATTGAATATAGTTCCCTGTGCTATACAGTAGGACTTTGTTGTTTATCCAGCCTATATGTTATTTTACAATTTTTAAGGGTTAATTTCCATTTACAGTTATTACAAAATATTGGCTGTATTCCGTGTCCTACAATACATCCTCGAGCCTGTTCTACACCCAACAGTTTATACCTCCCCTCTCCCACCCCACAGTTCCCCACCCTCTCCCTCCTGGTGACCACTAGTTTGTACTCTATATCTGTGAGTCTGCTTCTTCATTGTTATATTGACTCGTTTGTTGTATTGTTTTAGATTCCACAGGTAAGTGATAACGTACAGTATTTGTCTTTCTCGGTCTGACTTATTTCAGACAGAATCTGACTTATTCAGTTGGAAATGTTTGCTTCAAAACAAACTGGTATCTTCAACACTGGAGCTTTATAGTGAGTCCAGGGAACATGATTAACCAGGGCAGGTATTCTGTTCAGAGGGTGAGGAAATAAAAAGAGTCAAAGCTGGGAACTGGGGCCCCCTCAGCGCAGAAGAAGTTTCTGGGAGTCTGAGCCCCAGCTTGCATTGGAATGTGGAAGAATAGAAACTTGTCCTTGGGTCCCCCTGTCATCGACCATTTTGTTTAGAGAGTTTTAGAGCAACAACCAGTGAGTTTACTGGTGTCTGAGGTCCTGCTCTCAGATGAGTGACACTGCACTTGGAACGGCAGGATTGACAGTCATAGGGAAGCTGACATCTGTCAAGAGGGGCTCATCCGACGTATGGGGTGATTGGGCTGAAAATTCCAAATTGTTCAGTCCTCCCTCCATGAAACCCCTGTAATGATGTGATAAGGTTTGGCCTCATATTTTAATCTATTCCTTTTCGCATGTCTTTCTGTAGCTCTGCCATTAGGGAGACCTGCAAGTAAAATTCCTGATGGTGAGAGGGTGTATCTTTTAAAGAAAAGGAGAGAGGAACTCATGCTTGTTGGGAACTTAAATACTTCACTTATATTTAGGCATTTATATCTTCCAGAACCCCCAAGAGATGATTACCATTTCATAAATAAATACATTTGTCAGAGGATGTAGAGCTGTTAAATAACACAGTAGCCTATGGACCAGGATACGGAGCAGCATGAAGTCACTCCACATACCTTGCTCCTCATTTCCCCAGGGCACACACACCAGCTCTGCGGCCATGGAAGAAAGATCGGTTCTGGGGTTACCCTGAGTGAAGTGGTTTGCTTAAGGTGCTCTTCCTGCTGAGAATCTGAGAGCCAGGACCGGGTCAGGCAGGCTTGAGGCACTTCGTCATTCTGAGAAAACTGCTTCACTTCCTCGGGTCCTCATGCTCCTGATTGGCCAGTGCAAACATGAACATCCTCACTGCCCACCTCCCTGGATTGTTTGGAATTAGAGGGAACACGTTTCAGGTAGAAATCCTCCCAAAGAAGTCAGTGGTACGTGATGACAAGGTTATTGTTGGTGATGTAATTTGTTTTTGCAGAGACCTGAATAGGTTTATTCTGGAGGTGATAATTGGGAAGGGCTGTCCCCAAGCCCCCAGGCACCATAGGCAGCCAGGTCGAGCTATTTAAACTGAGAATTTCATGAACAAGGCAGAATAAGACGTTCAACTCCTGTGCAGGCAGGGTGAGGCAATGGCATTCATCGATGTGGCATAGGAAAGATGGGCTCGGGTTCTTAATTAAGGGACCCTGTGAGCATGTTTCCTTCTCGGGCATCTTTTGAGCAGAGAGAGTAGTGGCTTCCACAGAGGGAATGGGCCCCAGCTCCCTCCCCGGCCTCAGCCAGCTGACTCCCAACCCTGGGATCTGGGTTCAGGAAGACCAAGTTTACATCCTAATCCTTAGGAAACTTTGCCTCAGCTCACCAGATCCATTCCAACCGAAAGGTGAAAGGCAATGAAGAGTTAGCTGAGCCCAGAAAGACAACCACACCAACACAGACCAGAACCAAGTTATGTCACTCTGGGCTTTCTGCACCATTGCCACCATTAACACCTGGAAAGCCTTTGATTCTCACATTAGCAAAACATGCCATAAAGCACGAGCTTCCCCTCTTCCCACAGACCTGGCCCCATCGCTCGCGGGAGGGGGACTGTCACAAAGGTGCCATTCAGCCCCGGCAAGGCTGTCTTGATCAAGCCTCAGAGAGGAAACTTCAACCGAGTCTTCGCATAAATGCGAAGGCAATTACAGCATCCAATCCCAGCAGCCACTGCGGGAGGGGGTCTTGAAGTATCTGAACCCAGAAGGACAGCGGAAATGAGTGAGTCAAATCACCTTATTTTACAGAGAAGGAAATTGACACTTCAGGTGAAGATTTTCGCCTGTAACATGAATTTTTTATGTTTACCATGTGTCAGACACTGTGCATAATGTTGAGGATGCAATGGTTCCTAACCTCAGTTCATTCGGAAGAGACTGTCAGTCATGGTCATGGTACCTAGAATGTTCACCATTTACGACCAAATGCAAAATAGCTGTGGTTGTAATGAGAGCCCCATCTTCCCAATTAGAAAGCCCAAAATAGGGTTGTGCACACACACACACGCACACATAATCACACACAATATGGAAGTAGCTAAGTTGGCTAAAACTTCATAAAATATTTAAATTTCAAATTAGCTGTACATTGCAAATTATATAATTTATAAACGATGCTAAATCTTTCTATTCTCATTTCATGATGCAAGTATATTCAGACTCCCCACAGGGACCCTCAGTGTCAGTAACCCCTCGTCAGAACTGTTCTTTGAATCATCTAACACTCGGCATCTTTATTTCCATCTGTGTGAGAGGCAGCTCTTCTTGGATCCTTGTAAGATGTTGTCACTGGAAATTTTCTCTTAAGCCACAAGTTCCATTCACTCTTCATGAGCTTCTCAGCATGAATCTGTTTCTCTAGTGCTTTTTGAAAGTGACTTTCTTTTAAAGGCTTGTTGGTGACCACATGCCAGGAAAGAACTTAAGAGGTCATCATCCCCCTTTACCCAGAGGAATAACTATACCTAAATTAAATTTCTTTGCCCCGTTTTGTTAATAATTCCATTTGGTGACTTCTAGGAGGATCCAATACCAACATTTACTGAGGTTACTTCATGCTAATGTCTCTTCTCCAAATACTACTCTGATTTGAAAAACAAAATATTAGGGGGGGAGGCCCCTGTAATAGACTTTATATGGAATCAGATAGCATACAACTCCCTATTTTCAAAAGGATATTTTTTGAGGAAGATATTTGGCCTTTAAATCTGGCATTCGTAGTAAATAAGTGTAAATAAAAAGGTGAAAAGAGGAAAGTGTGATTGACTTTTTCTAGGGGAGAGAGAGGATGAGTCATGAAACTTTCCAAGGAAGAAGTGATGTCCGACGTTGATTTGGAAGAACCAGAGGATAAGATGCTAAGGAAATTCAGTTGGGAAAAATCACTCATACAGAGGCATATTGGTGAGAAGCAGCGCAGCTAAGAACCGTGAATGGTCTGAGGGTTTATACTTGGGCTTTATTATGTACAACCCAGTGAGCAGCATGAACTTCATGGTCACACTGGCTCTCCTTGTTCCCCAGTCTTCATGGAGCCAACACAGAAGCGGGCCCAGGGGTCACTGTACACACAGTAGGTTTGCATCACAGACGACAAATCCCAAGTTTCAGGGCAATGGAAATCCTTTTATTGGACAGCAAGCAAACTTGTGCAACTTTTGCCCTGGAGAGAGACACGATCTTTATTTTACTGGACAATAAACACACCTGTTCTCTGTTCCAAAGGGTGACACTATCTCCAAGGCTGTTGACAAGATGGACTGAAACAAAATTGTTAGTGCTTCTGCTTGCAATGCTTGCTGAAATCAGAGAACCCTGTGGAGAATTGTCTCCCAATAGGAAAAGCAAATATACTTGACGTGATTTGTGGTCACAAAGCTGACCAGATCTGCTCACGTCCTGGGCAGGTCACTGACACTGCCCTCCCTCCCTCCACTACTTGTGGGGCTCTTCTGTGGGGTCAGTGGGTCTCTGGACGCACGTAAGCCTAAGGGGCTACATGATGAGGGAAGAGCCTATGTGGTAGATAGAATTTTAACATGACCCCCAATGACCCGTACCCTTGTATGTTCCCCTCCCCTCAAGTGTGGGAAGTGCATATGGGGGTATCATTCCTATAATTAGGTTACATTGTATGGTAACAGTAAAGAGATGTTGAAGATGTAATTAAAGTCCCTAATCAGTTGACTGACATCAACTGATATCCCAAGTGGGTCTGACCTAATCTGGTGAGCCTTTTAAAAGGGTCTAAAGGCAGCAGCAGACACTCTTTTCCATTGGTCTGAAGAGGCAAACTGGCTTGTTGTAGAAGTAGCTGTGCAGCAGGGAATGATGAGTGGCCTTTAGGAGCCGAGGGCCTCAGTCCCACAACCATAAGGAGCTGAGTTCTTTCAATAACCAGTGAGCTTGGAGGAGAACTTTGAGCCTCAGATGAGATCCTGGCACTGGTCAACACCTTAATGGCCTAAGCAGAGAACCAGTTAAGCTGTCTTTGGGCTTCTGACCCACGGAAACTGTGAGGTAAGATGTCTGTGTTGTGTTCAGCCACTGAATGAGTGGCAATTGGTTACACAGCAACTCATTCAGCATAAAAGTAACTTCCAGTAGTTACATGCTCATCTCTGCTTGCATGAGAGAGCAGAATGAAGACACATGTTTACTGAGCACTAAAAACATGCAGGACACTAGATGGGCGTTGTGAGGATTAACAACGATGCCCTATGCAAAACCTTCCTGCATTCTCTCTTGGCCATTTTGGGAGAAGGGAACATTGTGAAAAAATTAGCTCCTAACACACAATTAATGTATTTATTTGTTGTTCCTTCAATAGACATGAACCGAACACCTAAGTATATACCAGTCAGTGTGCTAAACCTGCTGGAAAATCCTGACTTCACTTTCAGTATAATTCTTGCTTCTCTATTTTTTTTCCTCTCTGCCACCAATGGAGCCAATTATGTCCACCTACAAGCTTCCCTCTACTCTAGCCTAGTAGTTCTACGTGACTGTTCATATAACCACCTGTGGAGCTTCAGAACAATACCCAACCCATTGCCCTAACCAATTAAGTCAGAATATCTGGTGGTGGGTACCAAGGATCAAAATATTTTTTAAAGCCTCCTATGTGATGTCAATGTACAGCTGGGGCTAAGTTATAGATAGGAAAGAGTTAAGATCCTGAGCCTGGGTGCTCAGTGAACCAGACCTTTTCAGAGCCTTCCCCTTCTATGTTGGGAACAATTTCATCTTTCAATTGATCAGGTCAAAAATCTTTCTCAGCCTTTCTCTTCTCTCCCATAATTTTAATGATTTTTCCTTTTCCTCTAGTGACCCAGGTTTCTTTTGTTAACTAGTTGTCTACATCAGACGTTGGCAAATTTTCTCTAGAAAGGACCACATAGTAAATATTTTAGGTTTTGTGAGCTACTGGATTTCTGCCCAAACACTGCCTCTATACCAGCAAAGCAGCCGTAGATTATATGTAAATGAATGGGAAAGAGGTGCCTGTGTGCTAATAAAACTTTACCTGTGACGTTGAAGGTAGAACTTCAAATGTTTCATAGATCATAAAATTTTATTCTTCTTGGATTTTTCTTTTCTTAACTATTTAAAAACGTAAAAATCATTCTTAGCTCAAGGGCAATACTAAAGCAGGGGTAGGCCCAATTTAGCTTTTGGACCATTATTTGCCAGCCCTTGTACTACATCATTGATTCCACAAGTATTGATTCAGCGTTTTACTGCCTCTATTCCCTATTTTAATATTTGGTATAATTGTATTTTGGTTTAATTGCATTTTTCCTCGAACTCTGCCAGCTCCTTTAAAACCTTATCTGCTGGGGTTTCCCTGGTGGCACAGTGGTTAAGAATCCACCTGCCAGTGCAGGGGACATGAGTTCAAGCCCTGGCCCAGGAAGATCCCACATGCTGTGGAGCAACTAAGTCCATGCGCTGCAACTACTGAGCCTGTGCTCTAGAGCCCGTGTGCCACAACTACTGAGACCGTGTGCTGCAACTACTGAACCCCATGTGCCTAGAGGCCATGCCCTGCAACAAAAGAAGCCACCGCAATGAGAAGTCCGTGCACCGCAACTAAGAGTAGCCCGCGCTCACCGTAACTAGAGAAAGCCCGCGCGCAGCAATGAAGACCCAATGCAGCCAAAAATAAATAAATTAAATAAATTTAAAAACAAACCTTATCTGCCACTGGACTGGCGCAAATTCCATCCCACTTCATAGCACTAATATTTACTTACATGCTAAGAGCAGAAAGCAGATGCAGTCTATTTATTTTCCTGCCATTTGTATTGAATTATTTTCATAAATGTGCTTTTGCCCTGAACATTTACAGCTATGACTTACCTTTTTCTATGTCAGAATCTTTTCTTGTCTTTTACTTTTTCCTCTATGAAGTGAGATCTGTTCATGTCTGCTGTTGGCCAGCAGACGGGGATGTGCATTCACCTCCATCTTTTCTATTGTCCACTTGGGTGGTTTTGGGTGATGTTTCTCTCACATCTTAAGCTGTGCTATAAGCACCATCCCTAACTTCAGGTCTAGTATCTGGCAGAACTTCATCTTGTGCTGCTTTACTGCAAGGCTGGATTTTTTTTCCCTTCCATCCCCTCGATATGGTCTTCTGAATATCAAAAATGTTTTCTCCTCAAGGGAACCCTCCTACACTGTTGGTGGGAGTGTAAATTGGTGCAGCCACTGTGGGAAACAGTATGAAGGGTCTTCAGAAAACAAACAATTGAGTTGCCATACGATCCAGCAATCCCACTTCTGGGCACGTACCCAGACAAAACTATAATTCGAAAAGATACACGCACCCCTATGTTCATAGCAGCACTATTCACAATAGCCAAGACATGGAAACAACCTAAGTGTCTGTTGTCAGGTGAATGGATGAAGAAGATGTTATATATATATGTATGTATATCTATATACATACACACACAATGAAATACTACTCAGCCATAAAAAAGAATGAAATAATGCCATTTGCAGCAACACGGATGGACCTAGAGACTATCATACTAAGTGAAGTAAGTCAGACAGAGAAAAGCAAATATCACATGATATCATTTATATGTGGCATCTAAAATATGCCACAAATGAACTTATCTACAAAACAGACTCACAGACATAGACAACAGACTTGCGGTTGCCATGGTAGAGGTGGGTGGGGGAGGGATGGACTGGGAGTTTGGGGTTAGCAGTGCAAACTATTATGTATAGAAGGGATAAACCAAAAGGTCCTACTATATGGCATAGGGAGCTATACTCAATATCCTGTGATAAACCATAATGAAAAAGAATATATATATGTATAACTAAATCACTTTGCTGTACAGCAGAAATTAACACAATGTTGTAAATCAACTGTACTTCAATAAAATGTTTTGCAAAACGTTTTCTCTTCCCATCCTCTCTTCTGTGTATTTGAAAGAATCTATACTTGTTTCTATAAGCCTGTGAAAATGCATTCCTCCTAGCACAGTGCTTCTAATTCGCTGCTGCCCCTAGTGGACTTGTTACTGACAATGTTCTACTGTGTGAGGTCCTTTCCACAGCTGGACATGCTGATATCAGGGCTGGGTGAGCCTAAGTGGGCAGTGGGGTCGGAGGGAAGGAAGCAGGCCCAGTCTCACCTGGGTAGATGTGTCTGGGGGCCAAAAAGGCCTTTTTGTTCAGCATGGAGATGAGGGGCTTGGGGTAAAGGCTATGCAGTGGAGGCGGCAGCATCCTCCAGCCTCTCTGCTTTCAAGTTCCGAGGTCCAGGTAGGAGTCACTCACTGGTCCTTTTCCCAGTAAGCTCATTGCTACTGTAGGTAGGAACATTTCCTTCAAATACCAGTATACCATTCATGAAAATGCCCACTTCTAATAATACTGCACCTTTGCTATTAAAAAAAAAAAAAAAGTGTTTGCAGGTATGGATTCAGAACCACTAAGTGACTTCCCTCAAATTTCGCAACACATAAGGATTGGAAACAAGACTTAAGCCCACGTCTCCCTTCTACTCTATCTCCTATCTCGAGGTTAGACTATCAAGAAGTTAGCGGACAAGTCAAAAAGTAACACCAAAATGCATGTATGTTGTTGTAAAACATGGTAAAGTCATTCATCAATAGAAGATCAACTGCTCTCAATGTGTTTTATGGGGGGTTTTGTCTGGTCCCATCTCTGACTATCCAGTAGACATTGGCATGAAGAAGCAATGTACAAAGGAAGCCTATATTGTCATAATCCCAAGTTCTCTAGCATTTGATTTATAAGTCTGAGGCAGTTTGGGGAATGCTGGCGCCCAGGATGCAAATTGTGATCCATAAATTAATGAGTGATTAAAATTGTGCTAAGGCAAACACATAGCCATAAATCTGAATGATGCACGATTATTGCCAGCCATAGCCAGCAGATGTATAGAAGTAATTGGCTTTTAATGCTCATTAGTCAGTTTTATTACAGATAATGCATTTGCATGATGTTTGTAAATTTATGCTCCAGTGGGAAGACGCAGTGACAGCACAGTATAAACAAGCAGAGGGATTACGAAAAACGCATCCAAAATGTATGAATGTGCTCAAAGTTACATTTATTTGTATGTTTATTTGTTTTTAACCTTGCTTCCTTCCCAAACAAAATAATTTACGGCAATTTGAAGAAATAGAACCATTATGAGAATTTTTCAATGAAGACATTATGAAGAAAAGAAAAATGAAGGTCAGAAAATACAATGAACCAAGCAGCGAGTTAATATGCAAGATGAATGTCATAATATTCTGTGCACACGATAAAAATGTAATGCAAAGTATCCCCTGCACTTATTAGCATTCAAAGCAAAAGAGTCAAAACTGATTAGTGTAAGGTTCATGTGTTCCTAGGGAAGAATGTAAAAACAAAGAAGTATGTTTTTCTCAAGGGAAAGATAACATTTCTCAGTAAAATGACCAGAGGGAAATTTACCTAATAGTTGTTCAGAAAGGTGACATGGACATAAAAGGAGACCAATCTTCAAATATATCTCTAAAGCAAATACAATAGAGTTTTTTTTTTCTTTTCTGATAATCATGTGAGCTGATATCCTTCTGCCAAATCACACTTTAGTAAAAAGCAGGCCCTTGAAGATGAGAATTTACCTCTCTTTCCAATCCCCTTCCCTGCCCTATTCATGCACACTTCTTGGCCCATCATCCTTCCCAACTACCCATATTATAATTTTAACTGGATAAAAATTTAGCATTTACCTTATTATGACTGTAAAAGCTATTCACAGTAGAGTGATATACTACACTTCAGTGAATTTCCTTACACAGCTTTGATTTTCCTAAAATTGTCTTATCTCTTTTCTATTTATTATTGCTAATTCGACCCCCAAAATCTTCCCCAGAAAGAAAATCTCCCCGTAATGTAGTTGGATACATCCAGTAATATAAAGATTTCATCTACCTGAAGACATTCTTTCCAGAGGCTTCTGTTCAGACTGGCAGCTTGCTGAGCCTGGGATCTCTTCTCACTGTCACCCTGGAGACCCCCCTTGGCTCTCTTGTATTGAATTCTTAGTTTAATGAATCCCACCTTTGTTGATGCCTTCCCCCTTTTTAGGTAAAATGCTTCCTTGAATAGCTATCTAGAAAGGAGTATGGGGGGGTAATTTTTGAGCCTGTAAACATCTCAAAATGACTATTTTAATAATCACGCATAATTGATGGTAAAGATGGCATAGAATAATGGCTGGAAATATTTCTCTCAGAATTCTTAAGGAAGTGCCGCTTTGGCTTCTACCATGTTGCTCCTGGAACCAAGTTTTTTTTCCTACTAGGAACACAACGCCACCTAGAGACTCCGATTCAGTGCATTTACTGCTTCCTGGAGAATGGCATCCCATCCTCCACCAGTCTCTGAGCTGGTGCTTCAGCTGTGCTCTTGCTGTTCCAATGCTCTTTCAGGCTAGCAGCTTCTGGGTGGTGTCATATTTATGATCAGTTCTGTGGTCATTGGCCCAGGCCGTCACCAGCATTGCTCATCAGAGGGCCCACTGGTTTTTTGCAACTTTATATAGGATCCTATGCGAGTGGATCCAACACCCCATAGATCTTCAGACAGTGTTGCTATCCAAAAACCCGTGTGCAGTAATATCTAAAGTATCTCTCAATTTCTCTCAGAATGAAATGCAGGCACGTGCAGTGTGGGATGTACCACCAAGAGACCAGCTGGTCTGCTGAAGGAGTGGTGCTGTACCAGAGACTGAGTGTCATCCTGGATTATCAGGGTGTGCCCTACATCCAATGGCAAGTGTTCTCACAAGAGACAGAGGGGAGATTTGGTAGACACAAGGGCAGGAGTCAAGGTGACCATAAAGGCTAAGGTTGGAGGGAAGGAGTCACAACCCAAGGAATGTCTGGAGCCCCTAGAAGTGGAAGAAGAAAGGGATGAAAACTCCCCTAGAGCCTTGAAGGAAATTTGCCCTTGTCAACACTTCAGTTTTGTACTTCTAACCTCCAGAACTGTGTGTAAGAAAATAAATTTCTGTTATTTTAATGGTAATTTGTTATGGAAGCCAGAGGAAACCAATATAGATGGAATCCTGGTTTGCCCCTGAACACTGAGCACCTAAATATTCTATAGATTTGACACTTTGTAGGGTTTATCTTCCCCCTTCAGTTGTATATGTGTCTCACTAAGCCTTCCACAAAGTAGCCACTTTTTGCTCCTCTAATCTGATAAGCATGACTTATCAATGTTGTGGGTTAATGTAATATTCTGTGGGATATCAGATAGTCCAGAGTCTTTTCAGACTATATTTTTGGCTAGGTGAGGGAGAGAAGTAACTAATATCATTCTGGGGCAAAAGCATGAACCTATAGTTTTGTCTAGTCAGAGTAACACAAATTATTTTTGATCTTCTTTTCTGATAGGGATGGAAAAGGTTGGCCACGATCAATGGACACAAACCATGTACTTTGAAATCATGTTAACATGCAGGATCGATGATACTTGGTCTGGAACAGAGATGGAAATTGCAGCTGGGATTACTGCTTGGTGGCGTTTATGGTCGTCTGTTATCCTCCTCTAGAACTCATCTTCTTTCTGCAGGAGATGGATGAACTAAATGGGGTTTGACAGGGACCACTCCCTATGCATCATTTAGATACTTGGGAATGAAACTAATGTTCAACAGATGTTCACCTGGATGTGATACCTTTCTTGATTTGCTTTCTTGGCTTGGTGGGAGGAGCAGTTGCAGAAACATCTGGGGAAAGGAGCCGACTTTGTGGACCCACAGTTGGTTGCATATTGGCCAGGACTCGGTCTGTTTACTTGGCCTCACTCCAACACTGGGGCCATGATGACTTTTGAGTCTGGTATCAATGTCAAGTTGGGTTTTCCTATTCCCTCTGTATAAAGTTGTCCAAGTTGATGACTTTGGGGAAGGACTAGGAGAGTCATCATCATGACTCCGATGCAATCCTCCATGGCATTGCAGGATCCTTCATTCTGTCCTCTCCCTTATTTAATAGATTCTCAGTATTAAAATTGGCTTAGGTCCAGAAGCTATGTAGGAGATCATAATTTATTTTTTTAATGGAGTCAACTGTTTTCACCCTCCAGATCATTCATCCTTGATTTTTTCTAATGAGGCAATTTGAGTATTGTCCTAATTGGCTTTCCAACTACTTTGACTCTAGGGACACTGCATTCTAATGATTATCTCTACAGCTCTCTTCTTGCCTGCCACTACAATCTTGCCATGTATTACAATGATTGTGTCTACCTGTATTTCAACAATTAAGTGACACCACCTGGCTTAAATAGAGATTCTATCATCCTCATGGCTATCCGTGACTCTAGTTCTATAATGTGCTCCCCTACTGTCAATCCTGCCCAAAAAGGAGAACCGCCAATGAACTTCTTAGTGATGTTGATGTCCCTCTCACCAGCATGTTCCTTGTCTCCTCTGGGAAAACCCATAAAGTGGGTTTTTCATACACTGTATATCTCCTCCACATGCTCACTTCCTGAGCCTTCGAGTCCCGTAGAACACAGACATTCTGGCATTTAGTCCTCACTCACCCTGGGTATCACTTTTTCTAGGCTTCTAGGAACAAGTTTGCACCATGTCCGAGGGTTTTTGCTAAGTGTTAACTCCAGTGTCTTGCAGGGGAGAAACATCTGGCTAGGTTAATGGGGGGGAAGGCCCCTTGAGCAGGCTCAGAAATTTGGGGGAATTTGGGAATTCAAAAATTGTAGGGACATCAACCCCTATGTCTTCATTCCATGTGTCTGGTGCTATTCTTTCCAATCAGGCTCTTTACCCAGGCATAAACATGTTGGCGATGAGTTTACTCTTCTTTGTAGCTCAGCTGCCATGATGACTAAGTTGTGAGGCTGTTCCTCAGCTTCCTTTGCCCTTCTGCTACAGGGGATGGTAGCCTTTTTATATGCTACTACAGACACTCTGGCTTTCACACTTGGTCTCTTAATTACTCTCAGTCTTAGCTTTATGTTTTTCTAGATCTTAAATACAGCTCAACAATAGTCATCTACTAATCTCACTGCCTTTATCACCCCTATTTTCTCCATGCGTTTCAGATGCCTGATGTATTACACCAGTTAGTGCATTCCCTTTCACTGGCATAGCATCCCAGCTCACCTCCAATGTAAGTTTTAACAAACGGATACCATCTTGTTCCAGACTATATGTGCACCACCAGCCACAAGTGATTGCAACCTAATAACCAGCTGGGTGGTGGATAGTCCAGCTCGAAAATCCCATTTTAGACCTTGAAGGCCTACTTGTTTTCCGTGTATAGAAAGCAGTAGGTAGTTCAGTGTGAGTATTTATTAGATGAGGCTAGAAATATGGGGTGATGTCATATTGCCTTGAATTCTCTTATAAGGTGTCCTGACAATATTCTATAAAGGGTGGCAGAGGGCATGGGCTTCTTGAGGGTTTTGATCTGGTGAGTGAGTAACACATCGGTGGTTTATGGTGGTCCCCCTGTAGAAGTGAGAGGAATGGATTTGTTAAGGGAAGAATTACAGCACGATGACCAAGTAGGAGGCTGACGCAACTGCCTGGTGAGTGACTATGAGGCCTAAAGTACGATACAAAATGAAGTTGGACCAAAGGGGAAAGGGTGGGGTGGGATAAATTAGGAGTTTGGGATTAAGATATACACACTACGGTGTACAAAATAGATAACCAACAAGGACCTGCTGTATAGCACAGGGCACTATGCTCAATGTTTTGTTATAACCTATAAGGGAAAAGAATCTGAAAAAGAATACATATATATTCCGTAACATCTTACGGAAAACCCGAGCGAACTTTTTGGCCAACCCCGCATATAAAACTGAATCACTTGGCTGTACACCTGAAAATAACACAACATTGTAGATCAATTATACTTCAATAAGTTTTTTTTTTTTAAAGTAAACGTTGAGAGAAAACATTCCAGAGGGATATTGGAACCACATTTTGGAAAGACGCCCTGTGAGCCATAGCATCACATGTTCACTGACCCTCACAAAACTCAGTAGTACCCATAACCTTACCTTGTCAATCCTTCCCGACAACCAAGTGACTCAATATTCTGGTCGCCCACATACAGATAAGAACACTGAGCATGGAGGCCATAGATGACCAGTGGAGGTGGGATTTGAACTCAGTCCTGACTGTCCCCAAAACCCAGCCTCTTTCACTGCAGCTTTACCCACTTGATCAAGATTACATCACTTCAACTCAATTCATTTCTTTCATAATAACTGCATAGCAGTAACTACATTTTTTTGTCTCCACCTTTTTTTAGGTACTATTACAAGATATTTAGGAAGCGAAGACACTCGCTGAACTGTGCACCCATTTGTTATGACCGACCTTTAGGTCTGAGCAGTCCCAGAGCCACTGAAAGGTGGCGTGGTGTTCTAGAACTCCACAGGAGCTAACTACAAACACATACCTAAGGAATGAGGCAGCACAAGGCAGTGTATTTCAGCCTTCTGTCAAAATACACCAATTACTGATTTGTTGGTCTCTGAGCCCAAATTGGCTCCCACTGGCAAGCAAGGTCATTGTATCTGTCATCCTCTTCATACCCCCTGGGGAACATCTTTTCCAGACACTGCTGTCACCTGAAACCAGATTTGATTTCAGTTACCTGCTCACTGTCTGTCTCCGGGCTTT
Organism: Aethalodelphis obliquidens; assembly: GCF_003676395.1. Taxonomy (NCBI): domain Eukaryota; kingdom Metazoa; phylum Chordata; class Mammalia; order Artiodactyla; family Delphinidae; genus Aethalodelphis; species Aethalodelphis obliquidens. Next base: position 34,523,261 of record NW_020837956.1, read on the forward strand.
GAAAGAGTTTTAGCAGGAGGACAGGAACACTGCTTGTGTGCCCCACGCACTGATCATGCAGCCTCACGTCCGAAGCTGGGGAAGCCTTCTCCCTAATGGGCTGATTACTTGGATGAAGATTTTGCAAAAAATCCTCTAGCAGAGACCACTGAGCTGTTGCCCAAGGTAAAACCATTCAGTGGCTTAAGCCCAGAAGAACTTTTTTTTTTATTATTATCATCACTATTATTTTAAGGAATTACCAAAGATTGGCTCACAGTGTGTCTTTTGCTGTAAGTCCATCAGTGCTCCATGCCCCAGTTTTATAAAGTCACCTAAAAATATCGCTCATCACCTGCTGTTGACGACTGGCCACCAGCGGATTTGAATTGGGTGATGTCTATTGAAGGAAAAGATCTGTCCACATCCATTTCTGAGAATCAGGTGAAATCCTTGTTTCACCGTCAGGTGGCCTTGAGTTTGAATCACAGCACCTTTGCTTTCTAGCTCTCCAAATTCCTTTATATTCTTCTTCTGCCTTCTCATACATGGTGGGCAGGGTCTAGCTGTACCAAAATGTACTATCTGAGCTTTAGTGCATTTCTCAGCCCAAATCACCTTACATATTTGGAGGGAGCAAAGAGACTCAGATCGAGAGCTGGGAAATTCTCAGATAAGGAGAGCAGGAATAAAAAAGAGCAGGCAAGTTGAGCGTGAATGGGAGGGGGTGGTCCTCTTCTTCTGGTTTCCTTCTATGTATAGGGGAGTCTGCAGGTGTTCTCTGGGTAACATTAGCCAGTCCACTTTCCCTCTGAAACTGTTTCTCATCTCCAACAAGAAATAGCAGTCTGAACTCTTCATGGTCATGATAAACATGAAGAGAAATAATATATTTATGGTGTCAATCATAGAGCCTGGCATATGAGATGGATTCCACAATGGAGGTCTCCCTTTTCTTCACTTATATAAGGATTTTAGAATTCACCAGGTGCTTTCATAGACAGCATCTCTTAAATATTTCAAAATCTTGGTGAAGAAATTAGGATCAATCTGTGTTTATATGGCTATTTAGCAGATGAGGAAAACTGAGGCTCAGGAAATTGGTCAAAACCCTGAAACTGACGTGTACCAACGTCCCCGCCACTCCCTACCTGGGTCTCAAATCATGGTGGATTTCCCCTTATTTTAAGAATTTCAAATCGGGCTAGTCTCATCAGGGAACTTTAAGGTGTTGATAAATTGTGAATTGTTGCTTTTCAGAACCCTGCACTCCAGAGATGGGAAATGCTCCACTGCATTCTGCTACCATATTTGAACCTCTCCCACAGCCTGTAATTTTCAATATTATCTACCCCAGACTCTTCTACTCTTCTACGCTGAGAAATCAAACTTAATTTATTTCATAATAGTAGACATATATTAAGTGATTTTACAAATCTAACTTCCCTTCATTTCACTCATCCATTTCCATTTTGAGAGAAACGTCACATGTAGAATGCTCTCAATAAAAGGTAATTTGAGAAAATAGACATTTAAAAAGCAGACACTTGTGCCAGTTACTTTCTAGGTGCACAGAAGGGACATGTAATGGGCTGGACCCTCACCCAGCTGTCTGCTCTTTCTCTCCTGCAGAGAAGTGAAGGGGGTCTGCTTCAGCACTGTTCCCCCAGCCCAAGAGGTGGAGGCGGAACCTTCTGGAAGATAGCTGTGCTTCATTGAGTTAGCCAGTGAGAAACTGAGTCATGTCTGCAGAAGTGCAGTGCTGAACGTGGGATCATATTGTGAATTGCGTCCTCAGGTGTTAGCAGGGAAGGAATCGGAGCCCCAGGGTTAAAGAAAGATTGAAGCAGACGTTGCCTTGAGATAAAAATGATGGTTGTGTTAGAGGGGTTAGAGTGCTATGCTTTCCCTTTTAGAAATTTTACTGAATGTTTTCTTGGATTAATATTTCCATAAAAAATGAAGTAAGAATTAAACTGGCTTATTGGAACCCACTATGTCTGTGTCTCAGAGAAATCATCATATGCCTACTTTGGGTCGATGCCTTTGTGCATGTACACAAAGTTCTTCTTATGCGACTGTCTGTCTTCTGAAGCACTCACCTTAGCCATCTTGACCATGTTCCCCTCCAGAACTGGTTACTTAATTAGCTGGGCCTATTGCAAAATGATAAATATGGGACCTCTGGTTCAAAAAGCATGCTCCACTTTTGCATCTGATTTCACTTATGAAGTACAAGTTCAAATATAAAATTATTAAGAATTTCAAGCTGGCAACAGCAAAGCATTAAACAGAGTGTGGGTTCCTTTCAATCTTGGACTGGACCAGTACCTGCTCTGGTCATATGCTTGTTCTTGACCTTCATGGTCCATCATGACTTGCTTTCACTCTTGTTTATGGCTCTGAACTGGGCTACATATTATGTAATTCTAGATCTTCCTTGATCATGTTTTGCAGCAACACGTTGATTACTTTTTACCCAGCTTCTTTGAGTGGCCATTCAAATGTTAATAGACATTTGGTCATGTCCAAAAAGTCCATAAGGACATTCGGTAGATGACAAAAGGTTCTTGATATTTGGTCATATATGGTCCTGTCTAAAACATCCATGGAAACATCAAGTCCACACCAAAAGGTTATATTTGGTCCTGTTCAAAACGTTCAGGGAGACATTCAGTCTGTGCCAAAAGGTCCTTGATATTTGGCCCTGTCCAAGACCATTTGGCATGAACCAAATATGCCCATGGGACATTTTAGATAGGATCAAATTTCAAGGACATTTTGGGGTGAACCAAATGTCTTTCTGGACAAAATGTCTTATGGATGTTTTGGACAGGACCAAATGTCCTGCAAGGCCGTTGAAGTGTTTTAGACAGTCTCACGGGGTTCCCACCTAGCCAAGATATGCACGGGTAGCAGGCTCCCTGGCTGTTTGTCAAGTGGAACCAAGGCTTTATGGTTAGTGTAAATCCATATATGATGTTTCAACATTTGAGACATCTTTTCAATGATTGATTTCTTTTTTTTCTTTTCCTTCCCAGCCACTAATGCAACTCTTTTCTCTCTCTTCTTGACCATACCAGTTCTGACAAATATCTACATGACCATGGAGAGAGTTTCAGTTTCTTTCTCTTTGTGCTTCTCACCCTCTGGGGAAGATGCTAATGGGCAGTGGGATGCAGAAGAGACAGATAGTAGGGGAGAGGACAAGCAGAAGCCTGAGTCTTGATCATCACCAGTTGTCAAAAAATAAGTAAACCACTAAAGGACTGGTGTTTACGGCGTCCCCGTATCCAGAACAGGGCATGTCACACCAGAGTTACGTCTCACAATGAATGACCATTTTCTTCCAAGCTTCTTTGGAGAAATAAAAACATGTTTTAAGTTGTACTTATGTTCCTTTTTTTAATTCGGGGGAAATGTAATCATTTAAATGTGTGCTTGTGGTAACCCCTTAGGAACGTCCTTCAAACTCTTGTCAAAATACCCATTACACAAGAGAGAGTACATTTTCCTTTCTGTCATCCCTGTATTATATTCGAACTTTGATCTATCGTTTTCTCACATGATGCTTTTGCAACTTTCAGAATGCCTTGCAAATGATCCAAATAGATTTGCAGAGAGCAGATCGGCCGTTCCTGTCAGTGTGGCATCAGGCAATCCCCATGAGGAAAATGCTCATTAGCAGTTACTACTTTGATGACATCACCAGAAATTTGCCTCATTCACTTTCTAACATGTAATTTTGCTTTGAGAACACTGCACATTATAAAGAGCTATTGGTAAGGCCTTTGAACTACCACATCTCAAGTCATCTTACAAGTTAACTCTCCCAACACTGATCACTTCCTGCCAGCCTAAAGCTTGAGGGAACGCCTGCAACATCTGAGGATCCTGTGTACGTACAAGTTTTATCTCCTCACTTCCATGTTTTCAAATTGTGGCAGCCTCCCATCAGAACCCAGTCATCTGCAAAATTACGAAGTTTGAGGCGATAAGAGGTAGTGAGGGGAACTCACAGTTTTGAGTCAGACGATCTATACCAATCTTTGAGCCTTGGATAAGTTACTTAAAGTCTTTAGGTCTGTTTCCATCTTTCCCCTATAACTACACTAACCATACAAGAGCATATACCTAAAGGTGATTTTTAAACCTTTAAAAAATTAATTTAGTATAACAAATACAGTAAGGTATAAAACCATGAGTGTGTTGCTTAGTGAATTTTACTAAGGAAACAAACCCACGTTAACAACCACAGAAATTAGGAGATGGAACATTACCAGGACTCCAGGGGCAGCCTTCTTGCCCCACAGAGTTATTATGACCCCTCCTCCCAAAAACCTGGACTCTTCCTTCAATTATCATAGTTAGGTTTTGCTTGTTTATTCATCCCTGGTGCCTCATGCAATAGTTAAAACTTTGTCATAGCAACATAGTATTCAACTGTGTGATTGTATAACAATTAATATACCATGGAAGGATATTTGCAATGTTTCTATTTTGGAGCTATTATGAATGATGTTTCTAAGAATGATCTTGTGCCTATCTTTTGATGTGTATTTCTTTTGGGCATACATTTCTAAAAGTGAAATTGCTCAGTCACAGGGTACATATATGTTGAGTTTTAGGTGATACTGCCCAAAAGTTTTCTAAACTAATTGCGCAAATTCACACTTCTGCCAGCAGTGTTGAGAGCAGTTCTACATCCTCCCCATCGCTTAGCCTTGAAGGTCTTTATGTTTGTTTGTTTCTCCTTTCTTTTTCTTTTTTTAAAATTCAGTCTTTCAAATAGTGGTGTCTAGTGGTGGTTTCAAGGAGCAGTTTTTAATGATTGTGATATTGAACAGATTTTTGCTCACATTAAGACTTTCGTCCATTTTTTCAAAATTGTAATTTTTGTATTGATGTGAAGGAAGGAGTAGACAAACCTTTTCCCATTCCTCTCACAAAGTACAACTAATATCAACATAAGTAGAAGGAAAAATTATAAAAATAAGATCAGAATTCATTGAAAGAGAAAGCAGACCAAAATAGAAAAAAGAATCAAAATTGACATTTTTGTGGATATTAATAAAACTAATACATTCTCAAAAAGACTGTTGAAGACACACACAAAAAAAACCCCCACAAATTTCCAAAACTGACATGAAGAGACCCTGTAGGACCGCACAGGTCGCAAGCCTGTTCTTGACCTCCATGGTCCATGGTGAATTATTTTCTCTCCAGTTTATGGCTCTGCCCTTATGTCTCTAACCTGAGGCTACTTATTATGCGTTTTGATCTTCCTTGACTATGCGTTGCAGCGACATTCTGACCACATTTTATCCAACTTCTTTGGCTAACCCAAAAAACCCTAACCCAAAGAAGCTTAACAGTCTTTAACAATATCGTAAGGGAATACAGAGCCTACAGATATTAAAATAAATAAAAATATTGTAGGAGACTAAATAACAACTTTTTTATTAATAAATTTTCCTGAAAATGTTTACTACTTAACTAGTAGTAAACTTACTACTTAAATAAAATTTACCTCTCTTTTCATTTTAACTCAGGGATAGTATTTTTTACAATGAGATTATTGTACACTTTATTAGTTCATCATTATTTTTACAATGATGACCAATCCCTGGCATACCTCATTTTATTGTGCTCCACTGATAATGAATTATTTACAGATTGAAGGTATGTGGCAACCCTGCATCAAGCATGTGTATAGGAGCCATTTTTCCAACAGCATTTGCTCACTTCATGTTTCTGTTTCACATTTGGATAATTCTTACAATATTTCAAACCCTCCACCAGCAAAAGACAGTGACTTGCTGAAGTCTGAGATGATGGCTAGCATTTTTAACAATGCAGCATTTTTAAATTAAGGTTTATTTATTGTTTTTTTAGATATTATGCTATTGCATACTTATTGACTACCATACAGCATAAACATAACTTTTATATGCACTGGGAAATCAAAACATTTCTGTGCTTGCCTTATTGTGATATTTGCTTTATTTCAGTGGTTTGGAACCCAGCCTGCAATATCTCTGAGGTCTGCCTGTAGACTATCTCTAGCATTTTCTATTGCAAACCAGTGTAATGACGATGTTTATACATGAATTTGCAAGAATTTCTCTAGGGTACTCATCTAGAAGTGAAATGTCTTGGCTAAAGGGTATGTTACCCAATGTGACTGAACAATTTACACTCACATGAGCAGTGTGTAAGAAGTCCCTTCCTACATTCTCATCATCATTTGGAGTTGCACTTTTTAAAAATCTGATGGCTGTGATATTTATGATGTTTTATTTTGCTAACAAAAGATTAAAAAACTTTTCATATTATTAGCAATTTAGATTTCTTTTCCTGAAAATTATTTTTTCCCATTGAGTTACTCACTTTTTTAGTAATGCATTTTGGCAATATCTTGAATATCCAATGGACATCAATCATATATTGGTTATATGAATGGCAAATACCTTCTGCCATTCTTTGGCCTTAAAAAAAAGCTGCAGTGTCTTTTGTCATACAGCATTTTCCATTTTAAGACAATGTTATCAATATTTTTCATTATAAGTTATGTTCATTGTATTTTATTTAAGATGGTCTTCATTGTCAATTCCAAGGTCATCATGTTAATTTATATTTTCTCTAGGTGATTTAAAGGTTAGTGGTTTTTCAGGTTTTAATCATCTGAAGTATATTTATTTTGTACAGGTTTGGGTGGAAATATAATTTTTCCCTATATAAAGAGCAAATTTTTGCAGCACCAATTATCGGATATTTATTTCCCTTTGTGATTTGTTTTTTGTTTTTTTTTTTGGCTGCGTTGGGTCTTCGTTGCTGCGTGTGGGCTTTCTCTAGTTGTGGCGAGCGGGGGCTACTCTTCGCTGCAGTGTGTGGGTTCTCACCGCAGTGGCTTCTCTTGTTGCAGAGCGCAGGCTCTAGGTGCGCGGGCTCAGTAGTTGTGGCCCGTGGGCTTAGTTGCTCCATGGCATGTGGGATCTCCCCAGACCACAGCTCGAACCTGTGTTCCCTGCATTGGCAGGTGGATTCTTAACCACTGCACCACCAGGGAAGCCCCTCCCTTTGTGCTTTGAATGCTACTTCTCATTTGACAAGTCTCTATACATGTGTCCATCTGTCTCTGGGTTCCATACATTGTAACATGAATCTATTTTTTTTGCGTGGTACTGAACTAGTACCACTGACCTAGTACCAAACTGTTTTATAATAAGTCAATTAGTTTTTAGAGTGAGTCCTCCCACTTTATTTTCTTTCAAATATAAGTGGCTATTCTTAGCTACTTATTCTGTGTTATGAATTCAGGGATTAGATTAATAGGTTATATGAAAAAATGCAATCATTTGAGAATTTAAAAAATAAGAGCTTTATTGACATATAATCTACATATCATAAAATTCACTCTTTTAATATATACCATTTAACATATTCAGAGTTGTACAACCATTACTACTATTTAATTTTAAACTATTTCCATCACTCTCAAAAGAATTTTAAACTATTTCCATCACCCTCCGTGACCCCTTAGCAGTCATCCCCCATTCCACTCACCCTTTAAACTCTGACAACTACTTATTTACTTTCTGCCTCTCTGTATTTGCCTCCCTGTATTTATTGACATTTCATATAACGGAATCACACACTACATGCTCTTTTGTGCCTGGTTTCTTTCACTTAATATTTTCCAGATTCATGCATGTTGTAGGGTATAGCAGTACTTCATTCCTTTTCATGGCAAAATAATATTCTGTTATACAGATATACCATATTTTGTTTGTTTATGTATCAGTTGATGGGCATTTGGGTGTTTTGACTTTTAGGTGATTTTGAATAATGCTGCTTTGAAATCTGTATCGAAGATTTTGTGTGAATATATGTTTTCAATTCCCTTAGGTGTACAGCTAGAAGTGGAATTGCTGGGTCATATTGTATCTCTAGAGTTAAATTTTGAGGATATCAACCTGGGTCACCTTTGAAGTTGTCTCCTTTAATTGTCTTTTCTCTTGAGAATGGATCACATTGTCCACATTCGTTGTATGCCAAGCACCTTGGGATTATAATCTAAGGTATTTGCTGCCCATAAAATAAATATGCAGAATACATACTGTGTATTTGAATGCTATGCTGTAGAACAACAACATATTGGCATATTAGGTAGAGGTCAGATTTTCTTACACTTCTCTGAAGAGTATCGGTTATTTTTCAAGCAGGATTTAGCTCAGTTGGACTCGAGCAGGTTTCACTTGATTGGGCTCAAATAGCAAAATCTAGCTCTTAAGTGGCAGCTCAGATCTCATTTTAGATCCTTTTCCTTTATCTGGATTTGGTTCCATATATGTGTGGGTCAGGAATTAGCAAGCCATTTAGGGAGTATTCATATGCAAAATTTCATTTCAAATTTATCTTTCATCTTCTGTTTCCTTAAAATAAAGAATTGAAAAATATGTAAACTATTTTAACACTAGGATACAAATATATGTGATTTCTTTTTTAGTTTTCTTATTAAAGCCAGTAAATGTTGATAATGGCCATCCTGAAATGCAGCAGAAAGTAGTGGGCTTTAAGTTACAATGCCTTTGATTTGATTTTTTATTTCTTAGCAAAAAAAGAAATGAACTCTTTCATTACTATAATTAGTATTTCTATAATTAGTATGCTTTTTGTCTTTTGAATTGTTCTGCTATTCCTGGACTAAACCTCACTTTGGTACACACATATTGACATATATATATGTAGATTCATGTGCATTTAATGTATGTTTTATGTAGTGTATGGGTGTAAATGGTACATGCAGTTTACATGTGTATATGTAGTCATATGCATAGATAAAAGTGAGTTCATATATACACCTACATATCTATGTAAATGTGTACATGTGTGTTATATATGTTCATGTATATTTTACATATTTTATATACATATGACGTTTTATATATTGTATATACACATTTTTATACGTAAAGACTGCAGAATAATATTTTTGACATTTTATTTGGGCTTTTACTTGGATGTTCATAAGTGACATACATCAGTAGTTTTCTTTGTGCTTTTCTTTTCAGATTTTGGTCTTAACCTTATGCTGGTGTGGCAGAAAGAATCTAAAAAATGTCCTTCTCTGTAGCTTGAACAACTTAAACACATGGGGATTATATAGTCCTCAAAAACATTCAAATAATTAGCCTGTGAAACACTTTTTAGCATTGTTGTGGTTGTGTGTGATTGTGTGTGTGTGTGTGTATGTGTGTGTGTGTGTGTGTGTATGTATGGGTTAGGGGAGACTGTCCAGTACTCTTTAAAGAAAATGTTTTGTGTGGCATTAATATGTTTGGGTTTATAAGATCTTTTCCAGAATGGGTTTCAGTCATTTATATTTTCTTAGAAATTCATCTTTTGGAGGGATCACAAATTTATGTACACAGAGTTTAGTGACACACTTTGGCAATAATTAGCAATATTGAATATGTGTTTTCCCTTTAACTGAGCAATTTCATTTGGTTTAGAACAATCTACAGGTAAACGTGGACAAAGAGGGAATTTGGCAAAACATTGCATCTTTCATGATTTTGTTTCTATAAATGTAATACCTCATGATTTCAAATATATTTCCCAAATATGAATGTATACATTGTTCATGGAAAAAGATGCTATTTTATAATTTGGTTCAAATGATACATACTGATTTCATGATAGTGACTGCCTCAGAGAAGAGTGAAAGGAGAAAAAAAAGAACAAAGAGCTAAGGAGACTGATTATATCTGTGATACTTTATTTTATTCTTTAAACATGTCTAGAAATAAATACAAATAACAATGTGAAAAACTTGTCAATTCAGAATAATAGACATGTAGTAGATTCTTAACTTATTCCACTTACTAGTCTGTACTTCCAATTTTTTTTCTCAAAAAAAAGCAAACAAAATAAATAAAAAAGAAAGAAGAATATAAGTCCCTCTGCATCTCATGACCTCCACACTTTCCCGCTGCCCGAGAAGCATCACTGTTCGCAGCTCGCCATGCAGAACTTTCTCCATATATGTAGAAATGTGCATTTCAACTCTTCCAGAAATAATGAATTATGGGAAACACTAGCTTTTGTCTTCAATTTGCATTTTAATATAATTTGGAAATATTTTGCCTTTTGTTAGTTCTTCTCCTGTTTACCTTCATACAAAAATAATTTTTCCCATAAACCTGCCCTCTCGATTTTCCACTATGAATGTAGGAAAATAGGAAACATAAATTCTCCTCTCCCTCCCTACTTCCTGACATTTGTTACAAAACATTTTCCATGCTTCGTCGGAGTTACACAGTCATTTTTCTTCCTAAAGAAAAAACTTAATTTCTCCTAAGTTTTATAATCTCATGTATATTTTAGGTAACGATAATTGCCTCAATTATTTCACCATAGTTTTATGTTTGAATAGTTTAGTCCTCACTGCCAGTCTTTTCATATCAAGCCTTTCTATTTTGTGAGTTTGATTTTTTCTTTTTTTACTCGGTAAATTGCTTGTTTTCTTCAGTGAGCTTTTTCAAGAAGGCTTTAGTCTCTGTATCCTGGTATTTTTCAGAATGCATGTTGATTTTCTTTGTACCTGAATGACTCAGAGGTTGTCTGTAATATTTCTGGATCATACAGTTTCCCACTGTTTATGCCTCTGTTGACATTCCTGCATTGTCTTCTAATAATGCTGTGTAGATGTCTGAATGCAATGTGATTCTTTTCCTCTTATAGGATTATTTCTTGTCCTCAAATGTTCAGGAGCTTTGCCAAGGTCCAAACAATAGCTAGTAATTATAAAGAATATCCTCTGTACCTAAGTACATTACATGTTAACTCCTATAATTCTCACTCACAGCAGATCATGAAGCTGGTGTTTTTAATATTCCCATTTTACAGACTAGACATCAATTTGAGAAACCCGCCCAAAGTCACATAGCTACTCATGGATGGAACCAGGATTCATGTCAGTCAGTTTCTTATTGGCGTGGCTGGCTCTCATATTTGAAGATTAAGCAACTTTTTCTTTTCAGGGATATTTCTCATATTTGTATATTAAGCAACTTTTTCTTTTCAGAGATATTTCTCTCTGAGTGTTCTTTTTTTGTTCTATTATTTCAAGGACACAGATGTCCACATGTAGCTTCTTTGATGTGATGTGTAACTTCCATATCTCCTATTGTCACTGTAATCGTTGGCCTGCTGTGCTGTCCAATAACCATCTTTGTGATGATCTCAGTTCTCTCATCCACATCACAGATTTGATTTCCAGTTCGAATTCATTCTCTTCCCCATCCTCTGTATTATGTTTATTAATTCTACAGTGATGTGTTTTGATACTCAACTTCATTTCCCTGCTTTTGCAAATTATCAATAATTTGATGATCTTATATTTTAATTTTTCTTTACATCAATCAGTTCATCTCCATATTAGTTTTTTTAAAATAAGTTCTTTTGAAATGTTTTGTACAAATACTTATTCTATTACTTGGGGTGTATCCTCTTCCAGAAGGTATTCTGTTTTTATTTCAAATGCTACCTTTCTTACTTTTCTTTGTTTTCTTTGGTGATTTTTAATAGCAGCATGAGATTTGTTTTTCATTTTACTCATCTTTTGCATTGGCTACACTATCTGGATACTTTCTTTGTTCAAATATAGTCTATGCCAAATCTTCCTGATTACTTGCCTGAATTAGTGAAAGTGTATTTACGTCTTCTCCTGGAGGTTTGGAGGAGGTTCCCTTTGTGAACTGGTTGTTACTGGTGTTTATTTTCTTAAGGAGCCTCAGATGCAGTTGTGACTGTTTTGACTGATGGATGCATTCTTACAATTTCACATAATTGTATTATTATAGGAGGGTTTATGCTGACTAGTCCAGGGTGTATCCTTCTTATGTGAGCAGTGAAGTTTATGCTGGATTGTTCTCCGCATACAGACAGCCTGACAGACAGCACAGCTCTATCCCACTCTTGCCCTGGGCTCCCCTCAGCTGGGATCCCTCTTCCTCCCCAGTCAGATGAGGGGAACATGAGGGACACTTATTGTCTGAACACGGTGCTATAGGGAAAAAGACCATGTAGAACTCCTTTTTCTACTTCCTTCTGCACTATTTCGTTTCTCGAGGGACAACCAAACCCCATCAGGTTTCGTCTTATTTTATTATTGTTTAGAGTGGAAATAGCTGTGATCAATCTGTTTCCATGCCTGATAAGAAATAACTGTTTTTCCCTTTGGAAAATTTCCCATCTTGAGAAAAGGCTTTTAATTTGGAGGAGACATTAACAAAGTCACTCAGGATGGCCTTCCAAATTGGCAGATACAAAGAAAATTTTGCAGAATTTTGCCTATAGGTGTCATCTAACACCCTATATCACTTCTTGAGGAATAAGAAAGTATTTGGATTTCATTTTCTAGATCCCTCTGTCATTCTGTTTCAAGATTACCTTCTTCAAAATGAGTAACAATACACTCTTCTTGATCTGTTTTTTGTACACTCTTGGAGAACTGATTTTTTTCAATCTTTTTTTCTCCTTTCTGTTTATCGTGTTAAGTGTTGGGTTGGGAGGTTTGCAATCCTCCTGCTTTGAATCGTGCTATTTTCCCCAAATCCCTCATCAGCTTTCATCCTGTCTTCCAAGTCATCTTTCCTACCTTTGATTTCCATATCTGCATACGAAATATTCAAATACCTCCCTTTAATATGGTTTACTGTCACTAACAATTTACGACCTATTTTGTTTCCTTTTGTTTTGTTTCACAACCTCTCTTCTCTGGACAGCCATCTTTCTTCCTTATTTATTAAACGTTGACTTGATTATGATCTTTTTCAGCCGAATATTCCCGCTTTAAAATGTTATAATCAACCTCAGTGCCCCGTATCTATTGCTATGTACAAATTAGCCCACACTTAGTGATTTTAAAGTAACATGTTTCTCACAGCTCAGCTGGATGACTGCTGGTTCTCCCTTGAGGCCCCTCACTTAGCTGTAGTCAGAGGAGGAGACCAAAATCATCTGAAGATTTCTTTGCCCATTCAAGTCCAGCTGGGCTGGGAAGAGGTGAACATCCAAGAGTTATAACAGCTGGAGCTCCCTGGGCATCTATCTCTATCCCCAAGTTGTCCTGCCATGGAGTTTCTCCAGCATCGTGGCTTTGAGGGCCAGGCAGTGACAAAGTCCTGCCCAATTTCAAGAGGACAGTAAATAGACTCCACTTCTTAATTGGGGCATTGCAAAGTTGTTTTTTTTTTTTTTTTTTTTTTGCGGTATGCGGTCCTCTCACTGTTGTGGCCTCTCCCGTTGCGGAGCACAGGCTCTGGATGTGCAGGCTCAGCGACCATGGCTCATGGGCCCAGCCACTCTGCGGCATGTGGGATCTTCCTGTATGGGGGCATGAACCTGTGTCCCCTGCATCGGCAGGCGGACTCTCAACCACTGCGCCACCAGGGAAGCCCATTGCAAAGTTCTTGAAGATCACATTGGACTGTACCTACTAGTATGGCTATTTTCAAAAAAAACATCAACAATCTGTCAGTCCTCCTTCTGGCTGCAACAGTTCACTTTCCTTCCACATGAAAAATATACCAACCCTTACCCATAAGACCCTCCAAAGCCTTATTCCACAATGGCATCAGACTCAGGCTTTAGATCCAGAATCTCATTATCTAAATTAATTCTAGATGTGATGATACACCTAGGGTGCAGTTTCTCAATCATACTCCTTGAGAATGGTTCTTCTTAACCTGAGGATTTGTGATGGGGAGAGAAAAGTCTTCTGCCCCACCATCCTCCTTATGGCCAACATAGAAAAGTGTATCAAGCATAGGATTACCACTATAGACATTCCCACTTGAAGGAGGTATACTGGGGCACACACAGAAGTTCCTGACCCATAGCACTCCTGAAATCAAGCCTGATTCATGTTGTCAGTTCTTGATTAGAGCTCAACTCTAATGCCTGGAGATGATTCTTTGCTCTGGGACATAGAGAGGGGACATGTCTATGGGACATAGCTCTGCCCTCTGAATTATTGTTCCCTTTTCTAAAAATGTAGCACATGTTCACAACTTCATAGTTTTGTCAGCCTGCTTCCCACCTGTAGAAATAATGGGTCCAGTGCTCTCTTTTTATTTCTTAGTATCCTTATCCCTTTCGGTGTAAGCTAATACAATTCCTTTAACAACTTTCTGATTCATCAATTTATAATTTGCCCTATTAGGTAACAGACACACTCACAACTTTCTTCCAGATAAGCCTACTGTACTGTGGACTCTCTGGGGGATTGCTGTGTGACAAGGAGCTTAAGATTTTCAGAAGACCCGTGTTGAAGAGATAGAATCAGCAAGCCATGTCCTTATGATGTTTAGAAAGATTTTTGTCTATTTGAAAGGGTCTATTAGACAACATCTTAAATAGTTCTATGTTTTTAGCAAAGTGCTTTACTCTCACACCTTTGGCTTCTCCTTTACATCATATGTTCATGGAATTATATTGATTCTGTCTTCTGTCTAGAAGAATTTCAGCACTGTTTACCCACTGGTAGGGCTGGGAATGGGAAACAGTTTTATTGCCAAACTACCAAGTCTTAGGCTCTTTCATATTTATATTCTTTAGATTATTTATCTCCTTTTACATTTTACTATTTGCCCTAAGAAGAAGCCACGTAACACTGTCAACATTATACCCAGAAATCTCCTTAGTTAGGTCAACCAGGACCTTAGGTATGTTGCTGTTTCCATGTTACAGTTGGCAATCGATGCTAAATTTTCTACCACTCTGTAAGAAAGTTCCTCTTTCCTCTAGTCCTACTAATCTTTTGCTCACTTTTCTCTAAGTCTTCCCTAAAGATCTCCTTGGGGATCATTAAGATCCCACTAACCATTTTTAAAAAAACTTTTATTGGAGTATAGTTGATTTAAGATGTTGTATTAGTTTCTGCTGTACAGCAAAGCGAATCAGTTATACATATACATACAGCCACTCTTCTTTAGATTCTTTTCCCATGTAGGTCATTACAGAGTACTGAGTAGAGTTATAGTAGGTCCTTATTTGTTATCTATTTTATATATAGTAGTGTGTATATGGCTCTTTTAACTTTTTCTTGGTCCCTTAGTTCCAAAGTCTCTCAGTCACTTAGTCTCAAAGCCACTGCCACACGTCAGACTGTTAGAACAGCACCTCACTTAATGGTACCAACACGTGTTGCAGTTACCCACTGCTGCATGACAAGTCATCCTATAACTTAGCGGCCTTAAACAACAGCATTCACTTTATTATTGTGTTTCACATTTCGGGGGGTTGACTGTGCTCAGTGGGGCAGTTATCACAGTTCTCCCCCACTGCCTTTCATGTAGGTATAGTCTAGTGTGGCAGGAGCTGGAACCATGTGAAGATCTGCTCTCCCATATGTATGGTGACAGGGCTGCAAGACTCTAACTGCTGGGGACTGGAAGGGTTGGAATACTTGGATGTTTCTATCTCGATGTGGTGTGTCCACTTGGCCTTTTTAGCTTGGAGGCTTCAGGATAGTTGGAATTCTTATACGATGGATCTTTGCTCCAAAGTGAGTTTGCCAAGAGAGACACAGATACAGACAGAGAGGCAGAATCTGTCCACCTCTTCTAATCTAGCTTCAGAAGTCACATATGTCACTTCCACGGTCTTCTACTTGTTGGGCCAGCCTGAAATGCCTGCCAAGACTCAAGGTGAGAATACATTACACTCTGTTTCCTTGATGAGAAGATTCTGGAAGAACATGTGGGACCAGAACTATTGTTGTGGCCATGTTGGGAGAATATAATCCACTGCACTGAGTCTTAACTAATATTTCAGGACTTCAATTTGTTTTAGATGTAAAACACTGGGGCACAAGTAGATTGAAAGTGAGAATAGAGATGGTATGGCGAACCCCATCCTGAAAGATAAGGATAAGCTTGAGACCCTCTCAGAAGGGAGTCAGGAATTCTGAGCCAGGGATTACAGCTGTAAAGATTTCAAAAGTTTTTCAAACTTTGCCACTTCCTCTCTTGTTGCCATTGCTGTCAACCCTTGGACTTGACTTCAGGAGAAATAAGGAAGAGTATTAGCAATAGACTGATTCCATACTGCAGCTGTTTATAGAGCTAGATCCTCAAAGGAGAGCATGAGGGGTGTCTGCTCTCTAAGGCAGTGCAAAGAGCAAAATCCTGGGTCTTGCAGCCAAGAATCACAGTGCAGGACTCTGGATGGTCAGGACAGCCATGCAACCATGAAGTGGAGACAAATGGGGCAGGCCCTGGCGTTGTACTATTTAATCTTCACAGCAACCCTGGAAGAAACCTTTCTGTGTCATAGATGAGAACATTGAGGCTCCTGTGTTTGATCAACTTCACACAGCTACGAAGCAGAAAACTAGGACACGAAACCACACAAGTCTGTTCCTGAAGGCTGCGACATTTCACAGCAGTGCACTGGGGCAGGTGTCTGAGAAGACCATGGCCTCTCCACTCTTCAAGGGCACGTTCATCCTCCCTCCCTGGACACAAGAAAGCAGAGACCAATAAAGACTCGGAGAGGCTGGTCTGAGGGCAGGGACATTTGCTCCTTCCTTCACAGAAGCACTTAGAGATTGAGCCAACTCCTTGCCAATTATAAGTTATTCTAAAGGAATGGAAATAGTCCGTCAACGACTTTTGTGCCCCTAACCTCTGCTAAGCACTTCAACTTCCTTATTTAACTTTTCAGAACATCTATTTAAGGTAGTAGTTATCTACTGCATTTTTCCAGGTGCAGAAGCTAAGACCCAGAAAGGTTGTCATCTTCCAATGTCACGTAAATAGTAAGCGGAAGAGTCAAGAATTTAGCCAAAGTTGACTGGCTGGAAACTTATTTTTGGGTTTCCAAATGTGCATTGAAAGACTGCCCAGGCTGGTTGGGGAGAGATTGAAGGAACTTCTGTTATCTGGGGAACGACTGGATGGGCCTGGGCCCCTTAAACTCTTCTGCTGTACTAAATGTTGGAGTGTATCATCAAGAGTGAACACAGCTTTCAACCATCCTTAGGAAGCTGAAATCATGCAACATGCCAGATACACTCATCTGAGTTTATTAACTAGGGATTTAGAAATCTCTGTCCAGATTGGTTTTCATCCACATGTTTTAAGACAAATAATTGAAGATAATTATTTAACGTTACATCTGTAAATTGATACATCAAGCTAAGTGCTTAACGCACTTAATAACCATTCTTCGTCACAATGGCTCCATGACATGGTTTACTGTCCTCAGGCTACAGGTATGAAAACTAAGGACCAGAGATGCTAAGTAACCCTTGGCCTTCTGTGGTTGCACAGCTCATTCCGGAGGAACCAGAATTAAGATGCAAGTTTGCTTAACTCTGAAACCTGTGTTCCTTCTGTCATTCCCCAGTTCCATTGGGAAGAGTCCCCTTCACATACCCCTTATACTTAAAGGATAATACATGCTTCCTTGCTTATGCTGTCCTTTTCCTGGAGGATTTTATTCAGAAATTCATTTGTCTTTGCTTCTTGGGGGTTGCTTCCTCCTGACTTATGACTCAAGCTTTTTAGATCATTTGCCCCCCAAACCTCTCATTAGGGAATCCAGGGTGGGGAGAGTTCTAGGTATAGTTAAAAAGGATTTTCCCCCCCCTTCCTATTTTTGCTTTTATTTTTAACTGCACTTCTTTCTGACAGGAACTCTGTTTGTCCTGACTTGCGTCTGATATTATGAGTCACTGGGGAGATATAATATGCTGATTGCCGAACCAGGTTATTATTTTTTCTTTTTCTGTGACTCATTCTCTTCAAAATCTCTAATTTATGATAAAAGTCAGTAAGATGTAAGCACAGAAAATGTTTTGAGTGGGTTGTCTTAATAGGTTTGGGCCCACTTTGTCTTTTTTAACTCTTGGGCTGAACAATGTAAACCAGCATGCCTCTTAGAAAAAGCTAGAGCCAGCGGTCAGGCATTCTCCCTGTACCAGGGCCAGACAGGATGACCTCTGGGCAGCAATGGAGCTGGATTCAGAGGATGAGTTCAACCCACGGCCCCAGATGAAGGAAGAAGAGAAAGCCTTTAGTGAGATATTATTAATGTTCCTATATATGGGCATCCAAAGCGCAAAGAGCAAAAAAAATTTTTTGATGTACAATGTTTCTAGTAAAGAAAAACTGTAAGCTGTCATCCTCTTAAAATGCCACTGAAAAATGAAGCAAACTCAGACGCAGAATAGGAGCATGGTTCAACATCATTACAGCGAAACTAAGAAAATGTACTCGGGGATGGAGAGAGATGGGAAGACTTTTCTGGACCACTTTATTACATAAACAAAGAATCAGACTATTAGGTCAGGACAGGATTTTGAATGCCTCACCCAATGCACGGCCACCTTCTGTAGCCCCTTGGACCCATGCAGCCTCTGCCTGGAAGTAAGTCTCCAGTTACTGGGAGCTCACTAGGTGCTCAAGTAAACAACCATCAGAAATTCACTAGTAATTGAACACTTACTCTGTGTCCCGATCTCTCCCAGGAATCAAAGATACAAATGTGATATCCATGGCTCTGAGCTGCTTTGGTCTTAGGAGGACAAACTTCTTACCCAGCCCCACCTAAAGTTCCTCTGGCACCCCAGCCTTGCTCTAACCCTTTTCCCTTATTCTGGGCAGTAGCCAGAGCATGAGACTGAGGCAGCTTCTAAGCAGCTATATTTGCCTTTTGTCCCTGGGTTGCTTGTTTGTGTCAGGAGCCATGCCTTGTCAGTGCCACTACCTGGGAGTTTTCCAAAAGTCGAGGGAAAAATCATCTTTTTCCGAGCTTCCATGGTGCCGTAGCTGGATAGCTCATATCCCTCTTCCAATTTAAGTGGTCTCCTCCTGTTATGGACTGAATTGTATTCCCCCTACCTCCACCCTGACAAATCTGTATGTTGAAACCCTAAACCCCAATGTGATTGTATTTGGACATAGAGTATTTCAGGAAGTAATAAGGTTAATGAGGTCATAGGAGTGGGGCCGTAATCTGATTGGGCTCGTGTTTTTATAAGAAGAGGAAGAGATACCAGAGATGTGCATACCTTGAGGAAAGGCCGTGTGAATTAGACCTTGAAGGGTAAGTAAGAGTTCACGGATGGAGAAGAGAGAAAAATGTGTCCCAGTGAGAGCAGTGGCCTGTGAGGCAGTGGGGAGGTGTGGGAAAGTGAGGCATGTGTGAGGAAGGGCAAGCGGGTTTGTGTGGTTACAGCTCAGGGTTCTGCCTTAGGAGGGGAAGAGCACCACAGAGGATGTGATTACTACAGATTTACTGGTACAATTAGCAAACTGTTCTCCAGACAGGGAAGGAGCATTTCCTAGGCCCTTTGAGCCCATGTTTCTTCTGAGAAAATATGAATGCAATACATGACAAATGAAAGACATAATGATTTTTTACTAGAAACTTTCCTGGAGTGGGAGAGGGAGGCCTGGGTAAAACACAGCTCCTTGCTCCCCTCTCCTAAGTGTACGCTGGTACCAAAGTGTAAAATGGCACCAAAAAAATAGAGAAATTAAACTTTGCCTTTCATGGATATGCTCTCTCTGACAGTTCCACCATCAAATCAAGATGCAGGGAGGAGAGCTATGCAACTTTTTAAGATCCTTCATTGGATAAATAATAGAACATGGATTTAGTCTCAGATCTTTGATTCCAAAGCTGTTCTCCTCAACCATATTCCCTCCCTCAGATGTTGAATTTTTATAAAGAAATAGAAGCAATTTAATGTATTATGATAACTTATTTTTCTGACCTTAGGAAAGTGTCCAACAATTGCCTAAATTACCTATGGAATAAACAATTCTACTTTGGAACTGTTGACTCTCTCCTCCCTCACCAAACTGAAGTGGATTACTTTAATGGGAAAAATGCAAGTTTACATTTTAAAAAACAATCTACATAAGGTGTTAAGCCAGTACCTTATATACAGTAGTTGCTCAGTAAATGTTGGCTATTACTAATGCAAATAAAAAACTATATTTTCTTAATTATGTATATATATACATATATACACACACACAGTTAAGAAAATTTTGTTTTTCCTAATATATATGTGTCTGTGTGTGTGTGTGTGTGTATATATATATATATTCACATATAGTAGGTAAATGGGAATTTAAAACAAAGTATTACTCATAAATACACTGATTTAATTTACTCATTTCTTCATTCAGCCAATATTCCCTGAGCATCAATATTCTCTAGACCTTTCAGATCAAAGCTTACATCCTTCAAGAAAGAGTTTACATCTCTAAACTCCAAAAGGAGCTGTGACTCAATCAGCCTTTGTTAGCAAAATAGTATGGCAAGTGGTACAAACTTTGATAACGTCTTCAATGACAATGATTTTGTAAGACTTTCTGTAAAGAGAAGAGAAAGATAATCCCATCTTTCCTCTCACAGAGTTGGTTGATTTCTTTTAGCTCTTAATTGATCAGAAAAACTTCTTTCAGCATCATCACTCCTTGTCAGTCATGCCGTGAAATTGTTTACTATTGTCAAATGTGGAAAAGCCACCATCATGTTTCTTTTATTTAAAAGCTATACAATTTGGGTTCATTTCAAGTTTTCTTGGCAGTAGCGATTCTTAAAATCTTTGATTAGACAATGTTCATTAACCAGCTTGTCAAAATGTCACAATTGTGTATTATGGGTTTGTTATTTTTGTGGATGTCAGTATTTTCATTCAAATCAGCAAGAATTTAAACAGTTATTTTAATAATTCTATTTCATCTGATTTTCTTCTAAAAAGTGTGAGGTATTTAAATTGTATCTGCTGCATTATCAAGTGTATTCTTGGAAGGGTAGAACTTCTGTTTCAAATTATCTGCTTTTAATTTTATATGTTTGATGATTGGGAGGATTTTCCACAGATTAGCTCCTGGCTCTGTGCATTTTGAGACCTGTTTCTCCACTACTCCCCACACATTGCTGGGTTTATGGAGTAAGTGCATACTGTGAATTAACCTTCGACCCTGCATGTTGGGCCATGGAACTGGGGGAGTCGACACCTGGATGGTAGGACCATTTCTAGACTCCATTCCTACACAAAAATGGTTAGCAGTAACTCAATTGTTCTGGAAGTGAGTGTGAGACATAGATTCATTTCAAGAAACTCAGACTAAGGCCAACTCAAGTTCTTCTTCCCAGTTAGATGCTCAACATTCCCATGGCCACTCTAACATCACCCAACATGAGGGAAAGTTTGACAGAGAAAATGGAATGGGCAGAGATAGTGGTCTTAATTGATTGTGGTTAAAGAATCTTAACTTTTGCAAATTTTATAAAGCCATATGACTATCTAAGCAAGCTGCCAGGGCCTTCAAGGGCCTTGGGAGGGGCCCAGGCAAAGGAGGATGCTGAAGCTTAAGTTCCATTAAATTCATGGGAAACACATGCCTGGCTCCACGTTTGGAGCCTTTGCAAAGTGAAAGACCAGTTTACATCACTCTGAAAAGCACTGACTAGGATAACGAGAACACAGTCTAAGCCCCAGACCATGACCCAGGACCTAGATTCTTCTATATAAATAGGCACATCTCTTGTGATCATGAAGCCTGTCAGGACCTGGACATAAAAGTCATCTCTCTTTCCATGTACTTTTTGGCACCAACTGTCGATTTATAGCTGTGGTCATTTAAATGGTTCTGGGTAAAGAATTACAACTTTGTACTCTAAATCAACCTGCCAGGATGTAGGTAAATCCTCACCTATAGTTCCTCAATGTTGTAATCTGATCAAAAGCAAAGACTTGAAGAAATCATGACCCCAACGTGGCCCAAGCTGACTGTAAAACAACCAGATATCAGTAGGAAAGAGTGAATTGGGCTCTAACTATATGAGGGTCTGAATGGCTGGAAAAGGGGGAAAACGTGCCTCATGGATGTGCAGAGTCTCAGCTGAATGCTCCAAGGAATCGTTCCCTTGAGGGTTCTGCTCTCCTAGTTTCCTTGGAGATCCGTCCTCCACACTCCTACAACCGGGGTGGTTTTCAAGAAAAGAAAATATGACCATTTCACTCCTTTCCCTTAAAACTAGCAATAGTTCCAATGCATGTTAGAATAAAGTCCCAAGAATTCAGCAGACATGCAGAGTCTTCATTACCTAGCCTTTGTCTGACAACAGTATTATCTCACATTGCAGTCACCATCACCTCTATACCTGTGGTAGTCAGGGGTCTCCAGAGAAACAGATCCAAAAGACTATCTATATCTATATCATGTATGTTCTTCCTATCTATCTATCTATCTATCTATCTGGATTTAAATTAACCATCACAATACCCTTCCTAGGTTGATTGCTAATGCCTATTTTTATTTTTGTCCATACCATATTGCTCTGGGTGTTGAGTCTAATTAGGGAGTCTGTTAAGTTTCTTTAAGATTCTATTAGTCAGTGTCTAGTAACCAACCACTTTAGGTGTTTCACAGGGAGAATTTAATACAGAGAAGGTGTTATAAGGACAGAGAGAACAGAAGAGAAAATAAAGGGGGTGAAACAGTAAAAGGAAAAAATGGTATCACCCAGAGCTCAGAATATGCTGACACCCTTACGCAGCAGTCTATACCTGCTACCAAGCTTTTGGAGACACTATCACAGCCAATCCTGACTCTATTTAAGGGGCACTGCTTGGGCCAGGGCTGGAGCTACAAATAGGTACTACTTCTGCTCAGGCCACTGAAGTCTGCAACCCCCTTATGCTCACGGCCAACTACATCCATCAACTTCTACACTGTCAGAGGCACAAACCTCAGCTTCTCTCCCCTGTCTAGAGATCCCCAGCCAGCCCTTGCTATCAGCAAGGGAGCTTGGAAATACAGTTTGCAAGCTCCCGGCTTAAGCATACAGGCAAGTGTGTCTTCTACTTTGGAGGGTCTCTGGGAGCTTCTGATCTGGAGGATTTTACTGTTGTCTTCACATGTCTCTTTTCAGCCTCTTTGTCAAAGCAGCAGTAAAAGTTTAAATAAGTTAATCTGTTGCCAAGCAACTCACTTTTGTCTCAGCACACTTCTCATTGCCGGTGGTTGCATTTTTCTATTTCTTCAGTGACAAGGCACTGGCAGGTTTTAAAGAATTATACATACACCTACGATACCCAGAAGTTTAATATTTTTTTACTTTTCTGAAAAAGTGCTGATTTTTATTACTTTAGATAGAGGTCTCTCTGAAGCTGAAGAGTGAAGTTATGTTGCTTTTCAAAATCTCGTGTACTTTCAAGAGACATTGGCTGCATCATATATATTTACAGGCTTTTCACTTCCTTGTTTTAAAAATGAAGTAGATTTAGTGCCTTAAAGAAAGCCATGGATCTTTCCATCTTATCTTCTTTTTTTGGTGTTCTTCTGTTGAGCATTAATCATATTCCAGATTTACCGTTGTTTCTTGAGGAAAAAGAATGTTCAAAAGAAACTAGCTGCTGAAGCAGAGATTTTGGACACTACCATTCAGCTGTTATTTGGTCTTTCAATTTTAAAAGTTTCAGTTTATTCTTCACTAGGAGAACTCTATATATACACACACATACTTATAAATGTGCATTTTTTTTTCACATCTACCTTCTACCTGTATTAGTGGAAGGGAAGAGAGGGACATTTGTAGAGTACCCTGTTGTTGGTAGGTGCTGTTCTCTATTTCAGCCCTGTGTGTGTAGTTCATGGTTTCCCCTTAGGTCTTATTGTGCCCATTTTACAGACGAAGAAGCAGGATCAGAGAAACTGAGTAACTTGCCCGAGTCACACCTGTCATTGTCAGAGAAGGAATGAAGCCCAGGCGTGTTGGTGTAGAGGTTTGAGACTCTGTCACTGTTCTGTGATGGTCTTCTAGGGTGTCCCGGGTGCATGTTTCATGCTTAGAATCATGGTGAAGTTGATGAACCCGAAGAATCCTTTTAAAATCTGAGTTTCTAAAGTTTCTCTTTCAGTTTTGTTTAAGGTTTTCTTTTTCTCACTGTGATCCTAACCGAAATACTTTCACATACCCAATTACATAATAACAAAAGTCTCCAGGAAAGAGAGGATGGTGCCATGAACAATCAGTCAGGAATTCTTATCCTAGCTACAGAATCTGTCACACCAGCAGTTTCAACCTGGGTCTACTTTATGAGCACATTTTAAAGACATGGTATTGAGCTATGGCAGCAGCAGGTAATTCCCTTTGGTTGTCCTACCAATGAGATATTTTGACCAAAAATTCTAGAAGGTAAAAGACACTGCACCATTCTGTTGCCTTTAATATCCACAGACTCAGCTAAAAAATGACTTTATCTTTAGCTCTAGCCTATCTCTTATTTGTGTTTTTGGCTTTGCTGCCACAACTGCACATTTTGAGAGCAATAGTTAAAATAGGAGTAAGTATTTCCTTCTGTTTTTTACTTAATGGGCTGACCAAGACTTAGGAGACAGGGAAAGCAAGACCATCTTTTGGTCAAGTATATTCGGATTCTCCAACCAAAAGTATCAACCTTGCTGCCTGTTGTCACCTAGTGCCTACCCCCCACACACCAGTGGAACCAGGGTTTATTGTGTCTTAAAGTATTGTTCTTTATGTTATATTTGTTTCAATATATTAAAATGCCAGCATCCTAGGAGATGTAAAAATGTAGCTATCAGCCAGTTGAACTTTGAGTGGGAAGTTGGGGAATTGTTTTATATGGAGATGGTGTAAGAAGAAAAGGTCATTGTCAAGGTGAATCAAAGTATACTTTAAGTCCAACTCTAAGATTCAAAATCCCTCCTCTTAGACCTGATGCCATCTTTATCTCTAATTCATAACCTTTGAAATGCAGAAGTCTGAAATAGGTTCTGCAAAAACAAAAGGCATCAGATGAGTGCATGTTGGAAAGAAGAGAAAAACTACTATGAAGAAGATAAGGTCCACACAGTTATAGAAACACCTTCCCTTCTGCCCTGTTCCTGGGATTTGGGGAAGTTAATCTGAAGAGTTTTCGTCTATCCTAAATTACCTTAGATTTGACCATTGTATTCATTATATCATGAAACATTTGAAGGTGCATTATTAAAATGTATTAGCATCTGTGTTCATCAGTGATATTGGCCTGTAGTTTTCTTTCTTTGTGACATCTTTGTCTGGTTTTGGTATCAGGGTGGTGATGGCCTCATAGAATGAGTTTGGGAGTGTTCCTCCCTCTGCTATACTTTGGAAGGGTTTGAGAATGATAGGTGTTAGCTCTTCTCTAAATGTTTTATAGAATTCACCTGTGAAGCCAGCTGGTCCTGGGCTTTTGTTTGTTGGAAGATTTTTAAACACAGTCTGAATTTCAGTGCATGTGATTGGTCTGTTTATATTTTCTATTTCTTCCTGGTTCAGTCTTGGAAGGTTGTGCTTTTCTAAGAACTTATCCATTTCTTTGTGGTTGTCCATTTTATCGGCATATAATTGCTTGTACTAATCTCTCATGATCCTTTGTATTTCTACAGTGTCAGCTGTTACTTCTTTTTCATTTCTAATTCTATTGATTTGAGTCTTCTCCCTTTTTTTCTTGATGAGTCTGGCATAGATGTAAAAATCTTCAACAAAATACTAGCAAACAGAATCCAACAGCACGTTAAAAGGATCATACACCATGATCAAGTGGGGCTTATCCCAGGAATGCAAGGATTCTTCAATATATGCAAATCAATCAATATGATAAAATATATTAACAAACTGAAGGAAAAAAAACCATACGATCATCTCAATAGATGCAGAAAAAGCTTTCAACAAAATTCAACACCTATTTATGAAAAAAACCCTCCAGAAAGTAGGCATAGAGGGAACTTACCTCAACATAATAAAGGCCATATATGACAAACCCACAGCCAACATCATTTTCAATGGTGAAAAACTGAAACCATTTCCTCTAAGATCAGGAAGAAGACAAGGTTGTCCACTCTCACCACTATTATTCAATATAGTTTTGGAAGTTTTAGCCATAGCAATCAGAGAAGAAAAAGAAATAAAAGGAATCCAAATCAGAAAAGAAGAAGTAAAGCTGTCACTCTTTGCAGATGACATGATACTATACATAGAGAATCCTAAAGATGCTACCAGAAAACTACTAGAACTAATCAATGAATTTGGTAACGTAGCAGGATACAAAATTAATGCACAGCAATCTCTTGCATTCCTATACACTAATGATGAAAAATCTGAAAGATAAATTAAGGAAACACTCCCATTTACCGTTGCAACAAAAAGAATAAAATACCTAGGAATAAACCTACTTAAGAAGACAAAAGACCTGTATGCAGAAAACTATAAGACACCTATGAAAGAAATTAAAAATGATACAGACAGATGGAGAGATATACCATGTTCTTGGAGTGAAGAATCAACATTGTGAAAATGACTATACTACCCAAAGCAATCTACAGATTCAATGCAATCCCTATCAAACTACCAATGGTATTTTTCACAGAACTAGAACAAAATATTTCACAATTTGTATGGAAACACAAAAGACCCCAAAGAGCCAAAGCAATCTTGAGAAAGAAAAACGGAGCTGGAGGAATCAGGCTCTGGACTTCAGACTATACTACAAAGCTATAGTGATCAAGACAGTATGGTACTGGCACAAAAACAGACATATAGATCAATGGAAGAGGATAGAAAGCCCAGAGATAAACCCATGCACATATGGTCACCTTATTTTTGATAAAGGAGGCAAGAATATACAATGGAGAAAAGACAGCCTCTTTAATAAGTGGTGCTGGGAAAACTGGACAGCTACATGTAAAAGAGTGAAATTAGAACACTCCCTAACACCATACACAAAAATAATTCAAAATGGATTAAAGACCTAAATGTAAGGCCAGACACCATAAAACTCTTAGAGAAAAACATAGGCAGAACACTCTATGACATAAATCACAGAAAGATCTTTTTTGACCCACCTCCTAGAGAAATGGAAATAAAAACAGAAATAAACAAATGGGACCTAATGAAACTTAAAAGCTTTTGAACAGCAAAGGAAAACATAAACAAGATGAAAAGACAACCCTCAGAATGGGAGAAAACATTTGCAAATGAAGCAACTGACAAAGGATTATCTCCAAAATTTACAAGCAGCTCATGCAGCTCAATATCAAAAAAACCAAACAACCCAATCCAAAAATGGACAGAAGACCTAAATAGGAATTTCTCCAAAGAATATATACATATTGCCAACAAACACATGAAAGGATGCTCAACATCACAAATCATTAGAGAAATGCAAATCAAAACTACAATGAGGTATCACCTCACACCAGTCAGAATGGCCATCATCAAAAATTCTACAAACAGGGTTTTCCTGGTGGTGCAGTGGTTAAGAATCCACCTGCCAATGCAGGGGACATGGGTTCGAGCCCCAGGCTGGGAAGATACCACATGCCATGGAGCAACTAAGCCTGTGCGCCACAACTACTGAAGCCCATGCACCTAGAGCCCATGCTCCGCAACAAGAGAAGCCACCACAATGAGAAGCCTGTGTATCACAATGAACAGTAGCCCCCACTCACTGCAACCAGAGAAAGCTCGCGTGCAGCAATGAAGACCCAATGCAGCCAAATAAATAAATTTTTAAAAAGAAAATTCTACAAACAACAAATGCTGGAGAGGGTGTGGAGAAAAGGGAACCCTCTTGCACTGTTGGTGGGAACGTAAATTGATACAGCCACTATGGAGAACAGTATGGAGGTTCCTTTAAAAACTAAAAATAGAACTACCATACGACCCAGCAATCCCACTACTGAGCATATACCCTGAGAAAACCATAACTCAAAAAGAGTCATGTACCACAATGTTCATTGCACCTCTATTTACAATAGCCAGGACATGGAAGCAACCTAAGTGTCCATCGACAGATGAATGGATAAAGAAGATGTGGCACATATATACAATGGAATATTACTCAGCCATAAAAAGAAACAAAACTGAGTTATTTGTAGTGAGGTGGATGGAACTAATTCTGTCATACAGAGTGAAGTAAGTCAGAAAGAGAAAAACAAATACCATATGCTAACACATATAAGTGGAATCTGAAA
Organism: Aethalodelphis obliquidens; assembly: GCF_003676395.1. NCBI lineage: Eukaryota > Metazoa > Chordata > Mammalia > Artiodactyla > Delphinidae > Aethalodelphis > Aethalodelphis obliquidens. The sequence continues at coordinate 34,551,301 of NW_020837956.1, forward strand.
AAAAAAAAAGGTTCTGAAGAACATAGGGGCAGCACAGGAATAAAGACGCAGATGTAGAGAATGGACTTGAGGACATGGGGAGGGGGAAGGGTAAGCTGGGACGAAGTGAGAGAGTAGCATGGACATA